>NW_024581130.1:9312416-9410433 GCF_017639235.1 Corvus kubaryi
CCCCCCCCCCCCGCCTTGCTATTCTCATTCTGCTTGAAGTGCACTGCAATTACAACAGGATATGAACTATCTTGCACTGTTATAGATGTGTTCAATTTTCTCTCTTTTAGTAGAAGTCTTTTCCCATCACTTTGGCCTGACAAACGTGACATTCACGCATTGATTGTATATGTCTGCTTTACGCAGCATAGCTAATGACTTTCCCTTCCCCTGACTTGAATTCCAGATTAGTTTTGCTACTGCTGAGCATCCCATTCTATCAATAATTGCGGGACGATTATCTCATTTGTGATTTTTTTCCTCCAAATGCTGAAAAAAATCTGTGAATCTTCAAGAATATGATGCAGTCAATGTAAGGTTTTAAACTAATACTTCATTCTGGAGACTCTCCTCACTGTGTCTATCAGCTTGCAGACACCCCAATGACTTCTGCATATCCTCAGAAGGGAATTCAGCTTGCCTTCTGCATTGCCAACTACTCAGTTTCCTCTGAAAGTTATGTGGTGCTGTGACACAAGTGTTACAAAATTTGAGGCTTAATCTTAAAAGTCAGGACAGAAAATAAGATTTCTATCGTAAAGCCTCACCACTGTCTCACCTGATTCTTCCATCACTTGCCTTAATGCAAAAAGTACTTTATAAATCACGCTGTTTTCTAGGGGCAGAGGCCAATCATATCACAGAAGATTTTCCTTTTATCTCTGGGGGATCTCAGATATCATCTCCTTTGCAAGGTGTTATTTTGGGCAACGAATCATGGATACCATTTACTACCTTACACAGCTCTTCATTTTGGACTTTCAATCTTTAGTGTAAATATCAAGTCTCACTTGAGTTCACCTGGCCATTTCTGTTGGGTTTTTTTAAATTAATTTTTTATAGGCTCTGAAATGAAAAAGAAAATACTGGTATTACTGAACTGATATCAGATAACCATGAAAGATAGGATGGAAAGATTTTTTTCCTGATCTTTAATCTCCTCGCTCTTCCATGTGCTGAAAATTATCCTAATTTCTTCCCACTAAAGAACTTTATAAAGCCCTGAAAAATAAGAGATGCAAAGCTATCTTTGATCTGTGACTCATTTCTGGACCTGATCCTCCTTAGCCTGAATGGAAAATCCAATTTAGGAAAATAATATGTTCCAATCAATTTTTTCTTTTTCTTTTTTTTTTTTTTTTTTTTGCAGCTAATCAGAACAACTGTAACTAAATAACATTGAGTTCCAGTCTGTACCAAGAAATGTAATATTTTAAGTTTCCTAAAGAGACATAGGATGTCAAATTCAAGGCAGGTGATGTAAAATTTGATGCCAGGAGTGTGACTTTGGTGTTTCAAACTGAGGAGACGTGTTGGTAGTTTTGACAGTGGGTTTCTGCATTTCAGAAGCCTTGTGGTTTTGCTTAATATATTTTCCAGTGCTTCTTTCCAGTCAATTCTTTGTGCATTCAAATAAAAGCATATTAATAATGAGAAAATATAAACCCTCACCACCTCCCAGCACTCACAGAACCATTAAGGTTGGAAAGTACCTTTAAGATCACAAAGTCCAATTACTTAAACAAAGAATAAACCCAGTTAAAGACTGAGGCAACTTCAATTTACCAGACATTTTTCTACTTTGTGGTTAATAGAAAAATAAGTTTAATGACAACGTGACAGATGGTTTTCTTTGTGTAACAGAAAATAGGGGATAAAGAGATTTGACTGAGAGAAATCAGGACTCTTGTCTCTCAACATATATTTTGGGAACTGTGAGCTCTTGGTTTAAGGTAACCATTTAAATAGCGAGGACAGAACTCTGAAGCCATTTCATGGATTGAAAAGATGAACATGACTTCATCAGAAACAAGAAATTCGTTACAAATCCACTGCAAAACTAAGGGTGCATTGGAAGGAGGAAGGCTTAAAATAGATCTCCCAAGAAATACGAGTGTATTTCATATTTATCTCCAGTGGAAGTTGCAGAGTGACACAAACATCTCTGTGTTGTTTCTGTGTCTCACTCAGTTTTATTGCAGATCATTCACTGAATACTCTCCATGCAAAAATATATTCCTGACAGTGCTTGAAATACAGATTTTTCCATTATAATTTTTCAATTCCTTTTTTTGTGCTACCTTTACATCATCCTGGCCCTTTTCATTGCACTCCCAGAATTAAATTAGTGCTGTTAGAAGTTCCTGATTTCGCAGGATGGATTAACTGCCTTTCATAACCTTTTTATCATTTCACCAAACCTCCCCAACAACACATCCCTACAGGTACAAACATGAATATAAACACCACATATAATCTTATCCTTTTTTTCCTTTCCTTTTTTGTTTTTATTTTTGAATTATAGTGGTGTCTGAAAATACCAGCCAAGAACAATGTCCTTTAAAGCTCTATGAGAATACAGTCCTGAGCCATAAAGTCCTTGGTATTAACCCAATAAGATATGCAAGGAATTCAAGAGAAACAAAGCCTAATGTACAGATAGAAACTGGATCAGGAAATACCCATTCTCTGCCTCTTTCAGTCCAAAAAATTACTGGGTCTTTCACCCTTGCTGAGAACAACCCCAAGCAGATGAAACACTTGCTCCTCTCAGAAGCTCAAGTTAGGAACATTTCAATGGAAACAAAAATGCCAACATAGACAATATGAAAAGGGAAAATACTGCTTTGGTAATACCTCAGAAGAAAGGAACGAGGCCCAAAGCTATGATAGTGATCTCTAGCAGGGTTCCACAAGGTTCTGCAGTTAAGCAGGAAGGACATGGGGAGATGGCCCTGCTCACTGTGTGGTGGGAAACAACTTTCAGGTGACAACTGCCAATCAAAGAAGCAAAACTTTGAAATCCTGATTGGAAATTTTACTATTTCTAGCTAAGCTATCATCGTTCTAAGTGGGAAAATGAGGGGAAAAAGCCAGCTTGATAAACAAGAGATTTTTACTGCTTACCATGAGCTAATGCCGGGTGCTGGCAAACAACATTTGCAGCAAATGGCAGAATAGAGCATCAACTTGCAGAAGTAGATTTGCAAGAAAGATTTGATGCAGAACTGGTTGTTCCTGTGCTATTATTCAGTCCAATCTATTGCTTCTTTTACATATCATTAAATGTTTTCTGGAAATCAGGAGCTCTCATCCCATATCATGTTTAAAGTTCACATTAGGGGAGCCTGGTTCTCTGCAAAATTACACCAGTTGCAAGCTGAACACTACAAGAGAAGGACCCTTAAAATGAACTACTACAAAGTTAAAACCTTCAGCAGACTATACATGGGATTTTTATTTTACTGTAAAATTTGATGTGCAGATGCTAGAGACTTGGAAAACATGGCTTGGACAAAATTTGTAACACAGGAGAATTTTTCTGAAGAGAAGAAAAGAGATCTCACTGAAATAAAATTAAACTCCAGGAGAAACTTGATCAGGGAAAAGGAGAAGCAAGAAAGAGGGAAGAGAAATGGGGTAGCAGAGTGAAACATCAGGTGTAGGATTGTTTCTGTCAGTACTCCTTTATCTTTCTTGTTCACTTCTCAGTGAGTCACTCCAGTTGTCATTCCTGCACAAGAAGCTATAACAGAAATAACCAAATTTAGTAAATCTGGGGCAAACTAGTGTCATACAGAAATAGTTTATCCTGGAAGAATTAGCAGATGTACTTTTAATGGTGAAATGTGGGCCCTCAGGGAGATGTCCCAGCCATAGCAAAAAGGACTGGAATTTCAGCCACTCGCCACAACTCAAAGCCACCAGGAAGCAGCCAGCTAACTCTGAGGAGACAGCTCTGATCTGAAGACACCCTTTTTTTTGGAGAAGTGGACCCCTGTATCTCCATCTGACTTGCACGAGTGACTATTAGTCAATACAGCAAAGGTAATATCCAAGAAATCTGTGCCTGGAGGCTCCATGACCATTCATTCCATCTGCCCCTCCAGTCCTATCAGCTTCTGTGCAGATGTGCCTGATCCTGTGCTTCTCTGCAAGTCACTGGGCTCTGGGGACACAGCTGAGGGATGTCCCCCAGCCCCAAGCACGTGAGATGCTCCTCACAGGAGTAACACCTCTGGCCTTCGAGCTGGCAGGAGGTTTGAGCCCATCCTAAGCTTGTCAGTCCTTAAAACCAAAGCCTCAGTCTGCAGTTCTGCAGATTTGGCCATGGATTTGGCCACGGAGAGGTCAAATCTGTTTCAGGCTATTGCTTCAAACACTCTTTTAATGGCAGCTTGTGACAGCAAGGACAACTGTCTGCAGACAATCCCAGAGTGCACAGCTTTGCTGAATGAATGCCATCCTGAGTCAACACCTCCACTGTTTACCTTGAGAAGACGAAGATCAGAGGAAACTCCTGAGGTTCTTGGCAGGTGGAACAATTTTCCCCACAAGGAACAGGCACAGCGAGTTTGAGTCTGTATTCCTGAAATACAACAAAGGTACTCAATTAATTTGGAGAAGTCACTATCAATTTCTAAAGTTCCATTGAGATACCATAAATAATTCTTTGCAAGCTTATTAATTTAATAGCTCTGATATTCATTCCGTTTCATCGTATGTTTGCCAGGCTTTTATTCATTTTGATTTGTTTTTTCCTCCTCAAATGTTATTTTAAATAGCTTTCATGAAATAGCTGCATAATAAGTGTACCCTTTTGTTCTTCTTCAAGGAAGCTCAGCAAAAGCATAACAAATAATAAAGCTGATAAAAGGATACATGAAATGCATACCAAAATCCAGGTTTTTTCTGATGCAAGCACCATTTAACTTCAAGCTCAGACATTTCTCATCAGACAACATCTTGAGAAGCTGTTGGGCAATGGATTGAAGCCAGAGCCAAGTAGTGGAATTCTGGTTTTACCCTCCTCATTTTACCCCCCTGACTGGAAGTGTGCAATATAATAATGTGTTATTTGGCCATCCAGCTCAGGGAGGTAAGAGGGCCCCTTTAAGGCTTTCAACTTTGCTGGGTGAGCGAGAATTAAAATGAGTTGTTAACAAGAAAACAGAATGCATAATGCTCACAGCAGAGTCTAAAATAAATTATGACATTTATGCTCACACGCTTATATTTTGGAGAGTGAATGTGACTGAACAAGGCAATTATCTCTAATTAGGAGGGGCTAGGGTCATTCCCTTAATTATGTCCATCACAGCTAGTTAACAATATTGATTAACAAGATAAGAAGCAGAATAAGCCATTCATCCCTGAATGGGGTTGTTATAGATTTTCTAGTGAATTCCTACAATCTATTTCCAAAGGAAAATTGCAGAACTGGAGGTGCCATAATTCCAACAAAGCCTGATTTCAAACAGGCTCTTCTGAAAAACATTCCTGAAACAATCTGCTTTTGTTAATATGGAATAATTATGGAGCTAAATAAACATACGAGAGCATTCCATAAGTGTGCCTGACACACACAGGGAAAACACTCTTTGATCCTTGAAGCAGAAAAAATTTCAGGCCCAAACTCTGCAGGGCTGAAGACAAAGACAAATTACAATCTGACTGACTGCAAGTGATTAAGAAGAATGCAGACCTGCCACAAGAAGTCCTGGACTAACTTGGAAATAGTTCCCTAAGAATGGCTCGGTGCAATCCCTGGTTTAACTCAAAAACTGTCAGTGGAATCAAATTAGGAAATATTTTGTCTGTGAGATATTATGAAAGAGAAATACAGATGTATATGTTCACACTCACAGGCACACTTGCTCCTCCTCCATCATTTGCAATAAAATTCTCAATCTGTGAGATGTCCTACTATCTTCAAAATAAAATCAGGGTTTTCCTGCTTTTTTCGTTTCCTTTTTTTTGTTTGTTTTATGTGCATGTGTGATTTGTGGGTTTTTTTCCCTTCTGCATCCTGTCACAACACAGTGATTGATCCCCAAGTTTAGTGGCGGGCAACCAAGTGGGTATCAAACATCCGTGGTGCTTCTGAAGTGCCAGTGCCAAACTGCAAATTGGAAACGCTCTCCTGGTTGCTCCACCAACAAAAGAGACCCTTGATGTGCAATTCCACCCCTCATCCCTCTCAAGCCATTCTCAGGCAGCTGAGATGAGACAACAACAGCGGCAGAGCATGTGCCTGATTGTTGGCATGTCAGACAGACATTATTAAAACCAGTGGGGGCAAGAACAAAGATGAGAGGGAAGGCATTTGCTGCTTTGTTCTGATGCTGGAAAGCTGATTCGGGAAGGAAGGAGTTCCTGGATGCACTGACATAGATATAAGGACTTGATGCAATGAAGGCATCCAGACTGTCTCTGTGTATTTTGGATAATAAGGTTTTCAAATATTTACCATCTAATATTAAAAGAATACATATGCTAAAGTAATCTGATTTAGAAACCTTTGTTCCTATATCTCAATATCATACTTATTTTCATATCTCCAGCCAAGAAACTATCCCAGAATTAACACAAAAGCAAACTTATTCTGACCCTGAGTATAAAATACAAGTTCTTGGTCATGTCCAAAATCATCATCTCGTATTCACTGCTTCAAAAAAAGGAATGCAAAGAATAATACTTTTTAGAACAAAAAGCAATTGCTAATTGCTAACAATAATATTTAAATTGCTCTCTAAATGAAAACACTTAAGAAGCATTTAACTACAGTGCTCACAGCAAAATTAAAGCTATGGTTGGACAGATAAAAACTACTATTCTCATTTAGCAAAGAATTAAACCCTCTTGGAACACCTGCTCCAGACCAGAGATATAATAAAGCAAACACTGAGGTGAAAAAGAAACCCTTTCTACTAGAAGTACAAAATTTTTATTTTTTTCCCTATAATATGTTTGTTTTGGTAGACAGATTCTTTAGGAAAGTTTCACACTTGTGAAAATGTGTTTTACGTGTAAATGTAAAATACCCAATCATGTGACCAAGAAAGAGATGCAAAGCATTTTACATGGACTGTCAGAACTTTGATAAAGAATTCAGAGCGGACTTTTTTCAAACCTTGAAACAGGGATGTTCCACAAATGCTGCACGTCAAAGCCTTAAGTGAGTTCCCCAGCATTCTTATTCCTTACTTATAAATGTAAATTTCTCTCCCAAAAGAAAAATGAGTAAAATACAGACTATCATCAGCATCTTGGACACTTCTCAACACTTCACCAGTGAAATGACATTTCTTTAATCTCAGAGCTTTTGACAGTGGTGCAAACAAAGTTTCCAAGTGACCTGAGAAGGTTCCAGAAGAGGTGCTCACTAGAGATGCTGCATGACAAAGGCAACTGAACAAATGAAAGCAGCACTAAACTAAACTACAGACCTCAGAATGTGGATAGTTTGAGAACCCACTGTTTAGGAATAAAATGTGTTGTACATGAAACATAAATTTGCTTTACAGTAAAACCATAAAAGGCAGAAACACGGACGACTTTAAGATTGCAAGAAGTTTAAAAGATACCATCCCAGATCTACTTTAGGGCAGTGATGATGTTGGTATCAAAAGTCTGTAGCTAAAACTGGTTCATACTGAAAAGCAGTTTCACCAGCGCAGAACTGTGATCAGGAAAATGGCAACCTCTGTGGTGACTCCTTGTGAGCATCAGATGAGAATTGAGGATTGTGGGTGCAGATGACAGAGGGGAAACGCTGCCAGAATGCTGGGAACTTCTGGAATAATTCTAGGAGTTAATGGTAAAACTTGATTAAACTATGCTGTTGTTTATGGATCTTAATGCTTTCAACATTACAAAGCACAAAGAAAACTTTTTTCCTCGTTAAGCACAGAAAACACAATTTCTAACCACGTTTCTTGAATGCCACAAGATACAAATTACAGTGTAACCACATTGTTCTTAAATTTGCAGTAAATCCCCCCTTCTTTGAATTTCCTGGGGCGGAATACTCCAGTGTGTCTTCTGTGGTTAAAATCCATAATGTGTCTTCCTTTTTATTCATTTATTTTTCCCCCTTTGGAGTCTTTTAAAGAATCTTTCTCTTCTAAACCTCTGCATTCTTATAGCTACCAAGTCCTTCATGTTTCTGTCAACAGAAAGAAGCTGTGAACAGGATCAAGTATAATTACATCAAGCTTTTCTATTGTTATCACTATATTTATTAAAGGACAGCAAATATAAGAGACGTTTTTTAAAATATTCTATGGCACAAATATTTCTTTTTCAGTTCTCATTGCAGCTGTCCTGAAAAAAGTCAGGTTTGTAGAAATTAGTGGAATTTCTTCCTTGAGATCTGTTCAACAAGGACCATTCTTTTGACTGAAAAGTCGTAGCTCAGCATATACCTCTGCATCCGAAAAAACAACATTTGTGCCTTCAGTTTCATTTGCAGATGTTACAGAACCCACTAACTGCAAAGCCTGGAAGCTTTGTAGGACCAGTGCACTTAAGCCACTGCATTCCCATACCAACAGGAAAAACATAACTCCAAGCTCCAAAGAGGAATGAGAAGAAAACCAAAAAAGGACACATTAAATACATTCTGTAGCATGTCAGCCCCACTACCTGTTTCATGATACTTCTTACCAGATTAAGTAATAAGCATCTGCTTATCTGCAGTTGCCAGGCTCTTTAGTTTCCAGTTATCAGGTCCTCTGCTTCTTCTCCCTCTCCTTCATGCTCCTGCAATGTCCCTCTCCTGTTTCTTTGTGTCTGTGACATTTCCCAGAGAACGCAGGCAGGTAACAAACCACCAGCTGCACTTATTCTTCTGATCTGCTTCTCAGTAGAACAGCAGTTCTGAGCAGGATTAACTTCTCTAGAATAAAGCAGAGATGTCATGTTTGCTCCTGACTTGCTAACAAACTGCTTGGCCATTTAATTCCCTGTTTCATTTGATTGCAGTAGAAAGCTTTGTTAGGCGAAGGAGTTGCCTGCCTTAAGCAAGTGACAGAGCTTGGCAGTCCCAATTCACTGTTACTGCAACGTCCATCTCCTTGGCAGGGCATGAGGTGAAAAGGTGTTTACATGGAGATAGAACTGACTCACACAGAGGACAGCACAGTGAGGTGACAGAGCTGCACAGCTCACCTTCCACAGATCCCAGGTTTTCTCGGGAAGCCCAGCTGCATGAGGCCATCAGGGCTCCCAGCTTCTCCAGAGCATCAAAAAAAGCAGGAGCTGCTTGCCAAGCTTTGCAGAGGCTGCTGCAGCTTTAGAGGATGTGGCTGTGAGCAGCCAGGTGATCGAGGCTGACTCGCACCCTTCTATAGGAACCTGGCATGCTCTGCCAGGCCTATTCCAAGGCAGCACCTGGTCTGGGGTCTCCTCTTTCCTCTGCAACGCCCCCAAGGGAAATAAGGAATTCTCATGTTCTGAAACGTGGCCATAAAGCTGGGCATCTTCTGTCTGGATGCAGATGTAATGATAACTAGAGATATGTTACTTTATGTTCAATGAAGGCAGGATCCACTGTTAAAATTGAAGCCTTGGGCCCACAGCTGTCTTTGCCAGTGCATCTGTGGCAATTCCCATCAGCTGCAACTCAAGTTATCGCATTTGTATATTAGGATACAGACATTTTTTATGAGACACAGCAACCAGGTTTAGAAGAAGATCCATATGATTTGTCCTCCTAGCCCTTTCAAGCAGGCAAAAGCTCAAATGCACCGAGTCTCTAAGGGAGCTGAGGTTTGTTTTGTCACTGTTCATCAGCAACATGACAGAACCCATCAAGCTGACAAGAATGATGAAATATTTTGATTGCATACTGCTTTGCAGAGAAATTGGTAAATACATTTCTGATTAAACAGAGGCTAAACCCTTTTTAACCTTCTAAATTCTAATCATGGCTGTTTCAGTCTTTTCATAAACACGTTGATTGAATTTTTGTCTGTTTAAAGCTGAGTTTGTTGTTGTGTCCAGAACACTGGGAAGCAGAGTGCTTTGTTTCCTGCTTCACACAGATGGACAGAGTACCTGTGAAACCAGGCTGATTCACAGGGAAGCCACCACCCTTTTGGCCATGCCAGTGAAGCCAAATACGCCCTTAGGGCTCCTGCCAAGCACCTCCCACCAGGACTGAAGATCCCTGAGTGACCAAATGACCCTCATTTGCCTTTGTGTACCGCGGGATAGATCAGACAGGGAAGCCAAATAAAGTCCTGGTCCAATTGGGGCATTTAGTCACTCAAATGCACATTTTCCCTGACCCCAAGGTGATTATACTCCTTACACCACTGCTCAAAATTACATCAGGAACTGCCAAGAGAGAAATTAGAAAGCAGATACACTTAGGAGATACTATATATAGATAATTATGTCACATATTTTACATGTTACACCTAGAGCCTGCCAGAGAGCCACCACATTTTTTACTAGCTCTGACATCTTCACACCATGTGGAGAGGGAAGAGAGTAGTTAAGGAACTTCCTTGTCCTAAAATAGCCTTAACCCAAATAATACCAACAAGGAAGACTGTGAAGGATGAAAATGTCAGTTTGTTCTGAGACAGAGAAGTCAAACACCTTTTATGTGTTACTATTCCACTTTTTTTTGAAGCAAATTTGCAAAATTTCTTGTCTGCTTTGGGCAACTGTGAGGTTTGTTCCTCCCTAAACCACAGTGACACCTTCCAAAAGTTCTACATTCTCCTTAGCTAATTTTTAAATTTTCATAAATAAAAGTGGAAGCTTACAACACGTCTCTCTGGGTTTTGTAACCTCTGGAAATATGAACATGATTTTCCAGACTTTTTTCCAGCAACAATTTTTTTTAAATATAAATTTACTTCAAGAAGTTGAACTTGAAAAAATACAAAAAAACACTTGGAATTTTTGAGGAAAGTATGATAAATGGTTTATTTTGATAATTTGTTTGGCTCAGCCAGAAAAGCACCAGCCATGTGAGATGCAGTGTGTCTGCAGTGGTGCTCTTTCCTCTGTGAATCCAAATGAGCCCATTTGAAAAGGTTATCACAATGTTGTTTAGTTGCTATTTCTGATACCACAGGCCAATCCTATCACACACAAGTCATGCAGCTTAGAATAATGATGAACTAACAACACTGGTGAGGGGTTCACAGGGCAGCAAGTTTAAGTCACACAGAGCTGGTCAATAACTGATTTCAGATTTAAAACTTGTGGCTATGTCAAGACATTTTGGCCAGAAGTACAGATGAGATGCGCATTCCCACAGTGGCAGTGCTAATTATTCTGTGATAATCAATTTAAAAGTAACTTTTAGTAACACAATAAGGTCTTAGAGGAAGGTCTGCAAAGCCTCAGGTGGATTCAGGTAACTAACTATAAACCCTGAAACCCAGCTGGCAGGGATTTGGCAGGTGTGATTTAAAATAAATTTATAGAATAATATAATTATTCTGAACATAAATGGTCTCTGACTAGAACAGTGAAGTCCAAGAGAAACCTGTTCAGAGAACCAAAGAAAAAAAAAAGGGGCAAGAGAAATTAAATAATGGGCACAGGAACAGGAGTGAGACTGTGACTAATACAGTGAATAATCTATCAAGAAATATTACACCTGAAATGATTCTCAGAGAAAGGTTTCAAAACTTCTTCCTGAGCAGGCAGTACCATCAATACCCCTAAATTGTACGTTTGAATCTCTCTCTGTCCTTTCTCTTTTGTAACTCCTGTTACCTGCAGTGAGTCAGGGGTGGACAGTTCCTGCTGCCCTGAGTGGAATTACTCCCCTTTTGATGAGATTTCTTATCCACAGACTGAATTTATGAACTTGAGCTTGTATTTTCAAATAAATCCAAGAATAAGCATGTAATTCCTCATGGGACATTTCAGAGTATGATTTTTTCAAACCACTGGGTATATCCAAATCCACTTTAAGTGAGGAAAAAAAAGCGGCAGCAATGTTCCTATTGCTTCATTATTCCTGCAAGAAATAATCTTTCCCAGCACTGATTCCATCCCCCGTGCCAGATTTAACAGGGAAGGTAGAACACAGTGAGTTTCTTTTAGAGCTGGTTTCAAGCAGCCAGAATCAACTACATAAACAAATCAAACATGTAAAGTAGGTAAGAGAATGAAAAATCACCCTAATGCTTCTTGCAGAGATAAAATCTTTATGTGTGTGTGTGGGAGAACACAACTTCTTTTGTCATTTGTTTTTCATTAGTACTAAAAGAACTCGAAACTTTAAATCACAATTACACACAGTTACAGCCAATCTGGGACTCTTGTTCTGAAGCCTTAACTTCAGAAATAAGAAATAATTAGGTTTTGCAAAGAGGAAGGTCCCATACATACTGAAAGCAATGTCTTTGTTGTTATATTCACATTTTTTCCCATATGCTTTCGTGAAAAACGACTACTTTTATGAACTGGGCATAACAGATATTGTGATAGCATTTTCTCCTGTCTGAAAAACTTGAAGTCATGGTAAATATTGACACTCATCACCATCTTGCATGTCTTTACTGGAAAGAAGGACAGTAAACAGTTGATATGACTGTGATGGGGAAAAAAGTAAATTCTAAAACTGAATACATTCTGAACTTGAAAACAAAAAGATGTGACAGGTTAACAGCTCTATACAATTAGGAAAAATCCCTTCACTTCTGATCAGGAATAATATGTTTTGTTGGGGTTTTTTTCCTCTTCTTCTTTCTAAAGGAATCATATGGAAACTTATTTGAGGGAGCTTAACTTGGACTTTAACAAAGTTTCAGAAGTTCAGCCTTGTTGTGTGTTTACTCCACCAAGGAAATGTTTTCCACTTAAGCAGCACATTCATCTAATTAAATTAAATTAATCCATTCTATATCCCTAAGGTAAAAAGCAGCCACATTTTCATTTATTTATGTGTTGTTTTCCCTAGATTCTGAAACTAGTGGCAAAAAAAAAAAAAAAAATTGTAGTGGAATTAATTTTGAAGATGCATCTGATTTATGTTACTCCTTGCAGCAAAACTATTCCCTTTCCATGGGTAAAGCTGCTTCCCTGATACCTCCCATCTGCAAGGGAAAGTGACTACAGTTTTTCCTCTTTAAGGGAAAACGTTTCCAGCAACCTCTCAAATAATGGGATTATATAAAAAGAATTGCAACTGCCATGAATACTTCCCTTTTGAGGACTCTCACCAAGTTCTGGACATGTCTCCCTGCCTAAAAGTTCATAAAGTGCTGTAACTAAATTAATGCTGGTGAGGATTTTCTGTTCCTTCTAGAAAAGAGGCAAAATATGTGCTGAGTTACACTCTGAGACTGAGTTAACATTGTGCCAATTGTAAATGCTACTGCTCTGACATGGATAAATGTGGTTTATTAGGATGTCTTGCTGCTTCTCCTCATATCATTTAGATAATGCTCCCATCTCCTCAGTTTCCTCTCTTGTCAGAGATTGCCTGTAGAAAAGTGTGAAGCCAATCTAGATGTCAGATTACCCTCAGATCATAACCAAAAAAAAAAAATCAAAATACAGTGTTAAAAGTGTAGAGCTGTTCTTTTTAAGATTTCTAGCCAAGAGCAGCGTTTGAACTAAAAGGAGAAAACCACTCTTTGTGCATTGCAATTTGTGGGTCTCCAACAAAGTGCTACCACCCTAAGGCTTCAACTAATTCAAAATTAACTGTGTAAAATAACAGGGCTCGAATTCTCTGCTATATCAAACCCACCTTTAAATTCAAGTACTATTGACTTGATCCTCCTAAAATCATCACCAATCATGGTCATGCTTTTGGTGCTGCAATTTATTACCCTTGGGCTGAAGCCATACAATGGAAATCTTTGTTGGAAGGGATGTTTTGCATGGCCCTTGCTCATGGTAAAACAGACCAGTGAAACCTGAATTGGACCAAGGGCTCTGGGCATGGATTGGAAACTCAAGGACTGTCAGGATCTATGTAATATTTTTGCAGAATGAAGAAAAATTTGCTGTTAACTCACAAGTGTTTTCACTTTGGGTATATCGTGTATCTTCCTTCTCAGCTATAAACAACAGGGTTGCAGCCACATTATAATTCATGCGCAAAATATTTGCATTTTTCCATAAATGTGTTTCAAATTTCAGCTAGTGCACTTCAGTCTGGAGGGTATCTGTATTCTCTAGATCTCATTTTAAATTGAAAATATGCACATTTTTATTTTTATCCAGCCAAGCTGTTTGTCCACACCAATATTCATGCTCAGATCAGCTGAAGTGATTTGTCAATTTGCATCAAACCCAATATTTGTAGTTCATTTGTTTTTTAAGGAATAGGACTGGGGGTTTGCCAAATGTTTCTTAAAAGATATTTTTTTGTAAAATGCCAATCTTAGTTTTCAAGCCCCTAAATGGTTTCACAGTAGTCCTTATCTGATGAAAAAGTGAAAATATTTCTTACATGTAATTAAATATTACAGACTTCCAGTACTTTCCATGGAAAAACCCCCAACTTGGTCTGAAAATGCAGTGGTTCAGTCACATCCTCACTTCCAGCCAACTTTCCTCTCAACACGAACACTGATCACAGTTCACTTCAAACACTCTGAAACAGGAACCAACAGCAAAAATATACGTTCAGATCCCACTGGAGTTAACAACAGTTTGCAGCAGTGTGAAAGTTAAGAAAACCTTCAGTTTGAAACAAAGAATGCATGATTTTTCTGGCTTTTCAAAATGTGACATTTGATGTTTATGATTTGGTTACTGACAACAATGCTTTTCCATCTGTAAACCAAAAAATAATCCTTGATTTTAGAGAAGTAGCAACTGAATACAGAGAAAGTAAATGTCATTGTATTTGCCAAATTTCTTTTGTATAGTTATTAGTCACTGCTAACAAGCAGTCCTTCCACTGTAAACTGACAATTACAACACATAAATGGAATTGAATTTTTGTCCAGTAGATCCTGTATAATTCTATGAATTTTTTTTTAATGCAGTTGTTTAATTTTTCTCTAATGCAGGCAAGTATAATCTATTCAATCATTTCCTGATTCACAGAAGCGCCTCACAGACACTGTCCTGTATCACTACTGAGCTGGGAGACAATTGGGAGAGAGTTTCTCTAATCAACTCCCTTGTTCAGTTGCCAAAGATAGAAGCAAATGAAATTCCTTTAATTCCACTGGAGCGTAACTCCAGAGCCTGCTGGAAAGAGCCACAGCAGCAGTTCCAGAGGTGTGAACGTTAAACAAAGCTGCCAAATCCATTTTGTGCTGTTGACATGAAATAAACTAGAAATGAGAATCCAGAGGTGTGAGCCGGTACAGTTCTTACTTCAGTAACATTTTTTCTGTTAGAAATTGTATGTTAATAGTAAATATTTTACAGTTTTCATCAAAATCTCTGTACAAATCCCCTCAGCTACAAAAACCAAAGGAATGGAAATGTATACAGTTAAAAAACTACATTTTTTAAGCCTTTTTTACTCAGTTTATTCAGCTATAAGAAACCCAAGAGGATCAGGTGATTGTCCATTCACAAGAATTTGCAGGATCAGGGCTTTTTTGATAAGCAAAGCTTATTCAAATCTCTTTCTTAAATACATTTGCAACATCAGAATTTCACTACAGGGCAGAAGAGGATCCTGATTTGATTTATTTATTTTAAAAAGTGGCTGTGAGTGAATGTGGATATCTAAAGTCATGCCTTAAGCTCTTTCTTTTACTTTTTGTGCTTTCTTACTCTCAGAAAACAAATCCATGTTACCTAAGTAAAACAGGGCATCCAAACATTTCAGTGGTGAGCAAATTCCCTTCTTCACTAAACTACACAAAAGCCAAGACAAGAAGTTTGTTTTCCTTGCCTTCAGTTTGATTTAACACTTACAATTCTACCTCTGCAGACAGAAGTTTGGTTAAGTAAAAGCTGAGACTTTTCCACTTAACAAGTAGACTCAGAAATGTGGCTTTAAATGGCTGTGTGAGGTGTGAATTCTCACTAAATGTGTATCCCAGTAGTGGCAGCAGGGGTAATTCTTGTGTCTTTCTAAATGTCTTCGAAGGCAGGGTATCAGAACTGATATTTCAGCATTTCTAGAAAGCTACATTCACCCTGCACAGGTAAATTTGTTTTCAGAAACATTTAAAGCTTCACCATCTTTCAGTCTGCTGAGTAATATTTCCAAAACAAAGGAAGGAAAATGCAAAAAGGGCATATCAGTTTAGGTTCTTACTCCCACACCTAAACTAGTGAAGGCTTTCATACTCGTTGATGGGTTTTAACAAAAAATAATTTCAGTTTACAAACTCTTGCCAGTGGTTTATGAACATCTCAGCCAGTGCTTATTTTCAGCTGACTTTGAGCACTGTCCAGGATGATATCCAGCTCAAATACAGTGGGATGTGGTGATGGTGCTCACTGCACCCTACCACAGACTATCCCAGCCACATGTAAGAGTACAGAACAGATTCACAGTCACAAGGGCTTCTGTGTTGGGTTTCTTTCTCTGGAGCACTCTTCAATACCACATTGCTCTTTACAGAAGAGGGTTCAAAGACAATAGCCAAACACCACTCCCCTGATACACAAAGGCTTCTTTACATTGTGTAAAGCAACCTTGAAGTGACCCAAATTCATAATGACACCATTTCAAGAGTGCTTTACATTGCTAGAGCTCACTGGTATAAAAGGGAGGTGTAGTGAGGCCCCAGAGTTCTTCAGCATTTTTGCTTTACACTTCTCGTTCCTTCCATTTTTGCAATGCAGCACGTATTATTAGAGATAGTTATATCTGCATATTACAAGCAATTACTGGGCAAAGTGCTTTTCTTTGTCAAAGTCATTGGCAAAACTTACATTATCTTCAGAGCAAACAAGCTGAGATCAGATCTCTGTGTACACTGAGAAAGTGAAGAAGCGTGCTGCAAAAAAAGGGAGATGGAAACTGCATCAATTTAAAACACGTGCTCCCAAGAAAGAGAAGCACAGTTCAGAGACTCGTGCTAATATAATGAAACCTGACTTTCCTTCAAAGAACATACAGAAAACTTTTCATGTCAACTCTCAGCATAAATATTTGGTAAAAAGCTTAACTCAACTGAGGGCTTATTGTCATGTTACTGAACCATGCAGTTTTTCAGTCTCTATGGGTTTTCTATTTAAGGTATAAATTATAACTTTCAGGGGTATATTTGAATCATAAAGAGCAAAGATGACTTTATAGCTATTTCATTGGTTTGAAAACAGTGCTTCACTCAGGTTTATAGCCCATTAAGACAGTGTGTTTTTCCTTGCATGATCCCCTCCTGTGCTGTACTAATTTAATTTCAACACTATGGTTTGAACACCACATATACAATTAGTTTCTATCAGGAATGAAAGCTCTTTCCCTCAAGGTCAAATTATAAAAAGTCTATGAAGCTGGATGAACTGATCATTTCAGATCAAGCAAAACAAGTCAAAGCTCTATTTTCAGATTTTTTTTCCTAATTCACTTAAGCCAATCTGGAAATTTACTAACTTTTTCTAAAAAGCAGTTATTTTTTTTGCTATTAATGTTATTCCTCCACATACACCGAAATTATTTTTTTTAGCCAAATAACCGCTATCTACATAGATAATTAGAAAATATAATGAAACACTGGTTTAGGACTTCACCAACAAGCTCTCAACTCAGGAAAATTAAACAGTAGTGATGTAACTAGTGTAACATAAAGCACTCTAAGAGAATATTGAAGGGGTTTGGGAATTTTTTTGAATGTCCACAGAGCAAAAGTTCAGGCAAGCCCATACCTGCGATGACAGGGGACCTCTCTGGCTTATTCCATTTGTCACTCATTTAGAGGAGTGAAGACAGCTTTCCACGAAACATTCTCATTTCTTATTTTAGAAATCATAGACCTCATAAATCACCCCTGTGGTTCTAGAAAACAGTCATTCGTATATACATCACCCTACAGTGTTTAAATCTTCCTCTGTGAACTGTGGCTCTGGCTTCAATATTTGTCATATATCACATCTTACCTATGGCTCGGCAAGATGAAAGACAGGATCGCTCTGTCTTCCTCCTGATACTTGTAATTAAGTTTTAAAGATGTGTCTTTAACCTTGATGTTATCTTCCTGAAGAAGAAGAGTACATGAATCAGACACAAATTCTGCTGGATAAATTCACTGCTTCAACACATTCGAAGATAGAAGTAAAATGTTTATAAAGCCAACAGGTGCAGTTCAGAAAATCAGGCAGGTTGGTTCTGGTCTTTAATAAACACAACAGATTCAGAGGTAAATGTGAGTCGAAGGAGCCAAGACAAAGCTGAGAGATACAAGCTGGGACTTTGCTGAGTAAAGTTAAAGTTATTTAGTACCTGTGAAGTAGAGGACATTTTAGAAGTGTGTAAAGGAGAAGGAAAGAAGATTGAGGGAGAAAAAAACCCAGCCAGGACCAGTTGTACCAAATATCTACCTCTGCAGAACTCACTTAGAAAGGCACCTACCTAGCCCTGGATGTGTTTCTGCTTTCGAGGAAAGCTATGTAAATAAAGTAAAAGTCTCTCCAAACCCAGGAGATAAGTTATATCATCAAAGACCCATCCTTAGAAAACATGCTCCTCCTAGGGGTGAAAGAGAGAGCAAGTTTTGCTGAATAAAACAGGTTTTAAGCATTTCCAGTTGAGATGGATAGGAATGGAGAGAGCATTTTTCAGTTCACTCCTCAAGGTCCCAGCAGATTTGGCTGAAGGAGACCCAGCTGGAACTACAGACTGGAGGACACCTGAAAAAAAAGATGATGCATGAATATAACTGAGCTCACTGGGACAGAGGCTTTCCTACACCTCTGGTTATATTTGAGACCATGCAATAATTCTGTTGTTATTTAACTCAGGATTTTATTATTTATGTCAAACAGTACCTTTGGTACAGAGAAAAAAATCTGGAGACTCCTTCATTTCATTTCTGTTACAACAAAGTCAGCTGTGTCTGTGCCTTGTTACCCAGATTTTGAAAACCATTTTCCATATAAACAAGATAAAGTTGAAGTACTACATCTCCAAGCAGTGAAGGCCCTGATTAGATGGGTTTTCAAGACACACTTGCCATAATTGGAACTGAAGATCTATTTTGGGGTAAATTTTTATCTCTGCAGCAAAGTAAATGTTATGTTCAAGTTTAAACATGCAAATAAAAGCAGCCTGGGATTAGGCAGCATGGAATACAGGTATTTGTCAGTGAATAACTAAATGATGAAAATGCTTAGCACCTCTGGGTATAAAAATTCAGTTTTTGTCCCAATTACTCATTTGATGGTGCTCTTTCTTATGCTACCTCATGTCAGAGGGGTAGAGCTGTGGTTCCATGGATCTGGGAGAAAGGCTCATGAACAACTTTAAGCCAGCAGAGGAATTCTCTCCTGCTTGTTCTTTCCTGCTGGGCTGACAGTTACCTCCTCAGCAAATTGGATCAGCAAATGCATCTGCTCTTTTGTTATATTTTGTTGGGTTGGGTTTTTTTGTTGTTTTTAAAAGGAGGAGGGGAAAGTAAAGGGAGAAAAGCATAAGTAAAGACCATCAATAAAAAAATTACTCCCTGAAAAAGATGTTTAGCTTCATTTCAGAGTGAGTATTTCCAGTTTTATAAATTAGTATTTAAATCCTGATCGTTTCTTCTTTCAAGCATCCTTTTCATTTATTATTTCCAAACCATTGTTAATTTGACTCCTGTTTTTTGTAAGCATAAATCACCAGCAAGTTCCAGATGTAGAAAGATTTGGAAAAACTTTAAATGAGGCAATAAATACCAGCTATGTTCCAATATTATTTTCACTTCTTATTTCATCTTTATTTTCTTCCAGCAGCCACAAATGAAAGCATGACCATGGGATAACCTGTAGAATCATAGAATCTGATGAGTTTTGAAGTAGCAGCTTCAAGAGACAAAATTCAGCAGTAATTTTATGCAAGTTAAAGACACTTGAGGTACATTGGATCTGCAACAGGATAACACCTCCCAGGCTTCCCCATTGGCGCCCAAGCCCTGGCAAAAAATAAATATAAATAAAAGTCTTGCTCCTCTGTGATACAGACCATACATAAAACATATGAGGGCATTAAAATGATCTGTAAGGTCATATTTTGGTGTGCTATAACCAGGCATCACCTGGTTACCATTTCACATTTTAAAGGTACAATATTTAAATCTTCTATGCCTTTTCAGTATGACATTTCCTTCCAACATTGAAAAGGCAGTGGATGAGTCTTATCTCACCTTAAATTGTGAAGGAAACACACCATACACACTACCCACTAGAACGTACATCTGCAATAACAAAATAAAACTTTTCATGAAGTTGCAAGTCTCATTCCACTCTTAATGAAGACCCTTTTCTCTTTAATTTGAAAGTAAATAACACAGATATGTTTTGGTAAATACCATACTTTAGATGCACGTGGGTTTTTGTACATTTGCTTCCTTTTACATATGGCTGGGTTCAGCTCCCCAAGAGCTGTTGTGAATTTACCCAGCCAGTCAACAAAAATGATAAAATGTGAGTTATCTGATTAACCACAAGTATGCACGGCGGTTCGAATTGAGAATATTCATGATCAATCAACCCAGCCAATTGTATCTGGGAAAAGCTGTTAATAAAAGATATTTGAAGAGATGAACTCCAGGAAATTGTGATCTGTTTGTGGTGATTGCAGAAGTAGAAAAGAGGGACTAAAATAACTCGATACACTACTCTAGCCAGATTATTCTCTCTGCTCCACTGAACACCCGTAAGCACAGTCAGCTATTAAATTAGCACTGCTAAGCTCTGCTATTTGTGTTGGCTATTTTTATACACAGCAGACAATAATCATTACTTATTGAGAGCCTAGGCTTTAACACCAGGTGTGATTTTGTCGTCAGGGGATCTATTTTTCTACTTTTCAGAGTTTTCATCCACATCAGTTTCCATCCCCACCAGCACCACCTATTTCTCTCCTGAGGGTTGTGTGGTGAATGCTGATTCCAGGCTCAGCGTGGTGCACGGTGCTTGATTTGCACTGATTGTCAGAAATTGTCACACACAGACTTCTGCAGGGATGTGCAATGAAAATGTGATTTTGGTTATGTCCCTTGCATTAGAGATCACCTCTAATTTTCTGTTATACATCATCCATACCCTTCCCAAAGAAAGGCAAATCTCTGCTTAAAGTGTTGGTTCCTCAAAAATCTACCTGGAATAATGAAAGAAATGTATTCACTGTATTTACTCTCAAAACATCACACAAAAGAAGCAAATTTTTTCCCTATACTAATGAAAAATGCTCAGCTAATAAAAAGCTTGATTACATGCTGTAAAGGGCTGACTTTCTGCTTTGCTATTCAGCTATTCAAACAGAAATAACGTTGCAAAACCTTAAGAACTAAAACCAAGAAAGAAATAACAAAACTTCTGCACACTTTTTTAGAGAGACCCCAGTTTGGAGAGAGTTGCAGATGAACACAAACTCCTGCTACAGGCATCTTTGGGAAAAAGACAAATAAACAAACAAAGCTACACATGACTCTCTTTGACAGATTTCTTTTTCAGCTTAATGAACTTAAGTGCAACCAGATGAAGCAAAAACATGCATTTTTTTCTCCCCCAAAAACATGAGAAGATCCATTTCCTTTCATGTGAGACTTTTAGTCCAACCTGAAGCAAACACAGAGCTGAGCTCTAAGTATTCACTTCTATAAAATCCTATTAACAAATACAAAGCAACTTGGGAATATTACTCCAGTGATAGATTGCAACTTTCAAACTAGTCTAGAGTAGCAATTCTGTAAAAATGACACCAGTTTTAACTGCATAAAATAGATTTTTTTAAAAAATACTTCAGTCAGCAAGCAGTCAGGGATGTGGGAATACCCTCATATTTACAAAATTTCCCTTCCTATTGCAAGCACCAAGGGATAACTTGGACTGTAAACAGGGAACTCCAGAAACACTGAAAATGGAATTCCAAAATACACTTATGACTTGAATGTTTGAAAACATAGCTATAAAAAACCCCCACCCAAATACAGTTCAAACAGCAGCTTCTGTACTTTACCTCAGTTTTGATCTCCAGGCTGAGGATGGCTTGACTAATACAAGGCAAGAGAATGTAGAGCATTCCCATTTTTGTATGTCCTGTGATACTCACAAACATTAGAGAAATGCTCAAGAAAGCAGAATTAATATTTTCTATCCTCCACGGACATGAGGGGGTTTTATTGTTGTTGATTGTGGTGTCTGTTGCTGTTAACAACATTAATAACTCAGTAATTCTCCTGGCCTCCTACAACTGTCTTGAGAGTATTGAAAAACTCAGAAATGTGAGAAAACTTACAAATAACTTTATGGTGATTATTTTATCCAGACCTTAACAAGACTGGTTAGGGTGCGTGCTACCAAATATTACCGTAGTTTGCTTGGTAGTGTTTGCAAGATGTGATGGCACAGAAGGCTCAAGTCATGAATTTGAATTCCTTGGTGATAATTTGGTCTCTTTCTGCTTTGTGTATCATCCTAATCCTATGGAAATTAGATGGTTTCTGTTCTAGTGAACATCAGAATCCACACCTGAATAAGTATTTTTACAAGTTTACAAAAGTAAAGCAGGGCAGAGTGCACACAACGGGAAACCCCAACTTTATCAATTTGCTCTGACAGCTCTGCTTTACTCTCATGGAAACATTTTGCTTCACATTTTTACTGCACACATCTTATATGAATGATGCGAAATCAGCATCCACGTAGATCTTAAAACCTGTAGTCAACTATTTAGAAATATTAACCACCATTTAAATGAACTTGCTTGTTCTGCAACAAAATCCCACAGCATTCAGAAACAGCAAACAGAAACAAGCACTCAGGCCAAGAGAGAAAAGGAATCATATGATTGAAAAATATTTGCTATGTTACACTGCAGCATCCATGTTCCTATTCTACCCCTCACATTTTTAAAGTCCTCAAGAAGTTTCTGTAGAGGCACTCATGCTGCATCTATTTTGCACCAGGTGTGGAAAAAACTGACACATTTTGCTTTTTCCCAGCAGCATCAATCACTAAAGTCTTAGTGCTACACTCTCAGCACGTGTTCAGTCACCCAGATAACTTCACCACTGAAAAAGAGGGAAGTGATCCAGCAGCGCTGCAATATGGAACATACCCTGCTGTACTTGGCCCCTTCAGGTCTGTTGTCCAGATGAAAGGTACAAGTAAAGTCACATTTTTTAAGGAAATGGGCATATTTCTCTTCTGTATATTGACATCTACTCTGTGCAGCCCATAGCTATGTATGAAAATAATCCCTTTTGAAAAATAGCAGTTTAGTGCATAAAGGATTACTCTCTACCAAAATTTCCCCTACTCATCCAAATTGTACCTGTGGCTTATTGACAGTGCCTTTTTCTGCTGTGCATAAATCACCCAGTGAAGAGGCAGGGTTGTGTCAAAATAATGCATCTCTTCAGCAACATAATATGGATCTGCATATCTGTGAAAACTTAACAGGATAAATAAATGATCACTTTTAGCTGTCCATGTTCTCTCAGATCTACACAAAGAAATGGCTGATGAGGAGCAGCTCATCACCTGCCTTCAGCTTGATTTATGGGCAAACTTTTTTCTTCATTTTTCTGTCCAGAAAGATGTTGGAACCTCCTCAGGTGTTTTTGAGGCTCAGCTAGACAAAGCCACAGCTGAGCTAGTCTGCCCATTGGTGACAGTCCTGAACTAAGCATATGGCTGGACTGGCACAGGTCCCTTCCACTCAATGTTTCTGGGATTTTCCATTATGGAACCAGTCTCATATGTGAACTGGAAGCTAACATCATATTTCTTATGCTTTCTGTTCTAGCACAGCATAATTTTCCTTTCTAGATACCTTTGCCCATACTAAGATTCCTCTTTGTAAAAATAATTGCATCACTTCCTTCTGAACAAAAAGTTATTTGTTGAGCTGCCATGACTTGCAGAATTACAAAACTAAAATCGTAAAAGCTTAAGGAATTTCCTCCTTTTTTAAGACAACCTCATCTGGGAGGACTGTAGCAGAAGTGAATGCAGAAAACCCAGACTGGTCTGACCTTTAGAATCTCAGAGTGTTTAAGGTGTGCCAGTTGAATTGATTTCCTATGTCTCTCATACTGTATTTCCCCTACACTGGCAAACAGGACACTGGGCTGATTCATGAGAGCCTCTATTTGCATGTTAAATTTATTGGCTTTGGCTGGCTCAGCTTCTGTCAGTAATGCTCAACAAAATATATTCACACTCTGTTCCCCCTCTTGAGTTCTCCATGTGAGAGAAAATATACACACCCCTATATTTACTTGCTCTGCATTTACTGCATTCTGATTTTAATGCTTTTACTATGAAAATTGGGGAAAACAGTGCACAAACTTTTAGAAAAAAACCTTGATTCATGACTGATAACTGCTGACTCATCCTGTGCTGTCACACCTTCTGTCAACATTTCTCTTCCTTGCAGGGGAGAACCAGTCCTTAATTTTCTTCTTCCTTGGGTTTCCTCATGGTTTATTGCACTTGCTTCTTTGTAGGACCACAGTTCTGCTAGATCTTTTTCACATATTGCATTTTAGTTATTTTACTAATTTTCAGTGTTAGTTTTCTTCACAAACATCCTCATTTTCCTGCTTATTTGGAGCTAAACATCTGTGTGTCTTACCTGCTCAGTGCAGAGTATCATTTCTACAGCACTAAAATTTATATCTGAAAACAATTAAGCAAGAGTTTTCCTCAATTTGTTGTGGCTGAACTTAATTTCTTGAACTACTGGTTGTATTAACATTCCCAGCAATTTAAACCACCTAACTTGGTATCCTGTCTGCCACTGGAAGTATCTAAAGCACTACAAAGAACTACTAAAAATTAAGAAATTTTCTGTAGCAAACTAAGTGAAAGCAACTGAGTTAAATAATTAAATGCTCTACTTCATTAAGCTCTTCATAGAATTAATTTTACGAGTTGAAAATTTATTCTTTCCACAAGATAAAAAAGCAAAGCAATAGAAATGATAACTGTGTTGTGCATGTGATTACAACAATGGCATTCAGCTGCCGAAATAGATGCATTTAATGCTATTTTAGATGATCCCAAGATGTATATTGGGGCAGCACACACGGTTGAGGGCCCCCACACTTCCAGAGCAGCACCTGAATGCTGCTAAAGAAATGTCAGATCAGTGTGATTTGACAGCTGAATCACTCCTTAAAAGTCTAATTATTTTTTAGAAGTGTGCACACACACACACACATATATATATATATAAATCAGTAGTGCTACAAATCTTAAGCCCATACAATATCCTAGAAACGTAATTAAGAGTCAAAATTTTCAACATTTTAGCCTAGCTTATGACAGAAAACAATGGAAGCCTCTCAATATTCCTTCATGGAACAGAAATCCAAATTTGGCTCTCCCTGTCACTATATTTATATTATTTTACTGCCTAAGATTAATGGAGCATAGAGTGGAGGCTGAGATTCCTGTCTCTGCCATCCCTTTTAAAATCACTCTCCTTCCAAAATGCTTAAAATTTTTGTGCTGAAACGTTCACTCATTTGACATCATCATACATAAAGATTTATGTTAATGAAAAATTGATTACATATTCATGGAGCTGTAGTGTGAGAGCTGCAGAGAAACTTTAGAGGCTTTTAGAAGAGTGCACTGATTTCTGTGATTTCTGTGACCACAGCACATGACTTTCCTTTTTGGCAATATTAGGGGCTTTTTAGAAATTATGGTAAGCTATCATTGCTTACTGACATTTGTGGGTTTATTCAACCATCTTAACTCAGTCTGACTGCTCAAAAAGTTGCAGACAGGAATTAATTTCAAACTTGGCTTTAAAGCTGGATGCAGATTCTTAACGTAACAGGACTAATACTTCTCCTGCCGTCATCATGACTCTTAATAGAATTTAATTAATTGGATATAAACATTAAAATTATGAATATTACCCCCAAATAATGTTCAGCTAGTACTAATTATCTGAATATTTAAGTATTCGGTTTCCCAATGAGCCAAGTCATGACTTTGGATGGCATAAAAACCAAAGCAGCAGCATTGGAATCACTCAAGGATAAAAAGTATGAGACCAGAATCAGATCATTTATCTAGAAATGTTACAAGGAAACTTCCATCTTAAGAATTTCAGTTTGAGAAGTCTTCCAACTGCTCCCATTAACAAACAATTCATTACTAGAGGCAGCAATAAGACAAAAACTCTGAATCCATTCACATTTTCCAGGAAAAACAACTTACTACTAGCACTGCATAAAAGACACATGGCCTCTATAAAGCAAAATTTTATTCAGACTCATGTAAAACTCATCTGAATGACTGATGTACTGAAGAGCTAGATTTCATTTTAGATAAATTTGCTGTTGTTTTTAGGATTAATTTTAGTAGATGTGCCATAACTAGTAGTTACTAACTGCAAGGAATACATTGCATATGCATTTCCTTCATTAACTGTTTCTAAGATATCAAAAAAGGATATAAGGATTCTAGCCTATGTGGATCACTAACATGATCAATTGCATTATAAGTGAAAATTTCATTGTTATTTTTGATTCTTCATGTTTTAGATTAATGGGGATTCAAAGGTTGTTAAATCTCCTGCATTCATTAGGTTTTCAGTAAGTGGAAAATTCTCACTGGCATTACACTAATGAAGTACCCTTAAAGTCAGCTGGTATAAATTGTCAATGTGGCACATAATGACTTGACGCAAATACATCAAGAGGTTTAAATTCATGGAAAATTCCATAAGAACCCTTTCTAAGTTTTTAATCAATTTAGTCCAAACCATTTTTTCCCCCTTTCAATTGCCAAGTTGCAGCTTAATTAAAAAGGATCGAATTTTTGAGAATTTATCCACAGAAAGGGATTTCATACAAACAAGTCAAGCCTTGTGGTCTTGCTTTTGTCTTAGTAAAGTTCGTATTCACATTTAGTTCCATCAAATAAAATTGCCAAAATACCAGTTCTGTGTTTCTTTCCTTTTGAGTACCTGAGTTCACAACCAGTAGCGTTTTTTACCAGAAACCCCCACTATTTATATCCAAAACAAATCTGTGCAGATTGATTTACTTCTAAAGCAAAGGCCAACAAGTAAAATTAGAAAAAAGCAAGGATAGAGATCAGCGAGTAATGTCACTCAGAAAAAATCCTGCAGCCATGGAAAAAACAAAAACCCAAAAAACCCAAACCAAACCAGAACCAAGCAAACAAAAACAAACAAAAAACCCAAAAAACAAACAAAACCAAAACAAACCCCCAACCCACCCCAAAACCATAAAAACCCACTCAGAAATCTGATGTGTACTTGCAGTATAACGTGATGTTTGTCAGCACACATTTTTTACAGAGATGTTTATGAAGAAATGCTGACATGTTCCCTAAGAGCAGCAGCAAAATGATGAAAATAATGAACAACAGTAGATGCAGCCATCAGCTTTTTTATCCCATTAATGCCAGGAAAACTTGCCTATTTCCCTTGCAAAACGAGACACGGGCTACGTCTATACCACAGTCAGCAGCATGAGTGCAGCAAATGTGTCCTCACATGGATAAATTGAAGACATCTAGCTCAAGTATTGGCAAGAGAAAAGAAAAGAAAACAAACCACCACCACATAAATATGTGGCCTAATTATCCTGAGTCCCGGCTGGAACCTCCTTGTTGATATCTGGACTGACTGGATTGATGCAGGACTTCAGTGTTTTCCATGTCCCATCGAAACCAGCAGGCCTACTTTAAATTAGAAGCCTGCCCTGAACTAGAAATAGCTTTTCAGTGCTAATTAAAATATTCTGACCAGGTGGCTTGGAGCTAAATGTTGCAGCTCACTGCAAGAAAGTCAGCTCAGCTGGAGGGCAGAGTCCAAGCATCAGGGCCTGGAGGTCATCAGAGCCAAAGCAGGTAAAAAAGGATGTTCTGGGCTCATCCAGGTTGTGATTGTGAGAAACCACATTGGAACTGCACATCTGTCCCCAAAAACACATCAGATCCTAACAGATGAGAATTCACCCTTGCAGCAAAGGAGGTACAACAGTACTTACACAGGCTCTCAGTTAAATATTCTTGTGTGAAGATCAGGGCTCCTCACAATAAACAGCCTTCTGATGTTTTCAAACCTGAATTAAATATTTTATCCATTAGAAAAAAAGAAAAAAAACAGCGCAGCTTTACAGCAGAATAGAATTCTGTTCATCAGCTTAAAGATAGACTTCATTTTCACTCACTCAAGTGAATTTCACCCACAATTTGGTATCATACAGCTCATAAATCACTTAAGCCTAAAATATTTTATAGACCTGTATTTGTCCTCTGAGCAGATGATCCAGGAATGCAAATACAAAGATTTGGAAAACCCTGTATAAGACTGGTGATGAAAAATTATGTATCTCCTCACCTATTTCGTTTTCCTGGGATATTCCACCTCTAGGGAAAACTTGCCTACTATACTTTCTCTGAGATTCCTTCCAAATAAAAGAATCAAAAGGAGTCTTTTTGAGAAGGGGGATAACTTCAGCTCGCCTGTTTCAAGTTAACGATTTCACCTGGAATGAGAATAATATTCTTCCTGAAGAAAGACTTACCTGACATTCAGAATGAGAGCTTTCAAGTGGCCAGGAGCTAAAATCCCACAGTGAAATGACTGGAATATATGGTTGGAAACAAAAAGTGCCCCCTGTTTACATAAACAGGCTTGAACTACCAGCAGGTTTTTTCAATTAATACTGTCACTTTGCCAAACACTCATGAAATTTGGCAGAAAACATTGATTCACCAAACCCATGTGAAATCTGTCCCTGGAAAACACAATGCATAATAACAGTCATGGCAGAAAAACGCTGAAGCACACAAGGGTCTGCAGGAATTTTCAGCACTGATCAATGATAGCCAGAAGAAAAGAAAGAAGAGAGAATATAAACTGTTAAGAATATTAAGCTCAAAATGAGATTACTTTGCAGATCTGGTAAATTTAGAGTACCCTAAAGCAGAAAGAGCATGCAGAGAGGCTCGGCACTGAGCTAGTCTTTCTGCTTTATCAAACTGAAAGAACATTCAGCTTGTCCATCTCAGGAGTCCTCAAATATGTTAAAGTTAGTGGCCAATTATCAATCCACTCACACACCCACCCCAAAAAGCAATCACCAGATGAAATATTTAGCAAATGACTGCCTTCAAACAACATTTTGACTAGGAAAAGCAGTGCCAGAAGGATGAAAGGCCCAGACAAGCGTAGGATGACTGCAGTACATGAAACACCACTATGTTCTGATAGCCAGAGCTTTTTGCTCTAATAATGTTGAGAAAACAGAATTTAACAAGTGACATCCAGCAAATACATAATCAGGGAATGCTTAAGTGGCTTGGGATTTGGAAGGCAGTTACTTCAGGAATAAGTTAACTGTTTATGCAGTAGAGTTAAAAATACGTTAAGAAGAGGGTGTAGAATGACTTGCTAGATGTCTTCAGTAATATTTCAGCAGGTACCACACAAGTAGTTTTGTTAGTATTGGCAAAACTAAATAAACCCTGAGGAGAAGTATGATTGGAAAAAGCAAACCTTGTGGTGTAAAATAAACATCCACGTCAAAATCAAGTACCAAGCTCACTCAGATTCCTGACAGGAGTCAAGAGCAATGAATTGGCAGCCTCACTGTTTATACTGCTCCAACTCTTCTGTGACTTTAAAGGAAATTTCTTTTTTAGCTTATGCTGAGACCTTGAGGCCGGAAATTCTCCGTCCTACTGACGTTCAGCTGTAGAAATGATGGCAGCTCATCCATTGTATATCTCACCCATCCTATATTCCAACATCAAGGTGATAAAAGATGATTCACCAAAGCAAGAGTTTGTGGTGATGTTTTTGTGGTTGATTTGGAATGTAAAAGTACAAATGCGAGAAAAGACTTTGAGCACAAAGTTCAGGATTCTGATTTTAAATTATCCTAGAGATATAAAAAAATTAACGCTCCATGAGATGAAGCTGTGGATTTATATGCCAGCCTGGAGAAGCTAATCCACACCAAACCAGCAGGGATGACTGTGGAGAGGAGAAAATAACACATTCTTGTTATCAGCCTTAACACAAGCTTACAATTTTTGAGCCTTGTCCTCATCCAGATTTTCAAAAATCTCCTTCTGAGATGTTGCTTCGTGTAATTCAAATACTAATCACAGGCTTTGAAGGATTTTGAGGTGCTGGAGGGTTTCCCTTAAAAATGAGTTCAAATTCTAGGGATTTTACAATATTTTCTGGGATTCTTGAATGAAAATAAGTCCTAGATACAGAAATAAAACAGACAATTGTGCAAGGTTACATGAGTGAAGACTATGTGAAGAGCAGAGTGTTTCCACTGCCTTCAGTAGAACTAGACTTAGAAAAATCAGAGAAAAAGAAAAAAATCAAAAATCCCCAAATCAGGCAAGCTGCCTTGTCATCTCCTGCTGTGCTGGCAGGCAAAGCCCAGTGTGACAAATAGCATCCTTCCTAACACAGTTATTATGTCTGGTAGGGTACTCACTCTCTCTTCTAAATCATACCAGTAATGCCAGTAGGAGTTATTGACTAAACCACATTTGCTGAGACTTACTTGGTTGTCAATAGTATTGAAAGGAAATTTAAAAAAGTATATCCATGTAGCACTTTATGGTTGTGAGGGATTTTTCTGATTTAAAATTATATATACTGTGGCAGGCTTTGCATCCAGGATGTGGTTTAGATGTGTCTGGAAATCTAAATTAAAAAGGCAGCCTAAGAGCACCCAGCAAAAATTGGGCACATTGAAAGTACTAAAATTCAACAGAATGAATTTTCCCTCGTTAGTGTTATTGACTTCTCCTACCAATAAAATCTCCCTCCGTTGCATGAATATGATTTACATTCAGAAAGTTCTGATTAGATGTGTATCTCATGTTCTCCACTAAGTTACAATTTCTCTAAAACATTTCATGGCTGCTGTGAAGAGATTCATTGTGGATATTGGACAGCAGTGGAAATTGCTGCATAAAGATTACATTAATCGTGAAATCATCAGGCATTAATTCTACCAGCTACTCAAGAGGCCAATATTTCTCCTATGTGATTAGGGAAGGACAGTGAAGGTTGCCAAGCTTATCAGAAAGTCAAAAAATAAACTGGGACTAGAATTTGAGGACTATGACAACCAGTCAGCTGGAAATTTCCACAGGATTCAATAATGTCAGAGTTCTGACAAAAAAAAAAAAGAGCAGTAAACACTCCATCCGCCCTCACTGCACCATCTGCATAAGGACTGATGAAGTTTCTCAACAATGCCTAATTTTTGATTGGGGTCTTTTGAATTTTTGTCCCCCCACAGTGAAATATTAGAGAATTCCAGCAAAAATGAACATATTCTTTAAGTGTATCAACACAAGAAGGCTTTCCCAGCAAATGCAGAAGGCTCATTCCTTAAAGGAGGAATTAACTCTTTGCCATTATGCCTCTCCATTGTTGGCTGGGGATTCTCTATATGAAAACATTGTGAGAGAGGAGAAGACAGTCTTAAACTACAGACATTCCTTCTTTCCTTTCTTCTTGGTGTCTTTAAGTGAAGTCCTGATGTGAGCTCAGTTGAAGTTTCAGTACTGAGTGAAATAAACGCAGTTTATATGCAGCATAATGCCAAAGACTCATCTGGAAGATGAACAATTTTTTTCACTCAAAACCCTCTTTTTGAGCCACATGGGTAATGCTCCAAGTGTTATGTTAAGCAACCATTATTCTAAGAGAGCCAGCATTAAGGATCCTGAGCTTAAACTGTCACTTCTTGAGGCAGATTTATGGCTTATGACAGTAATTGCTCACACCAAAGGAGCGAGCTGGTGCTCCATCCACAAAGAGACATTGCCATTAGATGAGGGTAGGGATCTGATAATGCTTGGGTTTTACTACTAGAAAATCACCTTTCATTTAAGTTTAAAAAAAAAAAAATAAAGCATACTGTAAACAAACAGGCACTTGTGTGTGTAAGCAAATATAAATGCTGGTGGTTTTGTTCAGCTTTGGTTTTTCTAAAGGAACCTGAAGCATGGCGTACTTATTCCTCTGTGCTTGACTTTGTGTTGCTTCAAATGAACTGGTTAAATCTTAATTTATTTTGTGTTGCCTGAGTACATGTGCTCATTACAAGTGCTAAAAAAAAAAAGTTAATGTAAAAGCAAGGCAAACAAAACATCTGTGAGAAGGAACATAAATCTTGTGTCTGTAAATTGCTGGATTGGGATCTTTGGAAAAGGCAAAGGCCAACTCTGTGCACCCAGAAAGTCAGTTTTGAAATTTTAATATGGACTATTGAACAAGGAAAAATAGGAAGGCTTCCTGATTGTGAAGCTACGTATTAACAAAAAATAGATAAAACGAGGTCCCATCTCCAATTCTCTCTCCATTTTAGGTTTAAAGATCTTTTCCTAACATTGCAATATGTCCTCCCTCAGAAAACAGAATAAGCAAAAAAATAAAACAGCTTTATAAAGTCTACTGTCTGCTATGTTTTTCCAGGTTCTGCTCTGCCAGTAAATCCAAGCATGATCTGAATGGCAACAGCGAGTTTATGGACAATGAATAATAGCATGACATAGCTAATTAATGCTATTTCAGTCCAGACTGTTTAAACAATCAAGCCTAATTGTGCTAAACAATGTGATGGGTTTATATGGACAGCAGTGAATGAGCAAATCCAATGGAGATTTAAAGCTAAATCCAGACTAATTTATGCTTTACGGGTATAACAAACTCAACCCAGTACTTTCATTACTTACATCTCTGGTTGGTTCTGCTTTCTTTCCTAAAAAACCCACAAAAACAACACCACACACTCACACACACAAAAAAAAAAAAAAAACAAACACAAAACCAAACACAAAATCCTCCACCAAACATATCCATTATGCCTTGTTTGGACAGATTTTCTGTCACCGGCTTAAAATCAAAAAAATAAGTACATGTCATTGATTGTACAGAGCAGCTCAGCTGCTGAAGGTGCAAAGATTCTTCCTGGATATTTATGCCTCTATTAGGCAGAAATCTTGAATCTGGGTAGGTTCTTCCTTATCACCTTGTGGCTACTCTTGATATGGTGGGGTAAATAAAGCCCCTTATTCTGATCAGTCTCTGACATGATCAGAGTTCTGGATGTGTTTTAAATAAAGAGAAATCAAAATAATCAAAACTGATCACCTGCAAGCAGTCCAGTTTCATTTTGTTTACATCAAAGCAAAGGGCCAATCCTACTGTACTCCAAAGATTCCTTAATGGGGAAATGGTGATGGGGAAAGGTGTGAAAAGAGAGAAAGACAGAGCAAGGACAAAGCTGAAAGGTACAGAGCAGTCAAAAGCAGTTTTGTCTGTGTTGAATTCATACCCTCTGTGAATTCCTAATTTTATCTTTCCTCCTGCCAAACCATCCAAGCTCCATCACTACAGCAGCAGGTCATGAGTGTTCATCTTCCAACACCAATATCTAATTTCTTCATATTTGGCTTTGAAATCACTTAAAGATGGGCCATGGTCCCAGCCCAACTCTCTGCACAGTGACAATACATTGTGACTCTCACCTGACATTGGTTCATGCTCTTGCCAGGTAGAGCCCATCTTCTGCATCACAAAGTCAAAGGCAGTATTGGACAACCAAAAATATGGAGACCAATGGAATTAATGGCTAACTTTATATTAGGAAAGGTATTATTGCTGAGTAACCTAAATTTCAGATCTGAAATAGACATATCTATGTCATTTTATACCATACGTCAATCTGAAGCATTACCATTAACAGGTAAACCATTAAAGTACACAAAACTCCTACAAAGTGTTTTATTGCCCTAAGAGATTTATTCAATATTTAAAGAGACTTATTACCTTTCTCTACCTTACTTTCTTTTTAGTCAGTCAGTTTAAGCACAAATCTAGTTAAATGTGCATTTAATCTTCATTATATCAAGATAAAGCTGGTAGTAATTGTCCTTCCAATCAAACCACATAATAAAGCTCTGCAGGATTTCTCTTCTGCAATACTTGGGTTGGGCAGTAATTTATGTCACTTTTGCTACTTGGGTTCTTCTCCATAATGAGATTTTTAAGTGTCCTACCTGACATTTACATTCCTGATGAGATTTCCACACCTCTGCTGGGGTCCATAAAGACCAGTATTAATAGCTCAAGCTGTTTTACGGAATTAAAAAAGTTCAAATTTACTTTTGTATTATGGCCAAGTATAATAGCACCTTCCAGTTCAAATATACTAAATACACATGACTATAAAGTGCTTCAGAGTTAAACACATTTAACTTGCCCACAGTAGAAAACAACTATTACATTTGTTGACTGTGTTAGCAGTTTTTCCCTACAAGAAATAAAAAATCTTCTCACCCCAGGTATTCCTGGCCTTTCTCTTTATCCCACTTGGTTTTCTGTCTCTTCTATTTGTTGCTCTAAGCTCCAGAGGTGGGAGAAGGGAGAGTTATCCCTGCTGGTACTTAGGAAACAACCTTGGGTTTTATTTTTGGGGAAGCAGGGAAGGAAAACCCAGTCTGGCTGTTACATCTGGAGGAGGAGAGCTTAGAGATATCCACACTCCTGAGTGCTGGGGTGGGGTTAGAGGTGGATCAAAACTATTTGGAAGGGGAAAAGGTGAGCCAGTCCAAGGCTGGCTACTGCCTTTTAACACACCAGAAACTCCCCTACTGTTTCAAGAAGTCTGTGAAGAAGATACTGCTTAGTGTTCAGCCAGAAAGGAGGGGAAATGCTCTGTATGTTTGCTGCCTGAGAGAGTTCTGTTTGCTTGTTTTGAAGAGACTGAAAAGGTGTGATTACTCTTCCGATTATCTGACAGGTGAATGAGCAAAAGCACAGTGCAGGGTCCAGCACTATTTGCAGTGTTTGTTCACTTAATAGCTTGGGGCTTGAAAATTTTGATTTGATTACACTTTAGTGCTGATTTAGTCAGTAACAAGTGGTTTCAAAGCACAGGAGTTCAGACTACCCTAATTAACTGACTTTTCAATCACCATGCAAGATGATTTTAACACCCCACCCCTTAACTGTAACAAAAATATATTTATCTTGCATTTACTGCAGGATAAAATACTGAATAGTGAGTGTAACACTAAAGAAAACACTGAAATCTTACCAAGCAAGGCCACAATTCCTGCCCGCAAATTGTATAACCGGAAAATTTTCTTATAGTAGACTCCAAAACCAGTTTAAACAGGGAGATGTACTGCCTTTAGCAGCCTTGCATTTTAGGTACACAAAATATTTTTACCTGCTGCTATCACTTGTGAGTATGTTCTGACATGGCTAATAAAAAAATACACATTAGCAGAGTAATCATCATCCTGTGTTATAATTTCTCACCTCTAAGAAATTAATGTGCATAATTTGTTTCTGTTTACATGCAATATTGTAATGGCACAACAGCTTAAGCAAATGTAGCATATTTTCTGAGTGCCAGCCAGGGGCTGGATGCTTTCTGCAATATTAAGCATCAATCCTTCACCAGGATAAAAAAGCTACAAATATTTTTTTCTCGTGGTAGAATTGATTTTTGCAAATGGAGCCTGGTTCAAGTGGTGTAATCATCTTTCCTCCTTTTAGCAGTTGCTCAATGCACAACCTCATCCATTCAGTCACAATCAATTGGGTGATAAAGTATTTCCCTCATCAGTGAAAAAGGAGCTTGTACCTTGTGCACTCAATATCAGTCGTTTGTTTAATTGGCTAATAAGAGATTATTCCACCTACAAAACCGAGCTGCAGGAGCTCTTTTACTTTTAAAATTATGCCAGGTCTTCTCCAGTGATTTCAGTTCCCAGATTTCTATAATACAAAATTTTTGAACGCTTACCCCTTAAATTTAATTGTACAACTTCATTTCAAAAAGATGTCTCCGTACAAGACCTTGCTGAGAAAACTGAAAAACATGAAAAGCTTTCCTGATGCAGGGAGAGAATATTCATTTCTGTAGTTTACAGGAAGATTAAAAAATTAGGAAATTCCCAGCCTAATTTACTTTAAGAGGAATCACTTTTTCTGGAATACTTTTTTTTCAGTTCCTCTAAATTATGGCAAATATCTTTTTTATGCACAGATTTTGAAGAAAGCATTTCTCATATATAGGATGATGGGATGGTTTGGTTTGGGTTTTTTCACCAGGTTTTGTAAACAGTTATTTAGCATTTGAGGCTGCAATGTTAAATAATGTTGATATAGAGAATTTCACTGAAGTTATGGATATATCTGACTTTCCATTTTTAAGCATTTGCTGTTTCTTTGAAAATTTTGTCTCATAGTATTGCTTCATTTCTCCCTTTTTCATGTCTTGAGAGGTTTCAAGACTATTTTAGAGCTTGGGGTATGACAAATGGTACTTGTGAGAATGACTTCCTGCCCAAACTCATGGGATATCACTCACACAAACTCCTAATTACTAAAATTTTCAAATTATTTATCAACTTATTTTTGAGAGGACACTGTGCAGCAGGTGATCTGTTTGCATGGCTGAAGCAGGTATGCAAACAACTAATCTTGGCTAGAAATAGCTGTTACTGTCCTGGAGGTGCTGATTCCTCTGTGCACACTAAACATGAATCTGAATTTGAGCTGCTTTGATGACAACACATATGCAGAGTCAGCTACGTCTCATTGATTTTTTGGGAGGTGGGTGGAATGTACATCATAATTTCCTACAGCCATCCCTAAAACAATTGATCCAAGCCCCATTTTTCACCAGATCACTGAGTGTTAATTCAATTTGATGGGCACAGCAGGCAATAATACATCCTACAAGGAACTTACTTTCGGCGGCGTACAAAGTACATCCTTTTCATCCAGACAGGTTTTTGATGCAGATCAAATGAATTTTCATCTCAAACCTTTTCTGGCTGTCTTTCAGTAAATCAGCATGGTTTTCCTTTTGCTTCTTCTGTAATTTTTCCATGACAATCTAGAAAATAGAACAACAAAACTACCAGCACCACAGGCAGGCCTCCTTTTACACATACTACCTCCTTTTACACATACTACCTCCTTTTACACCTACTTTCTGTACTGAAAAAGCCCTGGATTAATTAATTCTAGATAAAAGTCTAAAAAGTCTTTAGTCTTTGCTAAAGTAATATATTTAGCAAAGCAGAAGATTTTTAAAAAATAAAAATAATAGAAAAGCATTGTTTTCTACAGCACTGAAAATGCAGTACAGCAACTGCTCAAAGAAGGAACAAACTGGATTTGTTCCACTTTAGCTCAGCCTGAGGAAGTAAAAAGAGGAAATAGCAATTAAATATGGAGGTAGTGGTTGACCATGGAAACTGATAAAAGTTTTTCTCTGGGCATTATTAAACTGGCAATTAAAAAAGTGGACCCTACTAAAAAAACCTAAAATTTTCCATTAATAGAATATGAAGATTGAAAGAAGAAGAACAAAACCATAAATCTTTGCCAGACATTATCTTAATTTATTTCTGTTTTCAGAAGAAAAACAAAAACTTGTGGAGAACAAAAAGAACAAAAAGGAAATGGAACAAATTGTCATCTTTGGAAGCCCATGTGCTAAATTAAGTGAAGTAACCTTGACTAAGTGGAAAAATCGACTTCATATTGGTCTAGGGATATGACCTTTGGAGTCTTAATGAGAGCTAGTAAAAAAATAAAGTATTTCCAGATAAATTCTTGCTGCTATAATCTGAGAGAAGGGAAGCTAAAAGAGTACAGGGGGGATTTTGAAAGTGATCAAGTGCACATACAATTAATAGTTCATCAGGGGTTGTTAAGGACGTGATTAAAGAACAGCCAATTTACTAAAGACTTAAGAGGTTAATGGTGAAGAAAAAATAACGTGACAATATCCTCCCTTCCTCCTCTCTCTCCTTTGATTGTGATAAATGTATGCTTTCCACACATCCATGAACACAAGATTTTCCCTGGGAATTTAAATAAGCACACTACCTGAGAAGACATGCAGAAATTTAGTTGGGAAAAGAAGACAAGGTGGGAATGGTGGTGTTGTAATGCAGTGGCTAGAGGAGACTTTTAAAGTTTTTAGAAACCCAAAGCATTTAAAAAGAGTAAATTAATAATCTCCACACACGTTGTGTTGTTGTTGAAGGCCGATAAACTCTCAGTGAGAGATAAAAATGCACTTTGCCCAAATGTGGGCAAGGTTAGCCATGCTTTGTCCATGCCATTCCCTATTCCACACACTTGAGAAAGTGTGAGTTAGGGTGCATTTTAAGGGGATTTTTGCTGAATAGAATAATTTTAATGCCTTTTAGGCCATCGTGAGATCAATGACCTTTTCCAAAGGGCAAAAACAGAAGTAGGACATTTCTGATTGTGAATTCTCCTTCTTGCGTGCTTCAAATTATATCAGAAAGTCCTCAGTCTACCTCCAGACCACCCAGATTTACCTGAGCAGTGTCAAGACACTGTCTGTAGTCCCAATTGCACTCCTTCTTTATTTTAAACATGAATTACTGAACCTTACTTCAACTCATACTTGGAATGGGGAGGGGTGGAATAAGAAGGAGGAATGTAATTTATAACAAATAGGATCATGAGATCTTTGTAAATACTGAGTTTAGGAAATGTTAATTCCACACAATACAAATCCCTAAAGGTAGAGAGGCTGAAGAGTCAGAGCTTCACTTAAGGAAGGCTCAGAGTGGCCCTGAAGTTGTTTCTTCTTCACCTTCTCCCTTTCCCTCTCCAGCAATCCAAGGAAGTTTTTGGACCACAAGGCTGATATGGATTTGATACATCTCCCTTGAAAAATGGCTGCTTTTAGGAATTTTTAGGACATTTGAGCACTCCAAGGTAAACCACACAGACTGAATTACATGGCTGTCTAAACTAGAAGTAAATGAACTATGGAAAACAGAACATGATTTGCTCTGCTTTTCTAGTTGAAAGCCAAGGCAAAGACAAGTTTGAATGCAAAAAGGACTTGCAAATCCTTTAATTGGCTTTCTAAAGCCACACCAAAATCTGTTGTCATAGTGGTGAGATATATTTGTAACATACATCTCTTCTAAACACCGCTAATCTCAGTGACTTCAGGACAGAAGCAGAGATCAAGCAAACCAGCTCAGCTGCATCAGAGAGCACCATTTCTGCACATGAATTTCAGTCAGCTGTGAGAAAACTTGAATGTTCTTCCATTTATAAAGCTACAAAAGCAAATTTGATGAGCACAGTGAAGGGAAGATCAAGATTTCTTTGTGAGATTTGTCACTCCTCAGCTCATGAAGGAGGGAGGAGTGAAGATGTTTATAAGATTTTGTTTCTTGTTACCGTACTCTGCTTTGATTGGTAAAAAATTAACTCATTTCTGCAAATCAGGCCTGTTTTGCCCACAATGGCAGCTGGTGAGTGATCTCTCACGGTCCTTATACAGGATCCACAAGCCTTTTGTGATATTTTCTCCCACTGTCCAGCCTGAGGAGGGAAGTGATAGCGTGGCTTTCGTGGGCACTTGGTGACCAGACAGCGCCAACAAGCCACAGATAGCTAATAACTAGATTTAACCTGGATAAAACTCAAATAAATCACAGTCCTGGGGAGAACTGGGTTCAGCTTGGAGGAACATTCAGCTATTGGAGCTCATTACAGTGATGACAAAGAGCTTTCTGAGGACAGATGCAGCCCCCTCTCTGACGTATGCCCAAGTGTTACTCCTATCACTTCTCTGACACTTAAGGGAAAATATCAGCAATAGTGAGCTGACCTAAGGTCTAACCCTGCATGATTCTGACTCCATAATGTCCCTGTGATGATTACTGGGGAGTTAATTCTCAGCTGTCCTATTAAAACCCCATAAGCCACCTAAGAGGGTCAGAGAGCATCTGAGGTTCTCCTTTAACTGCTATCATAAAATCAGAGGCTGAGTTTACAAAGGATGGCCACCATGAAAAGAGTCTCTCTGGATAAAATTTAACACATTTTGTTCCATGTCCTGAGGGTATTTCCACCACGAGGAGATAAAGAAGCAATTGGGTTTTGGATGAAGGTCAGGAATATCCAGAGAAGAGCAAAAGAAATTAATTTGATGGAAATAGCATTAAAATATATAAGAGTTTATTTCCACGCTACAATAAGCTCAGGTGATCCTAACCCTGTATTTCTTGAGTTTATTGCTCTCAAAAAATGAGACAACTCAGTTTTCAAAGCAATTCTTTCTTAAATACAAGCTTGTGATTTTTACAAAAGTTTTTACCTGGAATCACTTTGAATATCCATTTCATGTATTAATAACCAAGATCTGTGGTAAACGGAGATTAAGTTACTTTTCTACGCAAACTAAAATTCTATTTGCATTTAGTGAATGAAATATTCACTTCTATTGTGTCCTGTGAACAGTTATTTAGCAGACATTACTTTCCCAAACAGAGCCCATTAATTTGTACAGTATAGCTTTTCTTTTTGATTGAGTCCAATGATTACCTCTCCATCAAATAACATATTAGAATAATTTTATTCACAAGCAAAAATTAGAGGAGAAAAGTATATTGAAGATGGTCTATTGTTAAGAACAACGCCAGGCCACTAATTTTGATTAATTTGGATTATTTTAACTAAGAAAAACTTTCTTACTGAAGTGTCACTCCTACATTTATCCGTAGCATTCTGAGAAGTTTGAGGGCTGCTGCAGTAAAACTCATGTACCCTCCATTCAAAAATACACAGTATTTTAATATGCCTTAACACCCTTTCAACTGAAACAAAAAACCCCCACAAACAAACAAACAATGCTCCCCAAAAAACACCCCCAAAACCAGACAGATAAAAAAATCCCATCTTAAAAGCCAGAGTTATTAATTGTATCTGTCAGAAGCAATGCATCTTCCTCAGAAGAATAAATTTTCTGTCTCTCACTCATAACTATGTGGGCTTATAATAGAGCAGCTGCCCCAAAGCAATACATGGCAGAATGACAATGAGGTCTCACAAAGACACAGCCCTTTTTAGCAGCAATCTACTGGGAGAAAACAAATAAAAGACCCAATCTTGCATTATCTACTGGGAGTAGTCACAAAGTCTAAGGGATTTCAAGCAAAGTTGTTCCACAAAGGTAAGGAACGTTTCACTTATGTGAAGCTCAGGACCTGAAATTCAAGTTATAAAGCATCATAATCTCTGTAGATGAATACAAAACCAGCACACAGAATAGAAGAAATGATTTAAATCTACCTACAGAGCTGCTTTACATCACTGACATTTCATTCTCCCATGCACAAAATCTCTTTCTGCCAGAACATTTTGGTTTTCAATTCAGGTCTTTCCCATCTGAGCAACAGAATCTAACCTGACATCTTGTCTCATCTGAAAGACTCGTTGTGGAAGTTTACTTAATTTATGCTTGTAAAAACAGTCACCCGGTACAATATTTAGTTCTGTTATCATTATAATTTCTTTACTTTTTTGTAGAAAAGACATTTTCTACAGCATGGACACTAAACTGGCAGCATAAGATTTCTTTCATGGAAAAAAAATACCCACAAGCTGCTATGGGACAAGAAAAGATTTTTCTGGCAGCAAATTTTTAGTGTTCAGCTCATGATAGCATTTTCTCCAAATATTTCATATATTCAAAGAATTTTCTTCAAAAAAGTAAACTACAGGACCCTTGGGTTTTTTTATCTTTTTCATTCCTATCAATCACAGATAAAATAATTGTACAGCTTCTTCCAGAGTATAACATTTATATTTGCATTATGCTGGTTATCATCCACTCAAATCTCTGCTATGGAAATATCAGGGTACAATTATGAGAGTTATCTTTATGCTATAACCCAGACATGCACTTAAGCAGATGTTCAATTTCATGCTTATTAGTAGTCTCATTGAAGCAATGATACTGAATTCTATTATCTATCTACTTTGCTCTTTTACTCCTTTTACTTCCTTCTGTCTTTTAGTATCCAGGGCAAAATGAGCATGTTTTCTACATGTGTTCTCCAAGAGATGCCTTGAGCTATCCATGTTGTAAATTTAAGCACTGCTTTCTTCAATAGACTGTAACTTACTATATTTCGTATAAACTGATGCCTTTTGTGCAGCATTTTGCTCCATATTCTATGCAAACTGATACAATATCAGGCTAAAAGCACGATTTAATGCACTATTTTGGCTGCTGAATGCCTGCAACACCAAAGGTTTCATCCCAAAATCCACGTGTATCATCCTGCTCTTGCATAGGTGGACCCAACCACCGCTCCAGGTGTTAACAGAATTTATTTCCCATGTCAGAAGTTAATTCCCCATTGATACAGGAATGTATTCCTGCTTTTTTCAGCTCATGTCTCAGAGAAGAAATGCTGCATTGTTCCAAGCCAGCAGCACCCACGGCTGCCCTCCAAATGGCTCCACAGAGAGCCCGAGCTTCCTGCAGGAGCATCTGGATTGCTGCTGAAAGGCCATCTGTGCTTCACCGGGAGCAGGATTATAAAACTCTCTGCCAGATAGAACCTTAGGAGATTTTTTTTTTCCCCTCCTGCCCCCAAAAGTAAGTTCCAGCTCGTAAGAGCAGTATCTGGAAAATGGGCCTGTAATAATGACGCCTGGAATTCAGGCATTTCTCAGTGTTTAAACAAATGTTCGTGAACAAACTTTGGTGCACTGTTCTTCAATTTTTTTTTTTTTGTTTGTTTTGTTTTGGTTTTTTTGGTTTTTTTGTCCATTCCCTCTATCTCTCTCCTCACTTGCAGAAATCACATCTTAAACTTGCAGGCTTTTTCAGTGCTACTTTCTCCATTGCTTAATAAAAAAATAGATCAGTCCCTAATTATCTGGATCCACTAAACAGTTTTTGAGAGGAAAGAGGCCTTTACAGTTCTGTTTAAATAATTGGAGTGTGCGAGCACATCCCATTGCAGGAGATGTTCCTCTCAGCAGATTTGGTATTTAAATGTGTGATTGGGCTTGTTATATTGGGAAGAATGACTTAAGCAAGAGCCAGGACAAAATATTAGCTGACATCTGGAATAAACAGAGTATCTCAGAAGATGGGCTGATCATACAGGATCAGATTATAATGGGCTACACATCCACCTAAAAACAGAGTAAAAAGAAGCATTTTCTCTCCATAGAGTCCAGACTTGAGGGCTGAGTGAGGAAGAGGAAGAGGGGGGAAAGAAATTGTAACTCCTCTTTTCACAATATCTTGGTTTAGCAACAACAAATATTGTATGAAATTAAAAAGAGAAAAAAATTAAAAAGAAAATGACAACATTTCTTTTTCTGAGAAGGAGGCAGTGACCTAGAAGAGATAAATATCACCTGGAATTCAGAACACTGCTGAAAGGCACACACAATTAGGTCAAATAGAATTATAAAAAATTAAAATGAGGTCCAGAAAAAAATAAGAAGGAAAAAAAAATTTAAAATAAAGCTCATTCTTGTTTAGCTCATCCATATAGATTAAGGACATTTGTATAATGGGGGTTTCATTGTGGTAGACCTGGAATAAATTGTGTTGGAGCCAGGTTTGGATATGGACAGGCTGTGGCAGGGAGGAACAGCACCAAGTTCTGCCTCACAAAAGGAAATGTTCAGCTCCTGCAGATGCATGCCCACAAAGGCAGAGCTCAGCTGGGAAATATTCTGCCAAAAAGAAGTGTGAAGAGATGACATCTTGTCTTGATAAGTAGATGAGCACTTCCTCTAAGTGTTTATAGAATTACCCTGAATGAAGCTATTACAAATTAGTTCCTCTTAAATCGAAAAAGGATCAGAATTAGGCTTTGCTGGCCTTGTCTTGAAAAGAGAAGACTAAAAATTAACCAAGCTCTGAATTCAGCTGAATCCGAGCTGAAGCAGTTGAGGTACATGAATCTCTGGGAGGATTTGGTTCTCTTTAGGGAAAGATGCTGCAATTATGAGGAATTTGTAAAGTGACGACTGGGGAAAGATGGGAAAGATTGCAAATCTCGACAAGAACAGTGTGAACAAACTGAGACCCTTCACAGAATGGAAGAAAGTATTTCCACAGACAAACAAAGCTGCCTTGGACATCAAGACATGTAGCAATAAAGCAAGAAGAGCCAGCATCAGTGCCAGACTGCATAAAGTAGAACACGAAGAGGAAACAGAGCTGCAGAGATACAAACTGGTAACAGCATTGCTCAATGTGAGCCAGAGGGACTGGAAAATATCCAGTCCAGAAGATTGGAACAAGCTGCATATGAAGTTGTTTGTACAGTAGCAAGGATGTTTAAGCAATCTATTACAATGCATGGAGTTGCCTGTAATTACAAATCTGCAAATGCAGTAACTTTGGAAAGGAAATGCTTTGATGATTGAAGTTTTAATAACACATAAAACTCTGGCTCAGGCCCTAAAGGAGAAAGGGTAGAGTACAGCCAAATTTAAAAGGAAGAGTTTGATCCTCACTGACCTTGTATATTTTCTTTCATAGCATACCTGGCTTCCTAGAAGGAACAGAGAACAAAGGGATCCTCTATTGGGATTTAGCAAAGCATCTTGACTTATTGGCACATCAAAGGTACTGGTTGGGCTGAAATTTAAGAGAACAGGAGAGGATTGTGCCCCCCATAACGTTAAAGGGAAGAGCTACTGGTTGGAGGGAGCTGAGTGCTGCAGCTCCTCACGGTGCAATCCGGGAACAAATTTTGCTGAGATCATTAATAACACGTTAACCAAGGGCATGCCAGCATCCCCACATTTGGAAATGCTATCTGCCAGGGGCCTGCAGGAAGCACTGCATGGTCTTAAGGAAGAGAATAAAAGAAACTGCATAAAACGAAGTGAAGGGTTGTGCCTTTGGGGACCAACAAATTTGGCCATCGGCACAAAACAATGAAGACAAGCCTGTGCACGCTCCTCAATCACATGACATTGTGAACCATGAGCGTGACATGTCTGAGGAGGAATTGAAAGCAAGCCTAGGACCCAGTGAGAGATAAATCACAGCCAGCCATGCACAGGGAGGGTAAAGGCTGAAGGAAAAGGCTATGGCAATTTTTACGTGAAGAGGTGAAATGAACTGGTTTGTTCAGCTTTGTGAATGGAAATGGGACTGCTTTCTCAAAATATAATAAGAGCAAAGTAAGGAGCATAAAGCCAGGGTGTAAAAGGACAAAGCCAACACAAGAACAAAGGATGTCATGAGCATACTCAAAACAGAAATTAAAAGAAGGTATATAACCACTAGGTAATGAGGTTTGAACAGCTTTCCAAGGAAGCAAATTAGATCTGTTTCTAAGGCATCCTTTCTGAATGCAATTAAAAAATAAATTGATGTTTACTAGATTTTAATCTGCTTCCTCAGGCCTTTTGTTTTTTCCTGGTGAGGCAAAAATAGGATACGGACTGCAATTGATTTAATTTCTGCTTTTTCCTTGTTTGTTTAGGAAAGGTCTGATTATTTCAGCATTGGAAAATCTTTGAGTATTTTGGGGCTTTTATTGTAACCTCGGTCACATATCTTTTGGATGAAATGTCTTGATTGTATCTCCATCAGGTCCTCATCAGAAATAGAGCGTACATTTGTACTGCTTGAAGTATTTCTAATAGCTGCCATGCAGAGGCTACAAGAAATTCCAGCACTCCAGAATGATGCAAAAATAAATCCAGGATGATAAAAAAGTAAAATCTTACAGCCCATGCTTCATTCCTTCAGATCCCAAGGCCTCGGAGTCCACCCAATTCCTGTCTCTGCAAATATCTGAATGCCAGATTTCCCAGCTCTCTGTTTTTTCTGTCTTTGTTTTTAAACCATTTGAAATATTTTTTTCTGTTTCAATAGAACCAACACTGGTACAGAACTAGAAATTATCTGGCACCAAAATGGGAAATGCTGACTTTCATGTGCATATTTTGAAATTATTTTTAAAAACAACAAAATTTTGACCATCAGTCATGTGGAGCATGCTTCTGTAGAGTGTGAGGGAAATAACATAAAGGGTTATTGGTCACTTTGCAATCTATGTACTGTCTAATTTCTTTTGCCATTGCTGCTCAATATCAATTTAATCTTTGAGGCAGAGAATCCAGAGCAACATTTTAACAGTGCAGACCAATTCTGCCTTGCATGATTTGCTGATGTTGTATGGAGAACACAATGGAAGGCCTCAGGTCGGTGGGATCTGAATGAATTGTTCCCTGCAGACTGTTAGGCCTAATCTGTTTCATCCAGTGCATTCAGCATGCAGAGAGCACGTATGAAGTTTTCAGGAAGCCTTTCATATTCAAATCAGGTAAACATCAAGCCGTATACATTCATGAGTACAGCGGTAATTACCATGCTCTGAGGACATGTTGAAATGACATTATCACTTGTCAGCAGGATACCGCTGGCTGCTGTCATTGACAATTCACATTTAGCATCAATGTTAAATAGTCTGCTTATTAGTTTGTTAATGACCCGAAAAAATCAATGGTTTAAAGCACTTTAGGATATAGGATGGTACCTTATAGCTTTGGTGGATAGCCGTGAAAGCAGTGTGTATACAATAAAATATTAATTCAAAAGAATGGGTCACTTAATACAAATAGATTGCACCCACAGTAGGAAAATGAGATGATGATGATGATAAAAAAAGAAAAACAATGATATAACACTAATTAATCAACAATGGTAGAAGCGAAGATCAGCACAGTCAAGGCTATTCCTCTACTGGTGTAAGGTTTCCAATAGACAAGAAAATTTCATACGAATCCCTAAATAGTTACTTAATTTGTCTTATTACCCAAACCTTTCCAGAGGATGCTGGCCCCCCTCTTTCTGTGGTAGAAAAAGCTAGAAAAACAATACTGATAATGAAGACAAGAATTTTATGGAACTAATCTCATGGCAACATTCTGAAAGGTGATCAGTGTTTGGGATCTTTTTCCCGTTTAATGATAAATAAAAGTGGTATGCTCTTCTCCAGAGCAATAAAGGCTTAGTAGTGTTTGAATCCACTGATTTTACATGTCTTCTATTTTTAGGAAATACTACCAAAAATGAAAACAGCTTTTCCAATATGCCCTGGTTACTTTGCAGACTCAATTTTGACTCAATCAAATGCAACAGCAAAGTTTTCCACATGTATTTTGCCCTGACTCCATCTGCCTTAATAAGCACACGCTAAATATGCTCTAATATGCTGAACCAAAGACTATAATTATTTTTCTTTTCAAGTTCTCCCCCTTTCAATAATTTCTTCATAAATTTTTCTTAAGTATTAGGGTTTTTTGCCTTACAGGACTTTGAACAGCACAGAGCACTTCAGCTCAAAGAGAGATAATTACTGATTTTTGAATCCTGGAACAGACAAGTTCTATCTGAGCTGCTACAGGAATAGCAAGAGAAAATAAAAAGATATTTTCAGAACTTCCTCTTCACTTTTCAAAGCAGTATGAAACTGGAAATTTGAAAAAGTCAACAAAAAAAATTTTCTCACTCACGCAACACAGAGACCTTCCACGTATGGGTAGAATTAGGAACATCTAGAGTAAGTCTAGGGAGCAATAAGATTTCCCATTAACATAATTCCAAATATATGCTGTGAAAAAATGGATGTTAACAACTTCTAGTGTCAATAACCTGTCTGTGGGCATTTGTCTTCAGCAGTATTCAATGTGGCTATCACAGGGACAAGTTTGACTTGATCTAAAGGGTATAACTATTTATGACTAGTGGTAGTCTCTCCAGTGAGTAAATCCTAAGTGGTTGTCACTCAAAACTAATGTATGTTTTTTGTATGCATGGCCTGTTCCTTTAGAAGTGTCTGCTGTGTGCACATGTAGCAAGACAGATGACAAAAAAAAAAAAAAAAAAAGAGAAGAAGAAAGCAAATACTATGGATATAAGATTCCCCACATCTGTTTATTTTTGTTGACATTCAGGTTTTCCAAAGAGAACAACCTGGAAACATCAGCAATATTTTGCAATGCTTTGACCAAGGCACTGTTTAAACTTAGATCTACGAGAAAAATCAGAATTCGTGTATCAAGTCCGTTTCTTCCTGTTTTCAGCTACCTCCAGAAAGAAAAGAAAGTATGCAGGACGTAAAAACTATTAATTCCTCAATTTTCATCTTGATGTATTTTGTTAGCAATCTCAGATGTGGGAGGAGAGTGGCAGGTGCAGTTAAAACCACATTAAGCATTTATTATTTTGTTTAAAATAAGAAAGCGATACAGAAGCACCACGAAATTATGTAGGTAGGTGTCATTTCAAATTCAAATAAAACAAATCTCAGAAAAAAAGTATCTTGAAAAGCTCAGCTCATCTGCTATTAATATAATGCCATCTGCCATTTTATGGTGCACATATAAACAGCAACAGAGATGCCAAGGTAATTTAGAATTTCTAACTGCGGCTAGGCCAGACCTAATTTCATTCCAGGGGTAAATGAGGAAGTGTCCCTCTGCCAACTGACAAATGTAATGATTCATGATTAATGAAATCTTTTCTACTCCACAGGCCTTTCCTTTCACGTGTTTCATTGTTATCAATGGAGTGAGGGAAACTGTACTTTCAGAACTGAGCACAGCAGAGAAAACAATACACCCTTGAATGACTTGGATCAAATTCCTGCTGAAAATCAGAGTAAGTAGTGAACCAGTAGCTGTCTCTGCAGAATTCTAGCACCATGCACTCAATCCAAATATAACTATTAAAATTAAATCTGATTGGAGAAAATTGAAGTTTAATATTAAAAAAAAAATGTTTCTGTGGTAGAAACTTGATTTTCATGGACTTTTTTTTCAAAAAATATTTATATTTGATGGTGAGCTTCAAGGGAATAAAAGTGATATTTATGGAAGTCTCTTATTACTGTTTTAAATTAACATTTAAAAGGTAAGCATAGCCCTTTGATTTTGTAATGAAGCTACACAAGCAGATAAAGCCAAATCTTGCCCACTGAGTATAATGTTCCCTCAAAACAAGACTTTCCTCCCTTCAGAATCCCTGCACATAAGGAGGGGGTTAGACTCTTGGCTGCCTCATAATTCTTACACTGAAAAGAGATTTTGTCTTCCATGCATCATAATCTCTATCAGAATGGGAAAATATATGTGGTCACATAAGTAGATGATGTTTAAATAAAGGAACAAGAGTAGGTGTCAATGAGCTGGAACCACAGACTGATTAGAAAGATTAGAAAGATTAGTCTTTGCAAAAACCTAAATGAGTAGAGGTTGATATGGTGTGTACAAGCACCTGAGTATTGAAAGATTATGTTCTAAATAAAATTTCACAGTATTCTCCTAACTTGCACTGTTTCACAAGAACAGCAGCTGGAGACAAGTTTAAACCAAGGCCTGAAATTTGAGAAGTGGTTATCAGATCCTCCGAAAAGCTGTGAGGGGAAGAAAAACTGAGTCCTTTTGCAGTGTTGTGCCTTTTGAAAATTTAACATTGCACAGAATCCCATAGAGTTTGGGCTGCTGGGTTGGTGGCCAAGATTTGAACTTGCAAAGATAGTTCAGATTTTGCTGCCAAAACACCAAAGCTTTTGAATAAGCAGTGAGGAGGATGAACTCAAACAGCAGAAATTAGTCATAATAGATGGAACATAACAAGGGGGACTCTGATATTTTCTTCATAAGGGAGGTCAGATACATCAAAATGCATATCAATGATAGAGAAATCACTTCAAGCTTACTTATAAATGTTTATTTCTTGCAATTACTTCATGATTAAAAGCAGAGTTGTGCAGTGCTCCAAATGTACAATTGCTATTGACCTGATTGTGTTTTTTTTCTTGAGCAACATAAACCTTAAAAGTGAAAAGATTATAAACAGATATGCCCAATAAACATTGGAGACACTGGCATGTCAAGTTCATTTTCCATGTGTCTGTGATCATCTCTTCCAAACCATACAGCCAGAACAGCAAGAGAAATCAGGTCAGCAACTGCACATCCTCTGAAAGGATGTCCTGGGCTTTTCTGTAATTAATCTTTTCACAATCATCTTTAGACAGAAGTAAATCTGCATTGTTCTTGTACTAGCAAAAATCCTCATGAAAGTTCATTTGTTAAGTTAGAATACTCAAAGTTTTAGCATTTGCATTGGAAAAGGCATAGAGTAACTCTTTCATTACCACTTGGCATGACCAGTTCATGACAGTCATTTCTATAATGTAAGGGATTTGTAAACACTATCTACTTCATAATCTAATTTTAGTGCCTTCTTTGGATCAAATAGAAACTCAGAAGAGAGAAAAATTAAAACCAACAGAATAGCTGAAAAGTAATTACACCAAGAGACAGTCCTAATTTTAATCTGTAAGGTCATATCCAAAACTAGTAGTACTTATAGGACAACTATTTTATTTAAGCCCAAATTCAAGTTTCTACCACACAAAAATATAAAAGCAGTGCAACGACAACCTATGCCTCAAGAAGAAAGAATTCCTTCATTTCTATATGACCCATTTATGAGAGGTTGGATGATTAAAGATAAACCAGTACACCTTGTAAATCATCTTGTGCACCAAACATTAAGTGTATAAGACCAACTAAAATAAATGAAGAATTAACATGGACAGTAAAACATGGCTCTATAAACTTCTTTTTTGAAAAAACCACGGTAGTACCTTTGTAATTAATACTGCAGTGGTCTGGATTTGTAAAGTTATCATCAATTGCCAGGAAAGAGAAATAAATCAGGCAACTCATCGGCTGTGCCCACCTGCAAAGATTCAGTGATATCACCTATTTCTTCAGAGCAACTCTATAGTTAATTGGGATGGTGATCCATGTGAAAATACAACACAGTAAAACGAATATGAAGAAATCTAGAACACTGTGTTAATTCATTAATAATTATAGCTGAGAATGTACCATCTGAATGGCAGGTATTTACTTCAAATTAAAGCATGGAACTTCTGTGTGACTAAATAATACCAGTCTTGTGCCATATTCAAAATAAAACCATTTCAGTACCAAGGCACAGGAGCTACTCTGAAGAGCTTAATTGCTGGAATGGCTCCAACACAGCTGTTCATTCCAAGGAGTCTTGAAACTGTTAACACTTATCTAAACAGGAAAACACCATGAAATAAAACTTTATTTACAAACTCACACTGCTGCAAAACTGAACCCTCCTTAAACTTTCAGGTTTTGGCACAATTTCTCTGGAGTATTTGGCAGTGTTCATTACAGCAACGTGCAGTCCTGTGATTGTTGTTTCTCCCCATTTCAGCAAAAAGAGCCCAGAACTTCAAAGGGAAATGATTGCAAACGGTCTGCAAACTTCTGCCTCCAGGAGACCTAAAGGGAATAAATCTCCTACCCAAGTCTTTATTTTCTCAGTTTAAAATACATTCGTGGAAATCCTGACAAGGATTCCAGCAGGACCAAGGCCACAAAAAATAAAGGTGCAGATATTCATCTTGAAACACTCTGAAATCAGTTGGGACATGGCTATTTATTTAGCCCTGTGCAGGTTTCTGGCCAGCCTCAGCACAAGCCTGCCAGGAATATGGCTGGAATTGGAGCAATTCAAAAGATGGTGTAGGCAACACTCAAGAGGCCTGGGAAATTAGAGCAGTTTTGTCCTCTCATTTACGCTGGGGTAATATGGGAAATCAGATCCAAGAGGTAGCTTCAATAGCCATGCAATCTCCCTCCCCTGAAATTTTAATTTCTGAAGGCAGAGGACAAATATGTCATCTTTTTTTCTGTCTACTCTATTCTCATGCAAATGGCATGGAGTGCTTTCCTCTTAATTACCCACCTTCTTGCCAAAGCTGTCAAAAAAAAAAAAGAAAAGCTAACTTTTTTGGATTTATTTTATTAAACTTTTAACATTCAAATTTATGGGAGTCTTAAAGCCTAAATCCTCATTAGAGCTTATCAAATAATTCATGCTCCAGAAATTAACTCACTGAAACAACATGCACAATCCTCATCGAATTAAGCAGATAGATAATCCAGAGTGGAAAAAAAAAAACCCAAACCCACAACCAGAAAACATCTAGAACCCCTTTGCTGCATCCATGAAGGAAAAGCATAAATAGGTAATGTACAAAGCACCTTTTAGATTCAGATATTAAGCCCATGAAAGTCAGATGTCCACTAAAGTGCCCTGCATAGGAGGGGATGTTGGTGATAGCCCCTCTTCCACTGAAATGTCCCATGCAGATTTACAAAGGTGTTATCCCTTGAGGAAGCAGCTAAAAATATACATCCTCTTTTTTTTGTTGTTTGTTCTATTTTGTTGGTTTAGAAATATGTGGCTCGCCAGTTCAAAACAAAATATTGAAACACATCCAATAACTTAAAATTCCATTTGGGCACCGTGATATGCCTAACTAATAAATATTGTCCACTTTCAATACGGATTCAAAATTCTGAATTTTCCAAATGAAATTTAGTCTCAAGATGGTGATTATGAATAATCAGTAAACCCTGAAAGCACTGAAAAGTCCCTCATGCCCACCTGGAAAGCCCCATGCTGTGGAGGCCCTGACAAATGGTAGAAATTCAGAAAGACTTGGGGAATTTTTGTCTGGGAGGATGGTACTGGAAGTTCACCCCAAGATGTTCAGACTTAGAAAACTCAGGCTATTTAACTCCTTATCAGACAGGCTCCCTGAAGTTAAGTTGGCTGGAGCAGAAGATTATTACATGTGGCATTTCTCTACAACACAACTTAGACAACAACTTGTATTAAAAAAAAATCCTTCCAGTGCCACCAGTGGCCCCCTCCTATCTGAAGCCTCCCTTTAGTCCACATAAACAGCTGATGAAGAGATCACAATCTACCCTAAGCCCAGGAGAAAGACCAAACAGAACGTGTTTTTCTGGCTGTCTTCCACCTAGTCAGTGACAAGAAAAGACTTGAAGCAGAAAATCTTACTATTCTGGCAAGAAACCTCTTTTTTACCATTAAACATTTCTGGCTGATTTTCCAAGGGAAAAAAAATTCTAAAAAAAATTGAAGAAGTGCATATAAAATTAGATTACCTGGAGACAGCTTTAATTTCTATAAAACCCTAAGAAGTTTTTATGTGACTGTTTAATCTTTTAACAGCTGCTTCTTTAAGTACTCATTTGCACTAAATATATCACATGTCACCATACTTATGATCTTCCTGAAACAAAAGAACATCTTCCCAAATGACTATAGCTAGCAATATTAAAGCAGCACCTACTGGCATCATTATATTTAAGTATCTGAAATAGACATTACTGTCAGCAGAAATTTCTTAAACCTTTCTCCCTTCTTTTCCTTTCGAGAGGTTATTAGAGTTACTTCAGTGTCCTATGTCCTGTGATAAAATGCTGGAAATGAACTCTTAAAACTGGCAATAAATACCTATAGCCCATGAATCTGAGTTTCTCAGATCATTTATGTACCTTAAAAAATTGTGTTCAAAGCACATTCTACTGACTACCTTGAAATTCTTAGCAGACTGCTGACACTGTTGTTCAAGTTTCCTGGAAAGGGAAAAAAAAAAAGGCAAGGGAGAGGTTCACCCAGAACTCAGCTTGATGTCCTTACCAACACTGACTGGGTTTTTTTTCTGCACATGCTTTTGTTCTTAAATATATTAACTGATGTGGAACAAGCAGCCATCTCTAAATTCACCAGCTTCTGTCCACAGCTTTTGGTGGTGGGGCTGTGATTGAATGTTGGCATTATTCATGAATCAACTTAGGCACACAGTTAAGGAATAAAAGCCTTGGTTTTTTGGGAAAGATGACCTTTCAGGGGCACTGACAATCAAGTCAAAGTGAAGTTTCTGTAGGGATGCTTCTTTCCCTTCTCACCATTCTCAGTATCCTGAGGCTATCACGTCCCTCAACAGAGGATACACCTATTAAATTCCTTATTTTTTCAAACTCGACTGCTATTTTCCTCCACAGAAAGATTATTCCCTCTATTTAAATAATTAAAAGAGTTGCTATTGCTCAAGATGCAAATAAGAGGCACCAGAGTTGAGCTAGAAAGTATTTTTTGTGCATTTGCTTCAACCCTCTGGCACTTATGTTTCCATTTGCATGCTCTGCCATACATCTAAAAAGTCATTTGTTTTGGTCAGAACATTCTTGGTTTGATCATAATCCTACTGTCTCCCCAAAAATATGAGTATAGAGCCTCCTTTAAAAGGAGAGAGAAAAGTTTCTGTCCACAGGTATTTCCGCTTTCCCTCTATTGCACTCCAGAGGCCACAAGTATGTGAGATAAATTGGTTGCTCTGAAAAGGTGGAGGCCTTTGTTTTGGGGATTGAGTTTAAAAAGCACAGGATGCTGTATTTCAGAAGCCAAGTGATGTGAAGGAGTGAGGCCTGAGTGGTTTGCTGAGCATCCCTGTGCTGTGGGAATGGGCTCTGCTATAAAGTACATCAGTCTGTCTCTGTTTACACATAAAAGTATATAAAACATTTTTAAATATCTTAGTATCTTGAAAGATGAAAATACAGTGGGCTACCCTGTGTAGGTTGAATGTCCTGCAAATACAGCAGCTTTGGAAGGGTTTAGGAAATCAGAGCAGTTTTGAAGCCTAGATACATCCTTCTTACACAGACACCAGCTAAAACAGAAGTATATAATACAAACAGAATAAAATAGTCATATTCCCCCACCTGCAGAATCTAAAATTAATCAGGTGCTTTTCTAAGCTGCTCAGAAACCTCCTGTAACTTTCCTAACCTGCAGCTTCATGTGTGAGATACATTAAGCTTCGCCTTCCCGTTCAGTTCTCAGGCTCAACAGTGCTCAGCAGGCAGCAGCAGTATATTTAGCAAGAGATCTTATCCATCACTGCTGAAAAAGTGCTGGGTATTGACTGATGAATGGAAGATAAATCACAAGAGCACTGTCCATTCAGGCAGGGCTGAGTGACACTGACAGAACCCTGCATGAAAGCTCATTTTGTGCCTGCCTGTACAATATGTGGTTTGTAGAGAGCATTGTTCTCCAATGATATCAATCCCTTCTCGGTGTGAAGCCCTCTCCCTTTATTTCCTTCAACAAAGGTGTCCAGTGTGTAAAACAGAAAATCCTCAAAGTGAAAAAATGTTATTATGACCTAAAATTCAAGCTCAGATGTAGACTGCCTTTCTTGTTTGCCACAAAGTAAACCAAGCGCAGCCATTTCTCATTTCTGACAAGATGAACTAAAAAGGGCAAAGGGACAAGAGCTGGAGGAAGAGGAATCCAGGAGGTGGGCTAAGAGCATGTCATGGAGTAGTAACCTGTCATCTACTCAATATTACCCATCCCAACAATATATTCCTTGAAGTGGTGAAACCCCAGTATTGATTACTGATAACCATATCTCCAAGCATCACTAGAGATGATAAGCACAAAAGGAAATGCTCTTTTCATTCCCTCTGCATAATGTTACCTGTACTGATTCAATGTAACAAGACAAGTCTTTTTGGTAGCCAAGACAAGCCCATTTTCGCTATGAAGATCAAAACTTCCATTCCTAAACAATTCTGAGCCAGAAAACCACTTTAGAAATTACATAGCCTGCCCCTGCTCAAGTTTTAACAACAGGTACTTAGGGTCAGCAACTAATAAGTGAGCTTTTACCTCACCAAGACCAGGAAAACAGCTCTAGAAGTCTGCTTAGCTGAAGGTTTTACTTTTTACTCCTATGAATGCAAAAAAGCCCAAGGCTGCTAAAGCAGGGTTACACATTGAGTTCCAGGTTGCTGTCACATACACCAGCTGAAAGGTGGAATCCCTCGCGTCCCCACAGCTCTCCTCAGCTGATGGCTGAGGGTTGCTTTGCTGACACAAGGCAGAAGAAGTGTGGGCTCAGGGTGACTTGACTGGGAATGCATTGTGCCACAGATGCCAGAAGAGAGGAGAACCTCCTTTGAAACTGGCAATACTCAATAAACATCACAGGATTGCCAGTTAGGCAAAAGACCTCTCAAAAATAGTTTTACCTGCTGTATTCAGCTTCCTGTCAAAATAATTTTTACACACAACTAATCTAAACCCAAACATGCCTTTTCTGATGAAGCTCTTTCCTTGCCAGAGCTCCAGTGAGTGCGGGCAGCACTCCTGTGTATGCCTGAGCTAATATAATTAGCATAAAGTATGCTGTGAATTCAGAACCTGCAAAGAGACTGCAAGCTCAAGAACTGAGTCAAATTCAGAAACACAGGAGCTGTTTGAGCTCAGTCATTTCAATATTTTCCAATTTGAAGAGAAAGAGCACAGAGTTATCCTTAATTCAGCAGTTTCACAGGGCTCCTTTTCAGGGTGGGCCATCAATCACAGCACCCAAAGCCAAAATATACTTTCTCTAGTTTGGTGTTTTGCAATCTTTCACAGCAACTTAATAAAAACAAGAGGAAGACACAGATGCGAGAGATCTCACCTTCAGAAGACAGTTTCTTTCCTTTTGTTTTAAGTCTTCAAATTCTATAACTCACTTATGGATCTAGAAGTCATAGGTACCAGTTAGGGACAGTATACATTAGTCACATTATACATTAAATACTAATGTAAAATAAATAGTAATAATACTTCATCAAAACACTCATTTTCATTCTCTGTCACCAAAGCTATAGTTTTGCTGAAGACTAACTTTGTAGGTAACTTTATTGACGGATAATTAGACCATTTGCTGTAAACCAGCTCCACCACAAAGTTTGTGAACCACCCCCAACCCTACAGTGCACATCTTTTATGTTACTTCTTCACTAACGAGATTAGCATGCTTCATAGCCAGGAATGATTAAAGTAAATCATTATATATTTGTTTCCATTTATGAGAACAAAACTTTTAGCTGTACCTCTAGGAGTCATCACCAGTTGGTGTTCATACCATGATTATGAAAAAGCCTTGGTACAGACAAGACAATCCAAGCACAGTTAACACACTGAAGAATGAAAGCACTGCAGAGGATGAAAACAAGACACTTTACACAAGTTCAGACTTCTCAGAAAAGCCCCCATCTCAGACGTCAATGTCCGCCAGAGAAGTTAAATCCAAGCTGTCACTCAGAAGATGGGCCCCAACCAGCAACTACCCACCAAGTTTGTGCTTCACTCTCTCTTTGGTCATGTTACACTGGTCAACTCTCCTAGAATAGGAAATGGTTACTCCACTGGCTACCTCCACAGCTTAATACCTTTCATGAAAAATAAAGCCAAACCCACAAAAAAAGAGAACCCTTAGCTAGAATAATATTTGAGCACAATTTTTACTTCAAGGGGCTCATGTGGGGAAAGTTCCAAGAGATAATTCTTTCACCCTTAGCTTGTTCCTAAGGACACATGAGGCTTCACTGAATTAATTTAAGGGGCATCTGAATAATACATTTATCTATGGCAGAAATATCTCTGTGTTAGAATGAAGGTTAAGTAACAACCTCCACTGTGGAAATAAATACCAATTGGTGTTGCCAGGCAGTTCTACATTGACTCTAGGCCATTCAAATTTATGTTGTCCTGGACAACTCCAAAGCTTCATCAAAAAATGAAAATTCATGTATTCAACTAGTGACCAGCTATTGTAAACTTGCACATTAGGGTATATGGGTGGAAAGGAAATTAATTAGCTTTTGCATGGAGAAAACAAAAGAGGGAATGGCCATGAATACTGTCTAGATGGACTTCAGTAAATCTTTTGACACATCTCTCGTGTTCTCCTAGAGCAACTGGCTGCTCATGGCTTGGACAGATGTACATTTTGCTGGGTGAAAAACTGGCTGGATGGCCAGGCCCAGAGAGTGGTTGTAAATGGAGCCAAATATGGTTGGCAGCTGGTCACTGGTGGGGTTCCCCAGGGCTCAGAGGATTTGGGCCAGTCCTGCTTAGTATTGATGATTTGGGTGAGGGGATCGAGTGTGACCTCAGTAAATTCACAGATGACACCAAGTGGTGGGTGTGTTGATCTGTGTGAGGGTAGGAAGGCTCTGAAAAGGGATCCGGATAGAATGAATCACAATATATACTCCAGTAGGACACAAAAGAAAGGGGTTTTTTTAAAAATGTGTGACTTGTCCCAGGGTTAGCTCTGTGCAAAGTTAACTCAGAGCATAAATACAAGTGTCAAACTCCAGCTCAGCACGCTGCACATGCCCACAGTGAACACACAGGCATTCCCTGGACTTGAGACTTCAGCAAGGATAACTGCTGTACCAAATACAAGCTGCAGTCATGTTACTTCTCCCTTCAACTAGCACCAGGGAAAATGTAGCTTTAGTTCAAGAAAACTTGATTTACTTTTTTTTCCATGTGAAATGCTAAGGAAAACAGTTTTGTGGTTGTAGGGCCACAGGAGAAAGTACAAGAACCTTGTTAACTTCTTGGGCAGGGACACAAATAAAATAGCAATATGAATGGAGAGATAGATATTGAATTAAGAGTTAGAAGATAAGAGTTTATACCCAAACCCAACCACAGCTTCATTCAAATGACCTTGAGAAGTGAATTCTCCTCTCTGTGCATCTGGCTCCTCATCTGCATAAGCAAACAACAATGCCGACTCCACAAAGTACTGGGAGATCAAGGCATTATTGGAAACCAATTTAACGTCTGTACCCAGGTGACACAACTCAGCTGGAATGAAATTTCCTCACAGAAGCAACTAAATTTACAGACTTTAAATTTAAATTTAATTAGATGACAAAACCGATTCCTCTTCTCCTAAAGTTGGAGGTGAATAAATTCAAAAATAGCAGCTGGTCAGGATGAGCTTTAGTCACACTTTTAGAAAAGGGAGGTTTTTAGAAATGTTATGGAAAAGTTCAGCAGCTGTATTCGCACTCACTTTGAATGTATCACACTAACTATATCATCGACAGTTTCCTGTGGCTTTTTAAACATAAGACAGGCAGAAATAACCTGATTTACATAATTACAATTATACACAGTAATTAGATTCCATCTTGTAGATATAATAGCTTCCCCAAACACAAAGGCAAAGAGCAGATCTGCAAATCTAATCCTTAAAAGAAAACATTCTACAAAATAACAGTTAATGTTGCTATATGTACCATAAGATTTAGAAACCTAACCAAATGCTATATAAATACAAATATTCTATTTATTCTGCATGCTAATAATTCAGACACCAATTATTTTGTTGCAATCCTCTAACAGAGGATAATTTGCCTTTTTATGTAAGTGAAGACCCTGCAATCTACAATTTTCTTTCCTTAATCAATGTCAAACTTCATAAAGATGCACCAGTGTGCCTGAATTCATCCAAGCTGCTTGCTGATGAAATGAGTGTAGCTTCACAAATTCACAAAGACTACATGGACTGAAAGTTTCCATATGGTTTTTCAGCAAAACAAAAAAATTCCTAAAGATTCCACTTGCTCACTTTAGTCCAGAAAGAGTCTATAAGTACAACCCTATGATGCTGGAGTCTCAAAGTTTCTGAAATTCAAGACTACAAACAATCTTCTTAAAAAACAAACAAGGAAACAAACACACCCATTCTGAAACCAATTGGTATTTTTTTGGTAGCAACAAGATACCTTATTCAGTGCACACTAAAGGTTGTTTTCAGCAATTTTTAGCTGTGAATTTTCACACTGTGAGTTCTCGGTTATAGATTCTGTTTTGTGCTACCCGAAGATGTAACAGATATTCAAAGATGTTTCCTCCCTGATCGGAGATTGTCACAACAGGAGAGAAGCTGGGAATAATGAGCAAATTAAAAAGATAAACCTCACAGGCATACAGAAACATTAGGTTGGAAAGGACCTCTGGAGGACTCGTACCTCCCACCTCCTGCTCAAGCAGAACCAACTTCAAACTTAGGTTGGGAAGATCAGTGTCCGATGTAACCAAGCTATTGAATTCTACAAGGATGGAGATTCTTCAGCTTCTTTGAGCTTGTTTCAGGGCTTCACCTTGCTCATAGCAAAGAATTTTCTCCCTTTTTTCAGCTGGAGTTTCCCTTGTGGCAGTCTGTAACTTGTTCCTTGTAGTCTTGCCTTGCACCTCATACATCACCTCCTTTACTACAGTATTTTTTTAAACTGTTGCTGAAATTAACTGAACCTCACTCAGTGTAAGCACCACAGTGGAAGGGGACCTCTAGAAAAAACAGACATAATGCAGATGAGCTGACCTTAGTGCAAAGATGCTTGTGCCTAGAGCAGGGGGAAAAGTACTCATAACCCATTGCTGTTAAGAAATGAGGGATACTGAGGTTAAGTGGAAATTAAGTCCTATTTCTAGATAGTCTGCTTTAAATACATAGCCAGCCTGGAAACATTTCCCTTGAATTTGGGAAAATTATTTTAAATACTCTAGATAAATTGCAGAGGATATTTGTGTGGTCCTAGTTTTTTTTAATTTTAGTTTTGCAAGAGAAATTATTTTACGTAAACAAATAAATGCACTTGACGAGAACAGGGAGATCCACATATGGAACCTACACCCAGGAAGGTTTGAAGAGGGTTTCAACTGACTCAAAGTATTTTTTCAAAGAGTAAAGACAGTTGTGTTTTCAGAAAACTTGGAACAATAAAATTACCATAGCAGTATTAAAAGGCAGATTGTCACTTATCTCCAGAAGAAGACGGAGTAAGTAAAGCCAGGCTGGGTTTAAACAGAGCACACGAATGATGCAAAATATTTTTCCATTTAAAATCACTTCAGATTAGAGCATCTGGCACTACATACACTAGAAAGGACCTAAAATATTACAGCTCTATTTTCTATTTTAATGGATAATTGGTAACACTAGATTACAGGATTTGCAGGTTCCAAGTGCTGTATTTTCATAGGGAAGAGCCTCCTTTCTTTCAGGCTTAATAAGCTTGGCCTATATCAGCTTTTCTCACATCAGTCCAAGTGTCACATTTGGGTTGGGGGAAGCTTGTTAGCAGTAATTACCAGCAGTAGGTTCTATTATTTGCCAAAGTAATTTTCCCTGCTAAGTACCACCAAAACTGCCTCAAGCCTTTAATTTTTTTTGCCTTCCTCCGCTTCCTTTTAAGCGGGTGCATTTTCCCATGATACTGCCCTGCCCGGAGCGGGCCGGGGCAGGGCGAGGCGCCGGGTATCAATGCGATCTTGAGAGATGGGGTCAGCCCCAGCGAAAGCCCTTCACAAACAGACCCTGAACCCTATTAGAGATGCAAATCCACTCTCTGAGTGAGGATTGTTTGGCGGTATAATGGAGCCTGAGGAATTCCTGGGCAGCCCTCTTTTCAGCGCCTGGGCTTTTGTCCGCGCCTTAGCAAATTTCTGCAGCCTGTTTAAAACCCAGCCATTGTCCCCATGGCTTCATTGATTTCTCTCCCTGCCATCAGCTCACAATAGGCTGATATGAACATCTTTGTTACTGCTTTTGTACTGTATATCAGAGTAATGTTTCAGCAGATTGAGGCCTAGCAGGAAGAATTAAACCTGTACTACACAGAGCATGATGAATTGCCGGATTTGCATATCATTTTAGAGGGTATTTCTGGTGATTCTTGCTGAATGGTGTTGTGTCTCGAAGGATGTAGTCAAGGGATGAAGTGACAGAAAAGGAAGTGATTTAGATATCCACTGACAGCTTAATACAAGGTGGGGACAAATTGTGCTGATTCTCCCACTACATCCTCCCATGGTATTAAAGAGATAGGCGGAGGTGGATGCATCCAGATCCCATGGAACTGCCATGTCAGGCTGTGGTCTGTGGCCAGGAGAAAGAAGGGCACAGGAGATTTAACTTATTCAATAGCAGCTTGCTTTGAAACCTCCTAAAGGTGCCAGGGCACACTACCCTGATGTTTTGATCCTACTGTTCTTGGCCAAGAGATAAACTGCTGATTGAGTCAGGTCCTGACATTACACAGGCAACATATTTCCAGGTCCTGACATGCTGCGCAGCACACTTCTAAGGAAATAGCTGTGCTCAATGTGAAACTGCACGACTTGAATCGACATAATTCCACTCAACATCTTCTGCAGATTTAAAGCCTCCTTATAGGCTTAAGTGTTGTTCTTTTTCAAAATTTACTTCACATCCCAAAGCCAAAAAACTGTGTTTCTATTTCTGTACGTTCTATCAATTGCACTTTGAAATAATATCTTTAAGGTTTTTTTTTTAAATTTTGTCTGCACAAATCACTATCATTCTACATCTGTGTTGTTTATAATGGACTTAAGAATACTTCTTAGCAGAAGTAAACTCTGCTGTTTAAACTCATAAGGCTTGACAGTGTTTACATAGTTCACAAATGTGAACCCCAATCCACATATGGATCGTATTTTGTGCAATTGGCACTAAAACGATGCAATAAGAAGAGATAAGCAAATAAGTCTGTTAAATGGTGGAGGTAACAGTAGAAACAATAAGCAGTAATTTCAAAGTTTTCAAATCAGAAGAAAATTTATATTGACATCAAATCAAAGCAAAAAATATACGTGGGATGCAATTCTTTTCCAAACAGGGTAGGGCTAAATCTTACCCTCAAAAATCAGTCATATAAACTTTCCCTCCCTATCATGCAAAGTACCCCAAATTGGAACACAGTGAAGAGATTTGGGGGAAAAAAATCAATAGCAAAGGCCAAACCAATGAGATTTTAAAGCAGCTTTTATACTATTTCTTAACTGTGGGCATTTCTTTGTGTTAGAAATTAATATTTCCAAAGAGCAGAACTTTTGTTCGTTTCTACCATCAACATCTGGTAACAACCAGATAGATTAAACAAAGCAATCACCTGAAAGAGAACAATCATCTGGTGGAATGAATCCAGAGGAGAGTCACTAAATTGATCACAGGGCTGAAACACCTATGAAGACAGGCTGAGAGAGTTGTTCAGTCCAAGAAGAAAAGGCTCTGGGGACACCTTATAGCAACATTCCAGTGCCTAAAGGGGGCTGCGAGAGAGCTGGACAGAGACTTTTCACAGGGGCGTGGAGTGACTGGACAAAGGGGAATGGCCTTAAGCTGAAGGATGACATGTTTACATTAGAAATTAGGAGGAAATTCTTTACTCTATGGATGGTGAGGCACTGGAACAAGTTTCCCTGAGATATTGTGGACTCTGCATCCCTGAAAGACCTGGCCAGATGGGTAACCTGGTCTAGTGGGAGGTTCCCTGCCCGTGGCAGAGGGGTTGGAATGAAATGATCTTTAAAGTACCTTCCAACCCAACCCATTCTATGATTCTGTGAAATTACTTGATCCCTTACAGAGACAGGTACGTACGTAAAAGATTTCTTTGAGCAAAAATGGCAGCGTTCTGAAATATGGATTACCACTGCTAAGAGTTACCTAGAAAGCAAAGACATCCATTTGAAATGTTATTGCAGCAGTACAGGACTTGCTGTAGACAGTAAGGGAATCAAGTTTGAAAGAACCAAGTGATAGGCAAAACAAGCTGTTTTCATGGAGGTGCTTGAATAAGTGCTGGAATGTTGTTATTTATCTCTGAGAGGGTCAGAAATCAATGCAAGATAGACCCCAGCAGGAGCACTTCTTCAGACTTTTCCTTAACAAGTCGCAGCCTTATGTTAGATGGACCATTTCTACCATGAAAGACTATGAGCAGAAAATCCAGTACCCTTTGGCAATTGCTTACAAGATTAGACATTCATTCTGCCCTGATTCTTTTTCAAGAGATCCTTCACCATGAAACCTGGATTTCTGGCTAGGTATATACTAATTAATTCATTTCTAGTCATTCTTTCAAACTTTGCAGATATGTACAGATCCCCTTTTCACTTGGAATGGAATAAGTGAGAGGATTTATTTACAGTAAGTAGATATCAAAGCTGGCTACTGAAGTACAAACAGGGCTGCCAAGGCAAAGTGGCTCAACACCCATCAAGTAAGTCATCAGCCATAATTATTTGACTCCCTTCCCTTGATCATCCGTTGATCACTCCAATTTCTTTACGGTTATTACTTGCAGTAGGCAGTGCAAATTCAAAAACTACACTGAAAATTAAATTGAAATTATGCAAACAGTTCTCTTTGCCATATTCCTTTCATTTTTTTTTCCTGAACTATATGGAATATATAAAGTTGAAAACAGCAATTCCTACCAAAACCTTTTTAAAAATGGTTTTACATGTGACTTTGGCAAAGAGATGAACTGAGAAGCTGGATAAGTATTTACAAAGAACGGGATTGGTTCAGGCAGTTGTTATTCATTAATGCTGCATTTTGTTTTGCATTAACAATGCAAAACCTTCATGATGGGTTTGGTTTTGTTTTTTTGAGAACAGACATCAGTAAACCATAATTGAATTAAAATAAAAAACATCCACCCACCTGTCCCGCCCCGTACAATTGCAAGTTGTAGAAGCCAAGCTTGGTTCATTTCCCATCTTACTGGCAGAACTACCTGGCAAACAAGCTCACAAACAACTTCTTTCACACTTGTCAGAGAAACTAGTCCTGGACGTGCTCATCATGAAACACAGTCTCAAGTAATTTCCAGAGTACTTTTATATTTATTTATTTGTTTATTTATTTAGGTAAACAGGTATTCTAGTCAAACAGAGTTTATTACTCCATTGTGCCATAAATATTTCTCTGGTCTAGCCATAAGCTACTAAACAACATCTATCCCCAAGAAAGTCAAGAGTCAGCTTGTTTCACATTTTTAACAGGACCTACTCGGTGGAAACTAAGTCACCTAATTACCTTTGGCAGTTTAATTCCTAAATATGAGACATACTTCTTCCGGGTAGCCTAATTCAAGTTACATTTCCTTCCTAACATATTCCTGATACCCTGTTAAAGCTCCCAAATCATGATTATGTAGACCATCCCTCATAAAATAGCTACTCCTCCCTTCTTAGCCCATTTTGACATCTGCTATTATCACCCCAGCCCTATGCTTCCTTTTTTCCCTCCCTGTTCCAAATGTTCTCTATTAACACTATCTCCAGCATTGCAGGCTTTGACAAACTCACAGCACATTCTCCAAGGGATCTGGAATCCGCATTTATTCAGTTCTCAAAATATATATTAGAATTAAAGCTTGCACTCTTTTGAGTCACTTGAAGACAAAGCAAAGGTTGTCTCATACACAATTTCTATTTCTTTTCAAATTGTGCTAAAAGGGCAGTGATCCGTTCCTTACAGAAGGGAAAGACTGAATTACAGGAAAGTCCATTAAGCAAACAAAATCCCCAGCAAACCAGAAGACTTTGGCAATGTGCATTTTGGTAAACTGAAACTATTTTGTGACAGAAGAGCTTATTGAAAAACCTTACAAGCCTGCAGGTGTATCTACATCTGTCAAATTCAGGCTCCCAAATTCTGATCTAGATTTTGTTTCTGTGACCTGAGACCTGAAGCCTCTGGCTTTTGAAGGAAGAAAGGCGAAGAAAAGAAAAACTGAGCAAAATGTTAAATTCCAGCATTAAGAGCTACTCTGACTATCCAGCTCAATCTTTTGTACTTCCAGTGCTGAACTCAAAATAAGCAAACCCTGGTTTGTTTTTTTTCCCCCAAATTTCTGGACACCATGAATGAAGGGCCCTCTTCTCCTCTTCTTTAGCATGAACTGTCATGTCCAAGGCAGATGTGAAGTATCCTCAATATGCCACAGTTTTTGGAGCTAATACCACGGAGATCCTCATTCATAGGTGTTCATTTAAGTTTTTTCCATGTGTTTTCTGGTGGTTTTTGGCTGTTCACTCTTGATGCTTGGTTGTCAATTTGTAATCTTCAGGATGTCAATGTTATACAAATCAAAGCTAGGAGAACTTAATTTCACTCTTAATACCACAACAGCTTTGCTTAAGGTGCAGCCTTTTTCCAGAGATTCATAGAGAAGTGACAGCCACAAATGATGCCTTAGGTTTTAACTTTTTTTTGAGCAAGTGTGAAATCCGCTGTAAAAATAATCCTGATACAAGGAGAAGAGTTGTGTTGGGAGCAACAAAGGCAGGGCATCTTCATGGAGATTACTGACAAATAGACTTTGCTGAGTTCCCATGCAAAGAAGGATACAGGTACATACTGGTATTGGTTGACACCTTCAGTGGATGGCCTGAAGCTTACCCCTGTCACACTAACACAGCCAAGGAGGTGGTGAAAGTTTTGCTTAATCATATAATACCAAGGTTTGGGGTTCCTTTGGGTATGTCCTCAGACACGGGACCCCATTTTGTTGCAAATGTGATTCAAGAAGTTAGCTGGATTTTGGGAATTGCTTGGGATCTGCACACACCTTACAGACCCCAAGCAAGCAGTAAGGTGGAACACATGAATGGGACCCTTAAGGCACAAATCAGCAACATTTGTCAAGAGACATCCATGACATGGGTTCAGGCCTTGCCTATAGCTTTGCTGAGGATCCACATATAACCGAGGTGAGGGATAACATCAGTCCCTATGAAATATTGTATGGCAGGCCGTATCAAATTCCACATGTTTCAGGTGAAATTCCTATGAGGAGGAATCTTGGTTCACAGAGATATCTAATGGCTTTAGGTTCCACTTTGCAGAAGCTCCAGAATTACATCATGTTATCCAGACCCAGAGGACTGGACATTCCTGCACATCCCTTCCAGCCTGGAGACTGGGTCTATGTTAAGTGGTGGGACAGTGACCCTCTACAGGCCAAGTGGAGAGGACCATTCCAGATTTTGCTGACCACCCTCACCGCAGTCAAAGTCACCCTGGATTCACTACTCCAGAGTTAAGAAGGCTTCTGCTCCTGAAACAGCTGAAAAAACAGAGCCTGATACAAATGAAGATGATGTAGTTTAAAGGATTCTTTTCCTGTGCTTATTATCTACACAGTTGGTAACCCTGACTCAGGTTTGGAACCAAAATTTGCATATGATTCTAGCTCAAAGTGTATCCAAAGACATTCATTTGGGTACAAAACTAACAGTTGTCTTGTGAACTCAAGTGGAAAGATCAGCAAAATTTTTTAACGATTTGAGAACCAACTCAGATCTTACATTAGATAACATTCAAAGATAACACACTGAATTCTGATTATATCTTCCACACCCTAAATTCATAGTTACCAAACTGACCCTGGATTAAAGAATTGTTCATAGTTGTTGTAATTATAATTATTGTTTATATATATACTATTGCTAGATGTATACTGCTGTTAGACACACATTATTAGTAGATATTTAGAATATTTAGACTAGAGTCTCGACAAGGTACAGGCCTTGTCAAGCCTCTGAAGGGGGGAAATGATGCCTTAGGTTTTAACTTTTATATTTTTCCAATCCTGTACTGCTTAGTGTGTAACGCTGAAGTTTCTTGTAGCCTGTTCACTGCTGCTCTCTCATGCCAGGCAGACATAACAAAGCCTCTCCAGGCTTGTCCTTCAAGGACACTCAGACCTTCCTAGGCCCAAAAAGTATAAACCAAAAGCCTCTAAAGGGGGGGTAAGCTGAGGGGAATTACATCATTAAACTGAAGTTTTAATTGGAGAGTTAACCCTGCTATGCAAATGAACCAAACCTATGAAAGTGTGAAGAACTCGTGCCCTGCCGTCCACCTTGGGGTCCATCTGGGCAGTGGCCTCTGGCTCCCCAGGGGTACCTTTGAAGGCCCTTCAAATAAATACCTACCTTACTCCCTTGCCCCTGTCTAGTCTCTGCTTTTAGGCGGCCTCTCAAGGCATCACACACACAAGAAATGATAAAATATGCATCAAGGGGCAGGGAGGGATGACACAAACTCTCTGTTTACATAAATCATGGGGATCAACAGAATATAGTTATAACACCAGGAAACAGATCCCCTTAACTATATCAGCCCTTTGGACAAAGACAAGCTTTGTCTCTGAAACCTCTCCTAATTTATTGTACAAACTACTCTTACAGGCTATCAACTGCTATCTTAAATACCTTTTGTTTCCCATCACCACTGCCCACCTGGAAAACACATCCATGCTTTCACTCACTCTTTGGATGATTAGAACACTTTTCCAAACTTTCAGCCTCCACTTGTTCACAATCATGGGATGCATTGTTTTAAGTATCACAAGACACCACATAACTGGAGGATAATAAAAAGAAGTATTAAAAAAAAGTGAAACCCTGAAAAAGTGAAACAAAACAAAGTGCAGGCCACATTTTTGTCACTTAGAATACATTAGGCACTTCCTTCCAAAAACACATGTATAAACACAACTTCAGCTGAGATCCTGTAATGAGTCAGGGATCTGCCTTCCTTGTCCTAGGAGGATAAAGAAGTTGTAGGTGGGATCAGTCTAGGGGATGCACAGTTCAGCAGATGTGAAGCTTTATACTTCTGCACATTTTCATTATTTAGTTATTAAGCAGTTCTCGCTTCCTCTTCCTCAGGGAAACCCAGGTTTTGAATGGTTTGTTACCACCCAACTTTAGCTCCTGATGGATTCTGTTGTCCCTCATGGAAAGGAGTAATCCTCAGCTCTCCATTTATATTCCTGGCTCCTTCAATATTTAAAAGGAGTTCCTATTCTTTATTCTGACTTAAAGAGTCATTCTCCATAATACTTCATTTCTCAAATGTTAAATCAAGGTGAAAATGCAGTGTTAGGAGCACTACCAGATCTGTCATGAAAAGTTAAACCTCCCTAAGCAGAGGTCTAACTTATGGTCAGTCCTTTATGGCAGGGACAACCACAACTCCCTTGCTCCAAAGGTAGACGTGCAACCCAAAATGCCATTGCTCCAGAATTTTCTGCCCTTCTGTCCTGCCCAGTCTTTTACTTTATGCTTCCACATACAACGTAGCACCTGAATGAGCTGAAAGATACAGGCTGCTGATTTTGAGCTTTTCATTTTAAATAAATGGCAGTAGTGGGAGAAAAACAGCTGACTGTAGAGAGTATGTGACTTTCCTCCACTTTAAATTTATTTAAATTTTTCTGTGCTTTGGGACGAGTTTTTGAGAGTGGAGATAGGGTGAACTCAGGTTAAGGGACATGGGGACAACCTAAAGTGTACATGTTGAACATATACCATTCAGTAAAGGTCACAGATACACACAAAAGCGAAAATTAACCCCAAACTCCAAATAACTGTCTTGCACTTTCAAGTTACAAGCCTTTTTGTCAAAGCACTCTTTAAAAGTTACATTTCGAATTTCAGCAGATATTGGAAGCTTAAGAGTGGGGACTCTGAACAACATGTAAACTAATTATTGATTTTCCCTCTTAAGATAGCAAGCTCATTTAAAGGAAAAGAGATAATCCTCTTAATGTTTTGCTCTAAGAACCTCTAGGAACACAGATAAAATAACTTTATAAATAGGTATCCATTGAGAATTTATTTACATTTCAGCAAAACAGGGCCTGATGGAGGGTCTGAGCAATGTTTTTCTAAAACACATTATTTGCTGAAGAACTGCTGCCCATACAGTTTTAAAATATTGCTGTATGAGCAAGATCTCACATGTTTTGCGACAAACTGTCTAGTATTTAAAACCGGTTGGTCCATTTACTTCAGTCAGGTTAATTCTAACGCCTTGAAAACGCGCTTTTGTCACAGTAACACCTCATTGCTCCAGAGGTGGTTTGCTTGTAGCAGATGTTCAGCTCTGTTTACTAATCTAGGAGTGAATATATTTCAAGGACTGGAAGATATTCTTCCAATTTTTTTTGCCTTCCAAAAGCCATCTGTATTTTTTCCTACCTCACCCATCACCTTCTCTGCGTCTTCTCTAATGTATATAATTACTGAAGCACTAAACCCTGTGTTTACTGTTGCTCAGAATCAGAGACACTTATTCTTACATATCCTGTTCTTTCGGTCCTGACCGTGAACAAAATCAATAGTTTATTACAGGAACAATTTTTCATCTGTGCCACTTTCAAATTGCACCTCATAGTGCTCTAATATACAGAGATATTTCCTGCCACCTTCATTTATTAGTGAGGGAGTCTCAAAGTGGAGAGAAAAGGTTTAATGAAAGTAGTTTTCCACTTGCAAATGTCAGCTCACTGCTTATTTTCAGTGAAGTATCTCACAGTGTTTGTCAAAACAAAGAACTGAAGCCTGGCCTGATGACACCACTTCATCATGGTGACACCACTTCAGATATACTCTAAACCACTGAATACCCACTGACTTTTCATGGTGTCAATAGAAGGCACAGAGAGGGGAGAAAAACAATGAAATAAATAAAATTTTTAAAAGTCCAAAACCACAAAAAAAAAACCCTAGCAAAACCAACAGTTTACAGATGGCTTAGCCTGGTTTGTTTAACACCGTATAAATCAAGTTGCAGTTGACAATAAGACTTCATTATTAGCTGCAAATGCAGTAATTTAACACAAGATAATGAAATAACCACTGTTTCTGACTGGTGACAGCACTTCTAGCAGTCAACTAACAGGTAACAAGTAGTCTGAACTTAGATATTTTTAGCAGTATCTAAGGAATCAGTAGTAAAACCTGAGTAACATGACAGCCAAATAAACACAGTTGTTGCATCCTCCTTTGCTTCTCTTGGCTTTTCAGTGAGACACCAGGGGCTATTTTTCCCTTTTCCCATTACCTCAATACTACAAGAGTGCAAGGAGTCATTTTCCCCGTGGACCTCCTGTTCAAGTTACCCTTCTGCTCCATGAATTCAGAACCAGACCAAGCCATATCTCATTCAAATAAATGAAAATATCTGCCCAGAATAGCAGTTCTGTTCTTTTAACAGGAAAGGGAACCTCCTACCAACATATTTTTTAAAGAAAGAATTCTTTCAAAGGTGTAAAAAAGTGACACTTACTCTGTAGAGACCAAAATGAAACAATTTTTCAAGGTTCTTGGGAAGAAAGCACCTCTCTACCATTTTACCTTTCCTTCAAGAAATAAAGACCAAACAGCCAATCAAGCTGCAATTTCCTCCCCTGCACCTGAGGTGACTTTTCACTCACAATTAATTCTCCCTCTCTGATCAAACTAAGAACTTGCAATTGCTGATCTTTATGAATTAACGCTTCCCTTTTCCGCCACAGAATTTCTGAGCCCACTAAATTCTTTCATTAGATTGACAACTTGAGGGTGAGATCCACTTTAAGCCCACAAAAAATTCACAGTAATATGAGCCAGTTGCCCAAGTTTTCATATTTGTAGCTAAAAAATGTAGTCCATTTTTGTTGCTCAGGATAAGTCCTGATTTCTTACTGAAGATTCTATTAATAATTTATCAGACAATTGGGCAAAAAAGTTATCATATTGAGAGTCAAGTCAAAGTTCATCATGTCTGTAGCAGTTTTTAATAATTTCTTAATCCCTTATAAAGCCTTTATTAGCAAAGAGTCTAAGCCAAAGGTGCATTAAATTATGTTTGCTAAGTTTGCTACACTGGATACTGGCTGCCCATCTTACATGGTTTTAATCCCCTTTGTCAAATAAAACCATGAAGATTTTTCTTTTAATAGAAAGGCATCTGACACTACCAGGAAAGCACTTCACACAGAACTTCTCAGCTGAATCGTTGCTTATTCCCTAACTGCTTAAGGTTTCAGTATTTACAAAAAAAAGTTCAGGAATATTACTGTCAGAAAAATATTTAAACAACAAACCATGTGGTCTTTCCTATCAGAGGATTTCCATGTTTATGCACAGTTATTTGTAAACTACCTCTGTCTTGCCAGCTTTACATCCATTCCCCAGTAGCGATTACAGAGAGGAAAAAGAAGCAGTGACTGAGAGCGGCACAAGCTCGCAGGCATCTGGTAATTTATGTGTCATGTCTCCCCTCCTGAGCAGTGTTTATATTATCTTTCCAATTCGTTTTGCCCGGGCTCTTAAATTCTGTAGACTATGTGGGGCTAGAGATTATTCTGCTAGACAAAGTGAGTCAATTGGAAAACAAATAAATAGGAGAATATCAAGTTAAAGAATGCAGAGATTAAGAGAGACAAGGTTACTGAGGCAAAAGGATGTCAAGGGAAGAATTATAGTCCCAGACAGCAGCTCTAAAGTAGTTCCTAAAACCTTCTGTTGTACTAAAAAAGTAACTCCCCCCAGTTTGTAGCTCTGTAGAATGCAAAGGTATCATGCTCAAGACATGAGATTTATTTTGTCTGTAGGCTGAGAAGATAAAGGAGCAATTTAAATCTGTTTAAATACACAAGATGGGTGGGGGCAGAGTATGAAGCAGAGTGTACCAGCAATTTAAGGAGCAGGGTTACCATTCCACAGAAATTTGGTATGCACTCAGCCCAGTGGAATTCTCATCCCAGACACAGATAGCACATTCATCATCAGATTTCAAGGGTGCTCTTTCACTGTGCGTGGAGCGTGTCAAAGTCATTACTGTAAAGAAGGCAGCAAATTGGTGAAAAAGAAACAAAGTATCTGAGTTATTCTGGACTTCACATGGCTACAACATGCAGATTTTCAGTTTTTACCTTTTCATATTATAACCTAGGGCATCACTAATGAAAAATAGATATCTTGACTTTTATTACAGCTGAGTCTTGATCTGTGCCATGCCCGTTCTGCAGGCTGGCATCCTACTCTGGATGCCACAAGGTGGAAATCTACAGCTTGTGGACAAAACCATGGCGACTCCTTGTCCAGCTAAGTAGAAAATATTGTTCATTTTCGTTACTGGACAACTGTTATACATCTTATTCAATCCAAATTTCGGCTTGGATTAGAACATCTTGGTCTGTAGCATTTCATTTTGAAAAATTTATTAACACTGTTAATGCCTGCCTTTTTTTCTTTCCAGTCTTCTCTCTTTTAGGCAATTTATCAAGTATTATATACTGAGATAAAATTCATCTTTCAAAACAAATATTCCCCAAAAATCCAGCTTTTCCATTTCATGCTGCCCAGCAGTGGAGTTTGCTCTCAAGTCCTGCATTTGCTGGTGCTAAATTTCACAAATGAGGTGTGTGGCCAAAATGTGTAAAACTTCCTAGTGGTTTACATCTGAGTTTGTTCTATAGTACCTTTGGTGTGGGGTGTAGGGTGTCTTATAATCACACACTTTGATTTTTGGTATCTTGTGTTCTTGACAAAACAGCACCTCCAGTGCAAAACCTGTAACACAAATACTGTCCTCTGAGCTTTTTTCTTCTCATCCTGAGGGAAATATTTTTTTATCCTCGTGGCACAGATTTTGCGTCATTTGACCACTTTGCAAGTTTTCAACCACAATGCAAATAGAGTTCATTGATGTTCATGCTTTCAGCCCCACTGTGTGCCTTGCCAGCCCCCTAATGTCAGATGTTAAGGTCAGAGTTCAGCCGGTGTCTGGCTGCTGAGTGGTATTTTGTCCTCTGAACAAAACAATCGCCAGCAGGATCTCATGTACTCTGTATCCATCATGTTAGCACTTTTCCAGCATCCTTATCTCTGCCTCCAGGAAGCCGTGTTGATGATGTTCTTTCATTATCCCAAAGCAACTGTGGTGAAAGGTGAGCGAGTCCTTGATGAGGCTGAGCACACAAGGGGGCCCACGCTGAACAGATACGCAGGATGCCGCACAATTTGCTAAGTAGGTTTGTGTCACGAGGCAATTATTCATTTAAAGCTGTCTGAAAACAATAGCCTAAGTATATTAGGAGGCTCATTTTTTACAGCTTTCCCAGGGATAGGGTCACATAGCCAGAGACTCTTGCAAAGCATTATTTTGTCTGCATGGACTCTGGGCTTCCTGTCCCTTACTAGCCTCTAAGGAATATTTAATGTTGGCAGGACCTTCCCTATCTTCCCTATCTATCATAGTAGATTTTCCAGAGTTCTTCACATATGATTCTTCACAGAAGATGGAATTCCCCAGAATTAAACATTTGTCACCTCAGATGTATCATAATATCTGAGAATATCCTTTTATCTTGTCATACTGGGAAGGAGGCTGTAATCATGCACTCAAAAGATATTTTCTCATACTTGTTATTGGCAGGGATCTCTGATTTGGAGAAAGAAGTCTCTGAAGTACTAGGACTTTCATGGGAAGTACTGGAGCAAATGGGATATAATCTGGTTGTTTGCTTTAACTGGTAAAAAGAGTTTGTCCCACTCTTTCCACCAAAAAAGACTCTTTTAGTATTGGGTTAAGCCAATGGCAAACATATTTTTCACTCAACAAACTTAAAGTGTCCTTTTCTATGTTATTTTTTTTCTTTGCATTTCTCATTGTCTCACCATCTCCATATAAACTATCGATCTCCTGTACTCATCAATTCCTATCACAATCAACACCACATGCTATAAAAAATTTTATCATTACAACATACCTGAGGTGGGAAAGGGAGTGTTGTTCCCTGTTATCTAGAGAAGAGATAGCAGCATGGATAGACAAAGTAGTGTTTTACAAAGGAGAGATGAAGTCTGCAAACATAGAAGGGTATGAACTTCAGTTTTAGGTCACTGGACCATTGAATTATTTTTCTCTCTACCATTTATTTAACACAGTATTATAAGTGTGCTGAATAGTGAATATAATCTGTTGAAAAGTATTTGAACCTTGATAGTGTGCCCCACACAAACCATTTTTGGGTATTTTTACCAGAGCCCTCAGAGTGGGACCAGGCTGGAATTACCCTCACTGGCTTCACTTGGCCTTTCCACCTTCAGCTGCAGCACATCAGCCCCAAGAGGGGTTTCAGCTCCAGTCTGAAGGTTCAGGGGGAGAGGTGGGACAGGTTTATTTCTGCTCCCTGGCCTTTGTTGTTTGGATTTCCTGGACTAAGTTGGCTGCTGAGCACTGGATGGGTTTTGTTGCTGCCATCATCTCGATGCTGCTTGCCTGCATCAGGAGCCCCACCTGTTAGAGCCCTCAGGAATTCATCAAGGACTGAAAGGTAAACTGTGCTGAACTGGGAAAGAATTGGGAAAGGAGAGGCTGAAAAACTAAATACCAAGGCAGCAAGGAACAGATAAAAGGGACTGTGCTGCACTGCATTAAAACCAATCCTATTATCAGAAAAGTGTGTGTGGAGCTCATGGACAGAACAGAGAAACCAATCAAGCACTGTGAGATCTCAGGCACAGCAGTTGCAAAATGTATATGGACTGTATCATGTAAAGGTTGTAGGATGTAAAAGTAGGTACAATGTGTAAGTAAGTAAAATGCATAAGTACTGTGTTATATAGAAGTTGTAAAAAGTTTAAGTGAGAAAATGTATAAGTAGACTGATATATATATGTAGTATAAGATAAGCAAGTGAAATGTGTAAGTAGGTAGAATGTGTAAGTAGGGTATGATATCAAAGTTGTGAGATGTGTGAGCACAGGGGTATTTTAAACAACAAGATGCTTCTGTGTAATCAGATTGATTCATTGATCAGAAGACAGGAGTTCCTGCAATAGTCTGCCATAAAAGTTATTGAATGCTTCCAGATTTTAGATAGATTTCAACTCAGAAGAGTTCAGTGAAAGACCTGCTTAAAAATTCCACATAATACAGTGACCCTTTTATATTTGAAACTTTCTAAAGGGTGTTCATAACCATGAGATGATAGAAATGTTATTGGAAGTGCATGTATATAGCACTGAAAATTTAGGAGCGTTTGGAACAAGTGTTTCAGTTTTAGTCCCTGTCCTCTTCTGCCTCCTCTGTAATTTAGGATTTTATCAGTCTGATTTTATAAACACATGCAACTTCATCTTGTGAACAGGGTTGCTTTCACTGGTGCTTTGAAATTTTGCCAACACCTCCCTTATGATGCCCCTGATAATCATCAGGTAGCACTGTGACTGTTACTGTCACACCTTCAGTGCTTTGCAGGCGTTAAAATTTGGGAGACAGCAATCATTGGACTGAAATTTTCAGGTTAGTGCTATTGCTGTGGGAGAAGGGTCACAGCTTTCACACTGATTTTGGTGGATATGGAACCTAGCACAGAATACTGTAAGATAACCTGCAGTACTGTCAGCTGCTACCTACACACAAATGTAAGCATCTGAGATGGGCCCCTTTCGACTGAGTAAAGTTTTTGACGGGGGAGTTAAATATTGTTGAGACTTCTAAAATAAAATTGTTTTCTAGCAATAGAATTTATTCTCTACAACTATAAAGCTAACGTTTAATTTTTTTAAGTAAAAAAATTAACAGAGCAATGTAAATCTGAAGACAGGAAGCCCAGGGCTGGGGTTTGGTAATACCGAGAGACTCGTGCAGAAGTGATAGCCATGAGCTGTAACATGCCTTGTTTTGACTTCTAGAAGGAGAGGTCTGTGCCTTATCTCTGGAAACCCTGTAGGGATCTGTAGGTGCCTTCTTTTTTATTTTTTTGCTTTTGAACCCCCTATCACAGGCTGAAGAGCAAATTGCTTTTTCAGATCCTATAAACAAATTCTGCTCATGAAATCACGCACTGGAAAGTACCAGAAGACAGTCCTCCTCCCAAATGTTAAGTGAACTGCTTGTATAACATTCACAGACCTCAACAACCCAGTAAAGGGGTGTCTGGGACCTGGAAATTGTTTCCTCTTATATTCTGTGGCTCTGCAATAGGAGGGTGGGACTTTAATAGTATAACCAAGACACGGATGACTTACAGCCCTCTAGTCCTGCCTCTCAAAATCTCTCAAGTATTCATGATTAATTAATTGGCATGTGCAGTTTGCTATGCAGCACAGGAAGAAAGCCTTAAGCATCACAGACATTTATTTTGGAGTCTGGAGAGAAAACAGAATGATTATCATTAGGTTTTGAGGTGCATTTGAGATTCTAGTGAGGCTGGAGTGTTCAATTCTGGTTGCTGGTTTAGAAGAAGGAAGGACACTGTTGAGATTGATAAGGGCAACAAAATGATAGTAACTAATTCAAAAGCAACATGTCAGTGACTGAAGTTATAAGGAAGGGATTAACCTATAAGCAATTTAGGTGGAATGTGTTTTTCAGTACACAAAGGGTAACTGACACACAAGATGAAACAAATTGGCAAGGTCAGCATCAAATGAGCAGAGAAATCAAGAAGAAATGGGATAACGCTTCTGAAAAACACAAAGTAAAACAATGCCCTGCACTGGGGGAAAGGCTCCATAACAACAACAGATCACATTCATTCCAAAAATTGCCAAACATAGGATAAAAGTACAAGGGAAAGGTACAGGGTGTCCTTGTTTTTCTGGGAAACACAAAATTATGGATTCAGATTACAAAGCCTTGTAACCAACCATCTGTGGATTGGGATACAATTTCTAGGCAGAGCAGGTGCTGACAGATATTAGGATTCTTTTTACTATTCTATATTACAGCACAGCAGAAGATGCTCATTGTTTCTTTTCCATTGCAGTGTCAGCCAACAATTGAGAGAAAAGTCTTGTGGAGAGAAAGGATGAGAAGAAGCCACTTTTATAATACTGCAGAGAAATAGACTTTGGTATGAGCCATAAACCTCTTTTCACAGAATAGCAACCCCTTTAAATCTCAGACACCAAATAAAAGGCATCTCTGACATCTCTTTGGTAGTGATTAACATGTGGCATTGAATATAAAAGACACATTTCTATTAACGGAAGGTAAAGTGGACAATGTTTCTAAACACTATGGGGTAATCTAAGGATGAAAGCAATTTGTGGAAGTTAACTGTTAAAAAGGAAATGACAAAGATTTAGAGGAACAGCGAAAACACTCAAACTCCATTGAAAGAGACAAAATTTGTTTCAAAATATTCATATTAATTTATCTAAACAAAGGATGTTTCTTCTCGTGCTAATCCAGCACTGTGATGTGACAGAGAACTTTAATGATTTCCAGAAAGAGCTGGGATTTGAAAAAAATTCTGTGATGGTCTAAGTTGGAAAGAATAAGTTATATTACAGGGAACAGCATATGTCACAGGAATCACAGGAAATCAAGGCAATGCCAACATTTTGAATAAGATATAAGAATTACATCTTTGGAAGAGTTTGCAATGTACAGCAGAGGGAATGAGAACAGCAGAATCAGCCCAGAGGAATTCTTAGGAGAAGTGGGGTGTGCTAAAGCATGTCTTTCATGCTGTTTGATGTGAGAAGGCAAGACAATGTTGTTAATTTTGAAGCAAACAAAGGTAAATGGATGCAAGTCAGGGTTTACTGCTGTGAGAAAAGTTCCTATTAAAGGTACAAACCCCAAACCTAAGTACAAAGTTACAAGAGGCAGTATTTGTAAAAAAATTAAAAAAAAAAAAAAAAGGGAAGAATATTTACATTTTTATAAGGCCAACCCCAAAAAGTCTGCCCTGCCCGTTGCTTGCAGGAGCTTTCTGATGGCTATGAGGCAAAGAGCAAATGAGTATTGGAAAAGATGGCTGCTGTATTTATGGCACAAGTGGAAAAATTAATAAAAAAGTAGAAAAACTAATAAAGTTGCTACAAAGTGCAACACAGCTAAAGAGGAGAAGTTACAGAGGAGATGGGTAGCTTGGATGCATCAGCACTTGAGGCAAACAGCATAAAATTACACATGTTCAATTCTTACTTTGAGAGGATCCTGTTTCTTCAAACTGTCTCTTGGATTCTGATAAATGCATGAAGTATTCTGCTAAAAAATAAAAAAAAATTTAAAATTCCACGGCATAAATATTATGGTTTACAGAGGGACTGCATCATTCTGTGGGAAAAAAACCCAAAACAGTAGAACATAATCATCTGCAGGAAAATCCAATAGGCCTGGGTTAAAGTTCATCCTGTAAAACACATATCCATATTTTGGAAATGGTATTTGGGGGACATGTTAAAAAAAAGACAAGGTAAGAATGATGCTGGTCCAAGTATGCCTGTCTCTAGAGACAAATATAAGCCCAAATAATTTGCAAATATATGTTTGAGGTGATAAAAGAAATCAGTCGCTCCACATTTATGATCCTTTCTCTAAGTCTGTAATTGCAACAATTGCTTCTGCTAAAAGTGAGCAAGAATTTGTTGGGTTTATTTGCTGTTGAATTGAAAACTCTTCGGGGTTTTTTTGGCTGGTTTTTTTTGGGGGTTTTTTTTTGTGTTTCACTCTGCTTATACTTTCTGTATAATTGGCTAGAGAATGATCAAGACAGTTATTGTGGTATGAATGTGGGTTAGGTTGCCCAAAAGTTCCAGCTGAATAGAGAACACATCAAAGGTGAACAGGAGCAAAGAGAAGTGACTTTTCTAATGTCATAGGCCAGGTCAGGCACAGCAGCAGGAATAGCATCCTGCTCTTTGAGCCTTTAGCCTCACTCTGTACCTCCCACACTTCACTGCCTCAAAGGCAGAGCTTTTTTACACTTTTCTCTCAGATATGTCCATATGCACATTTGGGCTTCACTTGAAACTCGTGGCTTTCAATGGAAGTTCTTATTCTGAAAGAATACAATTCTGTCAATGACATAGTGTGCCCCACGTTGCTGTGTGTGCCATCACTCTGAGCTCATCAAGTCTTACTCCTGCTTTAAAAAAAAACTCAGATGAAAAATATTGCCAGGACTGCTGCATGATTTTCAAAATATTTTTGGAGTAGTCAAAACAGGAGGGTAAAAAAAAATAATTACTAAAAAGCAGTCCAATAAAAAATGAAAAAAACCCCTGGATTATCTCTAATGAAAACAGACATTCCATAGTCAAAAAAAAAATTAAAATAAAGATATCTTGAGCAAATTAATAATGTTGAATTCTTCCAAGAATATCTGGCCCACATATATATAATAAAGATGAGGCACTGGAGGTGTGATGAGTCACAATTCAAAGTGAGTGGATTTGGTAAACTTTGGGGGGCTTCAGACTGCTCAGAAAAATGAAAGTCAAGGGGAGGATGCTGAGATGGGTGGAGTTACACTAATTGAAACCAGCTAACAACATGGTGGGAAGGAAAGTAGCTGTCAAGACAAGGGAAAGGACCCAAACGTCCATGAAAAGTAGAAATTAGTAGCTAATTGTAATAGACAAATGCCCAGGTCACTTTATTCACTGCTCTGCAATTTAAAGATTGCCTAATTTAAAGCCAGTATGAGATAATCTATTTTTTATTGAAACCAGAAAGGAGTCATGTACTCAACACAACGAGACATTTATGTTCTCTTAGCTCTGCCACAGGTTTTTTTTTCATGTGACCTTGGACAAGTCACAATCTTTCAGTTCCTTATCTCTGAATTGGGGATTATATCCCACTGCTTCACAGAGGTGCCGAGAGATAAACATTTGTTCAGATAACGTGGTGATAACATCTCAGATACAAAAATAAATTAGAGCTATTATCTCCAGGGCAAGGGTAGAGACCTTGCAGGCATTTGCACTGCATTTACTGCTGCACAGGCTCAGTCCTCACCAGGGTCTTTAGATACCATTGTGATACAGATAATTAATAGTAGAAATAACAGTTCCAGTACAGGCAAGTCACTAATACAGAAATAAGACAGGGATGGCAGATGAAGCCCTTCACCCTACAGAGAAACTCTTCACAAAATGTCATTTTAAAAAGTAGTTGTCAAATCAAAAAGTAAAGTTAAGGCCATTACGAATGCGAGACTGAAAATTGTTACCTTCTGATAGAGTTTTATCAGGCTGCTAAAAAAAGGCTTCAATCCCAGTTCATAATCAGCAGCCTGTAAGGTCACACCTGTGGGAGCAAAGCTGTACTGAACCATGAACCCTCTTGGATTTGTTCAGGTTATGAGCAGCCAAAGGGATCCGGCCAAATTTGTCTATCCCATCAAAGGCACCGTGACAACTGGCAAGGGTTGGCACACCATGGGGGGCACCAACCATGAATTAGTTATCACAGTAACTTCAGGCAGCAATTTATTTTCAGTCCATTTTCAGAAATATTCCCTAGGTTAGATGTGGGCCCTCTGAAGAAAAAGTTTCAATGAACTAGGTAGATAATAACCTTCATTCCAGCACTTAGAACTACTGAATTATACACACTGGTTCATAAAACCTATAGAAAAAATTGCATAGATAAATTTATCTATGGCCATATTGGTTTCCTCTGCATTAAATTATGCAGGACTTTTGCAGAATGGGCAGTGAGAAGCTATTTTTCTGTTAATCTGGCACAATTCACGAATACTAAATTCACACTGCAATAAAGGAAAAGAAAGACTCGGTGTACAATACCTTGGATGAAGAAAATTCAAGAGGTGCTGTGAAGAATGAACCTGTTCCTATAACATATTCATGTGCAGGAGAGCTTAATGTATCTCTGTCTGTAATATACTTAATTTCTTCGTGATGCCAGTCATATGCTAATATTGTCAACTTAATTTTGGCCATTCATAAGACATGGCATCTGGATAAAAACATTGAAAGATTAAATCTTTATATTGAAGGAATCCTATAAATCACAGTATTCAACCTTTTCAAAGGTGATTACTGTCCATTCTGTCTAAGCATTGTTTTAATCCTTAAAAGACTAATATTAGTGTTTCCACAACATCATAAATCAAGTCAAAATCAGAATGAGGCAGACAGCAGATATTTACTCTGATGGCTGAACCTGTCATGATAAATACTAATGCCTCTTCAGCAAACATTGCTATAAATGGGGATAAAAATAAAAGGCAAATCGCTTCTGTGCGTTTAACTGAAGGCTTCAGAAAAAGGGGCTGAAACTTCAGAGGAAAAAATGGGTTGAGGAGACACAGGCTGAGTTGAATGTCCCTATGAATTCGAAGATCTCTCTTCAGCTTGTTTGAAATTACCATATAAACCATCATACGTAATATTCCTATAATTCTTTTTTTCATGAGGAAACAAATTTCAAAGAAAAAGAAAACAAAAGGGTTTGGTTTTGTTTTAGTGATTTTTTGGATAATGTTTTTTATTATTTTTGTTGTGGAACATCTGAGCTGCTGCTTTTATCATTCTTTACAGAAACAAAATTGTAAAGCAATTTTTCATCTCTTTGCATACGGTTATTTGGGAGACAACCTTCTAGACTGAAAAATCCCTTCCTTCTACTTATACTCAGCCAATGACAGACTTTTAAGAGGGAAAAAAAGCAAAAAACCCCAAAACTTTGCAACACTTTTGGAGAATATACATTTGCTTTATGCAAATGTATGAGAGTAATTTGATTTATGTTTAACCCAGTACTGACTTCAGAGTACTTCTTGGGCTGGAAAGGAGTTTAGGTCACAACTTCTTCTTCTGTCCTAGGCTGCAGGAAAAAAGGTGTTGGTTTCCAGTCTTTTAAAATCAACACCTGTAAGAAGTGAGACAGGAGTTAACAGAAGCAGATACCTCTCAAACTGTGAGTTAAAAATTGACTGCAAACACATTCTCCAGCAGCATCTCCTTCTGTCTAGGACTTTCCCTTCTCCCATCAAAGAGTTCACCAGTTCTGCCAGTCTCCAAAATTCATCTAGTTGGAAAAACACATAGGGGAAAAAGGAAAAAAGGAAAAAAAAAAGAAAAAAAAAAAAAAAAAGCTGGGCAAGCTTTAATTATTCTGCAAAAGCACCGCAAGTTTTCCAATGTTAAATAAGAAATTTTAGCTTATAGTAACTGCACAATTTTTACCATTTAATCCAGATTTTTACAAAGTGAGCCACCTTCAGCTTTCAAATTTAAAAGCTCAGCTTCAACTTTGAAGGTTTGGTCTCTGCAAGACTTAGACTTGCTGTTGTTGGGAAAGGGAAACCTAAAGGAGGACCCATGGCCATCATCTGAGCAGCCACAGGGAGATTAATTCACACCAAACCCACGATATCTGTTCAGGAATGAACCAGCTCCCACCACGAGGGGAAGGGGAAGAGCTGCACAAAGAAATTGGTGATTCATTCTATGCCTTGCTTTAGAAATAACCCTGAAGCATGCCTGGGTGACCTCTCTCGTTTGGTGCATTAACTCCTTTAAGCTCTCAGCTCTTGCTGTCCCCTGCCCTGCCCTGACTACTCCATTAAGGGCCAGGCAATCTCTGGTAGGACAGCTTGTAGCTGCTGAACTGTCACCTCCAGCACTCTGCCCCATGAATGGAACCTTCACTAGCAAACCCTGCTCCTTTTATACCCACAGCCAGCCATCAGCTATTCGTGCTCTGTCAAAATTCCTCTTGCATTTGCAAATTTTTTATTGTGAACTCCTAGATTGGTTTAGGGTGCCATTTATGCTCCACAGTGCATTGTGGAGCTTTTCTTCACCGTGGGTTTTTATTTTAAAGATCCAGTCCCTGGAGAGCAAGGTCACAAGACCCACTAACTATTGCGTTTAGCAACACAAAGACAACGCTCTGTTCTTATAAAATTCAGCAAAGCTTTAGTCAGGCAGATTTACATAGCGAAATCCCTTGGCAATAGAATTCATCAGCCCCTGGAATTATTGGAAATGAACCAGGGCACACATTTATCAGGGTGTGCTCCATCTTTTTCCACCCTGACAGCCTTGCTCTACAACAGTTTAATTCTTGCTGTTAGAGGGTGTTCAGACTGCATCAGTCCTACATAATTTAAACTGGAGTTGAGCAAAATCTAGAAAGGAGAGCCTCATTTATGACAGGAAAGGCTGCAAGTGGCTTTTGTTGTTCCGTAAGTTCTGTTTGTTACATTCAGAACTATTCATATTGACAAAGATATTCATATTTTGTGCTATTTTAAGGGTAAGGAGAACACTTGAATCACTAAAGCTTCAAAGTAACAAATGAAGTTTTGTTTAATATTTCCCTTAGAAAATATTTCAGTGTAAAAATCTTACAAGTGTTGGTGATGGAAAGGCAATATCATGATTTCTAAATGAGTAAGATCTTAGGACTGAACATACTTGGGAATGCCTGTACCATAGTCCTATAGAGACAACTGAAACAATTCTTCTAGAACTGCCCAAACTCTTGTTTCAGAATTTTTTAACTAACTTCAGTGCTACTTTCAGTGGCTTTGAAACAGCAATTTTTAAAAAGGAAGCAGGTTTTTTTCTCAGCAGAGTAGTTGGATGCCCGTGCCATAAGTCTGCAAAGTCATTTAACACAGGAAGAAGGAAAATGTTATAAGTGATCTTTAAGAACCAATGAAGGACTTTATTGTTGTCATTAACATTTGCATCATTGTCAAGAACATAGTTTTGCATTTTACTTCTCATAACTGTTCTTAGATTGTTGTGCTAATTTCTTAGAAAAAATAATGGCATAAGAAGTAGTGGAACTACGTATATTATGGAAAATAGAAAATCCTAATTCGTACTCTATCTCAGCTCTATTTTTACTCAAAAATTACTATTCAAATGTTGTCTGCTGTCGAACTTTTACCCTCAGAAATTTAGAAGGTTAATTATTGTGCAAAATACTGCACAAGGAACTGAAAAAAAAGACTCAATTCCTGAATGGTTCAACAGCCAGTAAAACGAAAATGGACATATACCACAAAAAACCAAAAAATAATTCAGAGTTGTGCTCCAGTTTTCAAAATCCTTACCACACACAAAGGCCCACCCAGAAATGAGAACTGCCCTGCAAAAGGCTCTGTACACAAACAACTTCAGAAGCTGTCATTATCTTGATATAAATTACCTGCTTATCTATGTGATAAGTGTTGTGAAAAAGTTCATATTTTCATCACAGAGTTATGAAACAAGTGTAGGAAGGCAGACAGATATTTTAATTTAAGGGAGTAAAAATAGAATTATTAGCCAAGAACTCCAGGGTACCTTCTAACCTAGATCTAGGTCCTGACAGCAGCCAGAGGTAACTGTAGGGGCAGGAAAGTAAAGAGAATACCAATTCTTCCTACATATTTTTATTGGCATGGAATTATATTTCCATCTCCCTGCAGCCTCTGTGGGTCCCTCTGAACTACTGGATTTTGGGTTCCAGCACAGAAAGGGACATGGGATACTTCAGTACCAAGCAAGACTCCAAACCCTGTCCTCTTTGCACTCATTTGTTTAGTGGGATTCCCCTAGGAGAGCCAACATGTGTTTAAATGAAACCACATGGTGGCTTTTTTCTGCTGTATCTTGTAAAATTCAGTGACATGGAATGGAGGAATTAGTTAAAAATGACTTGTGGTTTCGTCATTTTCCGAGCTCCATGATGCTTCCTGCTTTGATTTTCAGAGACCACATGTAGCATTAGAGAACAAACCAACCTTCTCTGTGTTTAACCCTTTCTTTTACATACCAGCAGACACTTTTTCTCTGTAAATAGATTCCCCTATTAATGGTAATCTATTGAAGGTGTTTACATACAGAAAATATGCCACTATCTCAAATTTTTCATACAGAAAACCATGACTGATGATGTACCTCAAGAATATGTCAACAACTGAAAATGTATACAACTGAAAGATTCAGCACAGCCAGTGTTTAAAATAGTTCTCTTTTTTTGTTTTGTTTTATGGCAAAGGATCCATAAAAAGCTGCATCTTGTGGATTGAACACCTTTTTTTTTGGTTGTTTCAGGGAAATAACCTCACTGGTTATTAGGGTTATTTTGTCTCAACATTAACGATGCTCTTATGACAGTGAAAGTTTACAAATGGATAAATGATTAAGGCAGCAAAAGAGGCAACGAGCAATAAAGAGTGAAAGAACAAAGAAATAAACAGAGTTTTTACAGACAACTGGTTAATTTTGGTTGGTTGGGAGAGCTGGGCTCCATCCATTCCTTGATAAAGTTAATATTTAATGGATTAAAATTTTGTATTGCAGAATTTGTAGTGACAAGACATTTCTAGAGCTTAAATGCAACTGGTAATTATACAGAGATTAATTCTGATGATTGTGTTTTGGAGGTGCCAGAATACCAAATGTAGAAGTAACATTTTTCCTCTTCACTGAAAGGAAAGGGAATATTTGTGTGCACCTCAAACAAGTAAAATATGAAGATGGGTAATAATGGGGGTTTTTCTCTGACAAAAGTATTTATTTTAAAATGAAATTTTAAGGTTCAGGGTCTGTGTTTACAGAAATGTGGGAATGAAGTGGGGAAGGAGAGGTCCATCATCATGTCAAACAGAAAAACAGAGAAACAAAATATTTCCTTGTACCCTTGTGAAATCTGTCTTTAGTTCAGTGGCTTTCAGGTTTTAAAACTTGCAGATCCCTAATAATATTTCAGTGAAAAAAGGCACTTCTGTGTACTGAGCCCTGTAAAATATGGTTGCTTTTCCAAGCCACTTGCTGCTAGGCTTAAGCCCACATGTCCCTAAAGCTAAATATCTGATTTTAAGGTGTATATTTCTTTAGTCTGGAAAGCTCAAGCTAGTATTAATTATTCCAGGCACTTGCACCAGAAACTTCTGGACATTTTACTGGTATAAAAATCAGGGTGAGGCGGAAGGGAGTGAGGCTATAACAACCTTGGTTACAGCCAGCTATGAGTAATAAAGTCTTTAATTAAGTAGTGCAAGTGAACTCTGTGAGCTCTTTTGGGATGGGAAGGTGGAGAGAGTGGGATTACAGCCCACAGCACTAAATCAACACACACAATTACAGGCACATATGGTGCAAGTGGAATTCAGTAGAAGTTTGAGACATCTGAGGCCAAATCAGCCCCACTGCTATAAAGTTATCCCGTTAAAGGATAGCAGCAAAGGTCACGGCAGCTTGTGCCAAATATAAAAATGGGAACTAGGGGCAGGAATTCAGAGTTCAGGTGTTACCGAGCTTTCAACCTGTTTTATGTCTGCTTTGGGCCTTCCCTTTGTCCAGACACTGCACACCAAACCTGCCCTGACCACATCAGATACAGCACAGCCTCGATTTTAACAGCCATGAAAACAGCAGCGCAGCTGTGCGCCTTTGCTATGTGGGGTATTGGAATAGATCACGTTTGTAAAAATTAATTGGTGGATATTCATATATTTATAGCTTCCCTATTGCCATTCTAATTGCAAATCAATTAGAATTTGTATCTTCCATAAATAGTAACAAAATACAAACCCCTCATTTCAACAAGGCAGAGTAAAGTGAGACAGAATCAAGAAACAGGACACAGTTCCCAGCTGTGCACAGCAGAAAGTTCTATGTGCAAAGAACAGTGGCTACTAGGGCAGGATGAAAAAACCCCAGAACATTTGCTTTGTCAAAGTCATCTTAAATCCTGAGTTTAAAAAAGGATTCTATACTTAAAATAAAATTTAAAAAAATACACTCTACCCAAGACAGAACACCTCGTCTTTGTATAAAAGAGATCACTACATCCATTCCTTAACTCATAAACTTCAGCCCAGAAGATCAATGGGGTCTTAAAGAGGCTAACCAAACCTTTTCTCAAAATCATCTACTTTAAGCAGGTTATGACTTCCCACAGCCTAAGGGCAGTGGTGGTAGGAAGACAATTGGCATCAATTTCCAACTTGCAGAAGCAAGCTTTCGACTTTCAAACACATTTTCTTCACTGAGAAAATGATATAACTGTGGTTTCTTTTATTCATTATTATCTTTTGCTAGAAACATTTTTTTCCTATAGAACTCAAATTTCTGTGCCATATTTGACTCATGAATAAATTCATAAAGATGACTTTTTATTAGCAAAATCCCTAACATTTAGAACAAGTGTTATTAAAATCACTCGTACACCTGGGAAAGCTGAGGAAATTATTATAATGCAATCTTTACATATGGTATTGAGGCTACATTTGCTGCAAGATGACAGATTAGTACCTATGGACTTTGCATACTGGTAACCACTTAGTATCTGCTGGTATCATCATCACGGCAGACAAACAGTATTTCTGCTGGTCCCAGCAGTGCAACATTGCATTTATCCACTGTAGAACACAATACATGTATCCAAGTACAGAGATGAAAATTGAATTTTGAATCAGTGCTGTACCTGAAACTATTTATTCTTTTGATCAAGGAGTCTGCTAAGAGAAACATTATTGATCTTGGGTTCAGTGCAGCATTGTTTTTTAACTATTTTATGAATATGTGGTCTGGTAGTGCAGGTGATCTTGTTTCCATGCTGCTGTTAGGGGAACGTGCTTTCAGGGTTTCCCTTTTTTTCAGAGTGGTACCTCAGGGATGGAAAGGTTCCCTAGATTAATTAAAAGCTGTTCCAGAGGTGGTGGGGGAGATGAGGCCGTGGAAAGGGAAGGGGTTAAACCTTATGGGCTCTCCAGGTGGACACAGGCAGCAGTTTTTGCAGAGGCAGTCTAACCAAGAAGGCAAACCACAGGAACAAGAGACAACAAGCCATTAAAAAGAAGTGGTAAACCAGAGAGGGAACAAAGCTGGCATGAATACAGACCATTCCTTGGCTGGAATTGTATCTGCTTCTTTGTAGCTCCTTTCTACATCCATGTTTTACTTCATGGAGGTAATTTAGTAGTTAGTTATCATTGTTTCTAGGGCTAGAGGCTGACTTAGGGCTGCTAAGGCAACTGTGATAAATCACATGTGCCTGGTGGGAACAGAGTGTGAGTCAGCTGAGGGGTGATGGATGCTGGGGGTTATTTATTCCAGAGGATGCCAGGGTGAGCTGGAAGTGCAGTTGTCCCTGTGGTGACTGATTAATAAAATTTGTATTTTAAGTCCAGTGATCTTGAAAAGTCGATGTGCTTTGTACTCCTCCCATTTTTCTCTCGTCTTGTTTAAAAAAGAAATGGCTGAATGTCAATGTATTTAGCAAGCAGGTAGCAAAACACCACCACAAGTGGGCATCTAATAACTAAACTAAAAGTCAAATAAGTACATAGTAGTTATAGTACCCATATGCCTGAAAATGTTCTCTTTCTAATATTAATATGAACACCTCGAATGCAGATAAACTTTATCACTCAAATGAATTTCTGCACCTAATAAAAGCAGTTTACTTCTCACAACTTCTGGTTCCCTTGCAAAATAAGAAAAAAAGAGAAAAATAATTGCTTATTTCAGGCAGTCAGAGTAACTCCAGCATCCCCCAGTGTCTGGGTCACCATTTACCCCAGGTTCAGCAGGGTAAAATCAAAATCTGATTCAATCCTGCACGTAGCTAGCTGGAGATTGGTGGGATTTTTGAAAGAGGGGCTACTGCAAGGAGATAAGTTACACATGTCCAGTGCAGGATAGCAAGTTGCTGCTGATTAGTGATCTTCTGTAACAGTAATGCAGCCCAGTCTTCAAGGGATTGCAACTGATCTCTTTTGAAGATACACAATGGGCCCCTCCTTTGACTCAGTCTCTGAGGCTGCTCAGCACACTGGCAGTGGAGGATGAGAACCATTTTGAAAACCAGTGTTAAAAATTTAGTTTCAATTAAGGCAAAACTAAGGTAGCAGAGTTTAGTTTATTTGCTTGCTTTGCATTGCTGTGTCAATGCTGTTGCAATTGATAGAGTTAAGGGCAATTTTAAATCCTGAATAGCTGGGTTGTTTACACCCTGATGATTATAGCAATCACAAATTTTGACACTGACTGCTTGCTCAGTTGCATCGGTTGAAAGAATCCCTTCCATGAAATCAGAGAAATCTGCAAAATCAAACTGAGCTGTGCCATTCCTCACAGAATTTTGTTTGAACTTAGCTGAGAAGTTTCACTGATGGGGTCTCTGCTGACTTCCAGATATTTATTTCCACTGCTTGCTTATACAAAGAGATTTCTACATCAGAAATGGTGAACACAGTGGTCATAGCCGCTCAGGGAGTAAGAGGCAGAAGAACACGTGGATATACTTACAGAGGACATCTGTGCTGAAGTTGAACTTGGCTGCAGAGGCAAGCAGCGCATTCTCAGTGTCACGGGAAGAGGAATGCTTTGTTCTCTGTCCTGTGCCCCTCACGGAGTCTCTCAGCTCAAACCAAACAACATTGAGTGAATTAAACAAGTTCATGCTCTCCTCCTACTCCAAGACAGCCCCAGCCAAAAGCAGTGGGAAAGAATCATCCTTGGGTTCACCTGTAATATTCTCACAAATAAATGGTGATCAGTGGCTAATTTACAGTCCTGTGTAGCCTCCCCAATTTCTGAGTTTCTCCAAAGGAGCTCCTGTTAATAAGGCACTGCTGCTTCAAGCTTCATCATCAGAACCTCTGCATAGCAACTAGATGTCAATAAAATGTCCAGAAACATTGTTATAATGTGATATGGAATTTACTGAACTGGATTAGAAAAGCAAAGCCTTCTAGCTCCTTACAAATTTTCCACTGTCAGGTCCCAATTGTGACATTTGCTTATGAACTATAAACCACTCCTGTTTTACACAGCACTTAATTTTTTTTTTTCTGAGTGAGAATGAACTCCTGACACATTTGAAACAGGGAGATTTTAAGAAAAAAATGTTGGATCCAAGAGGCTGCAGAGCTCACAGGGCACCAACTATTTGTCTGTTTTGTTTATTCCTGATTAAAATCCTTTCGACCAAGCTATTTAAGCTCTGCACTCTCACCATCCTTGGCTAGCTCAGGCACATAGAAATTTACCAGACAGGTTTTGCCTGATGTTTCTTAGCACATCATAACAGCAGTTCCCAAATAAGCAGGTTTTCCAAGGGATTTTGGCACAGAAGGAGGAATTGCATCCCTTACTCTGTTGCAACTCCAAATATCTGCACCTCTATAAGTGCTGCTGCTCTGTAGAGCTTTGTGTGGTGTGTTGTGTTGTGAGTGAAGGTGGTCAAACCCAGCACAAATCCATGTGCAGGGATGCAGTTTGCCAAGCACAATTTCAACACTGAAGGGTTGTGTGCTGATGGCTGCTGTGCAGCCAACGCACCTGTCAAGACACAGGGAGAAATGACATAAAATAAAGAACTGCTGGTGTAAATCAAATATTAATGAAAGGAGGCCTTTAATCACCTGCCCACAGCTCCACAAGGCACTGTGAGAGTTTATTTCAGACTTATTTACTGAGTTCCTTTCACCTTTTCCCCCTTCATTAATTTGCTGGGAAGTGCTAAATGGAGAGATGGGAGCCTGTTGGCTAAAGATGAGATGTTGTTGTAAGCACTGTTGATTCTGATACTCTTCCTCTCTACTTTCCTGCTTAACTGAGACCTTCCCCCCCACACATACACACACTGTGCACAACGAACAGGGCACTCGTGGCACTATCTACATATTTTTTAACACCAAGATACATTTACTCAGTGTTCTTCCAGCTGCAAGTGTTAGACCAGCCGACTGGTCTTGACCCCTCTCTGGCTCTTTTTATCTTGGGAGATTTGACCACGGCTGCAGGTACAAGGACTTCACACCTTAAAGCTCCTTTAATCAGGTGGTTTATCTTTGTCTGCTTGCTCAGCTCTGGTTAGGGGCAGCTGGGGGAGAGAGTTTGGAAGAAATTGGATACATTAAGGCAGAGAGGCACATCTTTCTGTTGCTGCCTGTTCCTCCCTCATTTTTCCACTCGGTTTTAAGGCTCTGACTACTAGCCAGACACACTGTTTTGGCCTGGGAAGGTTGCATTTTTGGATTGCTTGCCCCTTTTTTTCTGTCCTGTGTTGAGAAGGGTTCAAAGCCAAAAAGGAAAGAGAGAATGGAATGAAAACAGTCATGTGGGGGGCTGTGAAAAAAAACATTGCTGTGAAGCTGGGATAATAAACAGTGACCCATGATGATCATTACTGAGCAGCTACAAAAGCACTGGGAAAAAGGGAAACATCTCTCAGCTGCAATAGAGTCTTTAAGTGACTGGTCCTATGGCAGCTGAACATCCGCTCAGATGGTCGGGAAATCGGCAGGGCTTGAGGGAGCCCAGACATTTTGCTATTAAAAACCTTGATGTCCTCTCAGCACTGATGGCAGGAACACGTCTGAAGGTGTAGAGCATCTGTTCTGTTCCCATTCCTGAACCTGGCTGCAGTCTCAGCACGGAGAACGTTTAACTGTTTCCCCCTTGCACTTCCTGCCTGATACAGGATGCAGTCTCCCACAGCAATAAAGGAAATGATAGCCTCCCATATACATTCAAGTAATAATAAAATAAGAAGTAGGTAATAATAACCAGAGCCATATGAAATATGCACTTCATGAACCAAAATTAAACTGGAGAAATGGCTAAGCAGGAAAGGTCAGGGCTCATAAACTGAACATAATCTCCTGTGCTTTACGCCTCCCTCCCCAAAAGCAAATTAAATTTTAATGATTTTTGGAAGCTCTGACTGCTAAATACCATTTCCAGCCTTCTGTAGGAATGACAGCATAACCCTAAGGCCAGTGAAAGTGGCCAAGACCGTGTGCTTTTACACGCAGTGTGTTGGATTATTCCCTAAAGCATGGAACACACATCCTGGTGGGATGATGCAAGCAGTTAGGATTGAAAGCTCCGCTCAGAGCTCAGGACATCAAGGTGACGGAGAGGGACCTCTTCAGTGTCCATGACGATCAGAAGGGAGGTTGTCAGGAGGATGGAGCCAAGTGGAAAAGGTAGAAACTGATGCCCCAAAACTTCCACCTGGACATGAGGAAGAACTTTCCAGTGCTGTGACTGAGCATTGGGACAGGTTGACCCGAGAGTCGATGATTCTCCCTCACTGGAGATATTCCAGAGCTTTCTGGACATAATCCTGTGCCCTGTGCTCTGGGACGGCCCTGCTGGAGCAGATGCCCCATAGCGGTCCCTTCCAACTTGACTCATTCTGGGATTCTGTGGTCTCCACTGCTCTAACGCTGACAATGCCATGAGAAATCTCTCCTAGAGCAGAAGACAAGGGTGCTGTGTTCACTTCACATAAAATTAAGCATCCACACTGACTGTAATATGTTGGGAGATAAGGCTTAAATTATTCAGTGAAGGTAATTATTGATAAATCTCAAATACTGCAAATCTTTGCTTCAGAACACAGGTATGCTTTCTTTTTTCTTTATACTTATTTTTCTCACTACTACTCTATCGATATGAGTATTTCATATTCTGAACTCTATTCAGCGTGCATAAATCAGGATGATAGAAGAAAATGAAAGCCTAAAATAGTTTCTAAGATATTTCTTCAGCTTCAGATGAAGTTTTTTAGTCTTTGAGTAGCCATCAAGAAATTACAGGTATTAAGCTGGGAAGTAAAACAGCAGAAAATTAATGTGGGCTCCAGCAAGGAAATGTTTAGGAACCTGGCCTAATGTGGCTGGGATAAAGAAAAAGGGCTTAATTTGAAATACAGTAGAGGCTGTACCTAAGACGAACCACAGGTAACTCCTTACACCAAATATTTCCTCCATGTTCATCCCAACTGCTAAATAAACAGCCAAAATTGGCAGCAGATTTTAAAAGGGTTTTGGTGGCTTATTCAGTTACTTGAACTGGTTATTTGGTTTACATATTTGTTTAAGGCTTGTTTGTTTTCAAGTAAAATGAACACAAAATGCCAGCTAATAGTAGTTTTAAAATTATTTTCAGACAAAAAAAAATCAAACTGGAAGAGTTAAATCTTTCTTAAAGATATTCTGCACTGACTCAGATGTATTACATAAATTTGCATGAAAAAAGGATGGGGTTTTTTGAGTACTATCTAAGCCTACAAAATCATGCCATTCACATTAGAGGGCAACACTTCAAAGTACAAACTTCACCTTTCATGATAAACAAATATTATTTCTGCTGCCAACCAGTACATCACCATTCATTTAAAAATAATCTGCAATGATGAATCTGTCCTGTTTTACAGAAGAGAAATAGAAATTACATTTCACACAGATAGCAGAAAACTCTGGACTAAATCTGGTTCCCAACTCATCCTACTTGGATTGTTGGACACACTGGGAATTAGAATTAGTGTTTGCACTTTCTGTTGTGTAGAAGTATGGGAAAAGTGACTGGCAGAACACAAGAAAGGCAGAGGAGATGCATAAATAAAAGACCCAGGCCTTTTCTGTTGTGAGACTGTGGTGATGACGATTGCAGAACAAGCCTCTCTTTACTAAAATCAGATCATCTCAAGGTCATTATCACACTTGCAAAACCTCTGAGCATCACTGACTTTTCACAGCTTTTGTGTTCGCCCATCTGCCATTGCCTCCTTGTCTTCCTCACACGCCAGGGGAATGAATGCCATGGAAAGTAGCAGGGTAATTAACAGGGCTGCTATTTCAGGAGGTGCCTCCTTTTGTGCAGGGCAGCTCTAATGTATTCTGTAGAGACACACAGTACAGTCAGGAGCATTCCTGCACTGCCAGGAACGGCAGCTCACTGCCTCAGCCCCACCTGTACATTTGGTGGCTTGGAGAAACCTTAAACTCAGAAAAATAAATGAAAACAAGAGGATAAGGAGACTCGTGCCATGAAGATGAATGTATTTGGTTGAAGGACTGATTGTCATTTAACTTTCCAGCCCACACACACTGTAATAAACTCACAAATAAATAAGGATTTCCACAGTAAACTCCAGAAGCTGCTTGCTGGTGAGAGGAAAGCTGATGTCTTCACAAACAATTCGAGGGGTGAAGCCACAGGTATGAACGTCTTTGCAATGGGTCTGACTGCCTGCACTGCCTTTGGTGCAGAGCCCAGGGAGCCTGGCTCCTGAAACACACAGGGGTCTGCACGAGCCTGAACTTTGGGGGAAAAGGCCAGGTTCAAGGGGGAATGTGGGCTAGGCAGCTCAGGAAGGCTGCACCTTCCTGGTACCTCAGCAGTGGGGAAGGGAAGAGGGCACCGTGCGGCCGGGAGTTTGGGATAAAGGGAGGCTGCGCCCTCTGGTACCTGGAGAGAGAAACCCCGCGGGCTGTGCCCTGGTGGCCTCTCTCCCTTGACTCCAATAAAGTTGCAGGGCTCCTCTGTCTCCTTTTTGGACAGAAACCTCAGGCACTGGTGGATTTTCCTGACAAGTGGGAGCTCGTCCGGGATCCTTCCACTGTCCGGCACGTGGCGAGAGGAGCTGGAGGCGCCTCACCCAGTTTCGGTGAGCAGCTCCCTTCGGCGCTGGCCGACACCGGGCATTGATTGGTACCCGAGACTGTCCAGGAGAGAGATGAGAGGTGGCCCAGGGGGATCTGTGAAAAGTCCACAGGGAAGGACCACTGGACATGGATGCCCAGAGGGGGCAGTAAGGGAAAGTCAAGAAGGGTCCTGGCAAATCCCACCGGTGAGTACAACTTCAGGGAGTAAAACATGGCAGGGCGCCCTGGGTGGGCAGCAAAGGAAAGTCGAAAAAGGGTGTCGGCCACAGGGATGGCAATCCCAAAATACCTCTGAAGGGAGAATGTTGAGATGGTTTGCACATTGTCCCAGAGGCAGCTCAGGACATGGACGCCCAGAGGGGGCAATAAGAGGCACTGAGAAAGGGTCTCGGCAACCCGCCCCCAGAGCGGGCAGTGTGGCGTTGGTTTGGGAAAGGACTGGCCAAAGGGGCGTGTGGAGAAATCTGGCTCGGGCACATAGCAGTGGGAGGCTGTGTGGCAAGGAGAGAACAGTGAGGACTCACAAGTTCTCTGCCTTGTCTTCAGAACATGCAGTCTGATACAGGGCCAGCTGCAAGCGTTTTGTATTCCCAGCTGCCAGGATAAGGAAAACAGGGAGGCGTTGTTGCTACAGCCCCACCCCTCCCTGGGCCCTTATGGAGCCAGGGTGGAGGATTTGGGTTTGCCCACTTTTTACTCAGGACTTAAGGGGGTTTCTCTATGGTGAGGAGTGTGAGGCCAGGTGTGGAAGGTGGGATTGGTAGCACGGGCTGGGGCCTGTGGGGCGGCCGGGGCCCAGCGCCGGGCGGTGCCTGACCCCAGCACCCCCCGGGCAGGGGCTGGAGTGTCCCCCGGCCCCACGAGGCTGCGGGATACTCCGGTCACCTGCGCATCCCTGTGGCACCGTGGCTGTGCCCGCCTGTTGGGACCTGGTGCTTTACAGAGGTTGTGGTGCTGGGAGAGCGGCCCGGGGGCCTGGACGGGTGTGCTGGGGAGTTCTGGACACTGCGGCTGGACAGGGAGCGGCTTTGGTGTGCCAAAAGTGTCACCAAAGGCTGGCCCGATGTAAGAAGGGATTTTGTTTGGGTCACTGGGGAGATGAGTGATTTTGCAAAGAATTTGGTGGCTGTGGGAGGGTGAGAGCCCACAGGCAGCGGGAGCAGGGGCTGGAGAGGTGGCCGAGTGGGCCCTTGCAGGAATTGGCTAGAAAGGCACCTCAGGGATATGAAAGATATGAAAGATATGAAAGGAGGGATGAGAACAAGGTAAAGGTACAGGCAAGGATTACGGCACAGATTTTACAACCCCTGACAGGAAAAGCGCAGGGAGCCCCAGGAGCAAAGGGAAGGGGGCGGCCGCCAGGACAGCGATTGGGAAGGCATCAGTGTGCGGTTTGTAAAAAAGAGCACTGGAAATGGATTGTGAAGGGTGTCGGGATCTGCTGTTGTACCAGGGCTCACCACACTGCAGCCCTTGCTGAACCCTGAAGTGTGTTTCCTAGCAGGCACGGGAACTTGTCTGTCTGATTGGAATTTTATGCCAAAGGGGGAGCAGTTGTCCAGATGCTCTTTTGCTAAGTGGGAAAGACGAGCAGGTGCATTTTATTCAGCCACTGCTGGTGACTGTGTGTGTGTGGATGGGAATTCCCACCGTGGGCGTTACCTTCACAGCTGCCTTTGCCCATTCCCTCCAAACGCATTGCACAGGGCTGGGAGAGGCCAGGAACAATGAGACATGGGCACTCAGTTGGCTTGTGCTCACTGAGCTGTTTTATGCTTTTTCTCTGTTTTGCAATATTTATCACTTTTGGGGTTTTTAAACTCAGTTTAAGATTCTGCACTGACTGTGTGCAGCGAAACTGAAGGGCTACCATGAGCCAGGTGAGTTCTCTGGCTTGCTCAGATCCTGCTGCTGAGGAGCCAGCGCCTTGAGAAGAGGATGGATGGATGGACCAGGCTGGGAGGGAAGCTGGGGGAGAGTCTGCTCCGCACCCCTGCCCCTGCCAGCCTGGTTATGATGTGCTGCTGCGGGGTGCTGCACGCTGCTCCTCCCTGAGAGATGAGGGTGCAGAACCTCGGGGGTTGCTTGAGGTCACCCTGGTAGGGGTAACTTGAGGTCATTGGAGTCCCTGGTAGGGGTTACTTGAGGTCATTTGGGTTTTCCCAAGGTCATTGGAGTCCCTGCTAGGGATTATTTGAGGTCACTGGAGTCCCTGACTGGGTTTACTTGAGGTCATTTGGGGTTACTTGAGGTCATTGGTGTCCCTGACCGGGGTTACTTTAGGTCATTTGGGCTTACTTGAGGTCATTGGTGTCCCTGACCGGGGTTACTTGAGGTCTTTTGGGGTTTCTCGAGGTCATCGGAGTCTTTTTTAATTGATCCAGGGGTTGCTTGAGGCCATTTGGGGTTACTTGAGGTCGTTGGGACACCTTTATCAACCTAGAAGTGAGACAACGCACACTTGGGAGCTAAGCTCAGTGTGGGAGGTGGTGGACAAGGGGACCTTTCTTTGGAGGCCCCGGGGGCAGTTCTGGGCAATGCCCCCAAAAGCCGCCCACGCGGGGTGGCTTGGGGTGACTTTATGATGTGTATCCCATATCGCTGCCCTATGCCCAGAAATTAATTTTTATGCTTTTTCCAATCAGTTTGCAGCTTGTTCAAGGTTACAGAGAGAGAGAGACTTTTTTTCAGCTGCGGCAGGAGAGCGAGAGGGCAGGGAAGCACCCAGCTTGCTTTCCTTTCCAGCCAGCTTTCGGCAGCTTTTTTTTCCTCAGCTCCTTTTCCTTCGGAGAGTTGAACTTTTGTTTACCTGGGACTTCATTTTTTTGCCCTTTTCTCTCTGCTGGACAGTTTCAACATCAGAATACATCGCGAGGAATTTCCACCAAGGCCTTGGCCCTGGAAGAAGGCCCACCATGACCCAGCTCCAAGGAGGGAGAGGGAGATCTACGGAAGGACTCTGAATTTTCCCAGGTTTTCTCTCAGCAGATCAAGAGGTTTTATTATTTAGCATCATTATCCTTTTCCTGTGTGTTTGTTAAATAAATAGTTTTTATCTGTCTTTCCTTTGAGGATAATTTATTTTTTCCCAAACCTGGTGGGGGAGGGGTGGTTGTAGCCTGCCTTCTCTCAGAGGATGTATTTCCAAATTTGACCAAACTGGAACAGGGGGTGAGGACAGCTTGTGTAAGTTCAGCCAATTAGCCTAATTGACCAAAAGCACCAATCAGGAGGATGAAAGGGGATTCAATTCCCTCCCCCCCAGGTCGAGCCCCTTCTCTGGAGCCTGCCCTTGGTTCTCACTGCACTTTGTTCGTGAAAATGAAACCCAAAGAGCTGCTCTCAGCCCCGGCAGCCAGGAGGAACCCAGGCAGCACAGGGGCCCTGGAGCGTGTTTTCTCTCTCTGCCTGGGGAAAGGGCACGGAAAAGTACTGGGAAAAGGAGCCGATAGCACAGCAGGGCACAGAGCTACAACTGTGTGTGCAGAGAATGCAGAGAACGTTGGAAAGGGAAAGGAAAAAGGGAAAACAAGCACAGCGCCAATTGGAGTCCCTGTGGGGGTTACCTGAGGTCATTGGAGGCTGTGTTAATTGATCCAGGGGTCACTTTAGGTCGCTTGAGGCCCTGACCGGGGTTACTTGAGGTCATTGGGGTCACTTGAGGTCATTTGAGGCCCT
>NW_024581130.1:9410443-9640748 GCF_017639235.1 Corvus kubaryi
GGGGTTACTTGAGGTCATTGGGGTCACTTGAGGTCATTTGAGTCTTTCCTAATTACTCTAGGGGTTACTTGAGGTCACAGGGGTCACTTGGGGTCATTGGAGTATTTTTTATTGATCATGGGATTATTTGAGGCCATTTGAGGCCTTTAGCAGTGTTACTTGAGGTTACAAGGGTGTTTGAGATCATTGGAGGCTTTTTAAATACATCCAGGGGTTGCTTGAGATCCTTTGGGCTGACTTGGTCAGGAAGCCCAGTTAGCACAGGCGCTGCCTTTGGACTGTGCTGTCCAGAACATCCACCCAGGACTGCAGAGACAGCAGAGGCAGCAGCCAGGACAGCTGGGCACACGTGGACCCAGCACATTCGTGTGGAGGTCTCCAAGCCTGGAGATTTGGCCTTCCCAGCTGGAAGAAAGGGATTGCTGGGCTAACATGAGCCACCTGTGCCTGCTTTATTGTCTGTGTTCCCTTGCTGCCCCTGCTGCAGGGAGCAGCCGTGGAACAGCCAGGAGGGGCTGTTCCCACTGTTCCAGCTTGTTAAAAAGGGCTAAGGCAACAATAACTAGGGCTTGTGAAGACAAATGGAGAAATGAGAAGAGGAGCAGTTGAGAAGAAAGATGTGTGCTGATGTCTTCACAAACAATTCGAGGGGTGAAGCCACAGGTATGAACATCTTTGCAATGGGTCTGACTGTCTGCACTGCCTTTGGTGCAGAGCCCAGGGAGCCTGGCTCCTGAAACACACAGGGGTCTGCACGAGCCTGAACTTTGGGGTAAAAAGCCAGGTTCAAGGGGGAATGTGGACTAGGCAGCTCGGGAAGGCTGCACCTTCCTGGTACCTCAGCAGTGGGGAAGGGAAGAGGGCACCGTGCGGCCGGGAGTTTGGGATAAAGGGAGGCTGCGCCCTCTGGTACCTGGAGAGAGAAACCCCGCGGGCTGTGCCCTGGTGGCCTCTCTCCCTTGACTCCAATAAAGTTGCAGGGCTCCTCTGTCTCCTTTTTGGACAGAAACCCCAGGCCCTGGTGGATTTTCCTGACACTGGGAATTGCCATACCTGCTATTTTCAGCTACTTGTGGAGGCAATGGAAATACCATACCTCTTTAGAACTGCTCCTATTTGTTAGTTTCTCTTGAAAAATTTTAGCTGCTCAAATTGTAGCAGAGCCCCAAACATTTTTTTTTAATACATGAAAAACACCTCTCAATAGATGAACCTAATGCAGTTCAGGAAGCTGCATGTATTCTCCTCATTCACCTCCTCTCTGCTGGCACAGAAGGGAACCTGGATCCATCTCAGCAGCCTTACCTTGACAGCCCTGCATCCCTGGCAGAGCCCACAAGCGTCCTGAACCACTGTGCTCCTCTGCTGTGCCACAACCATTTAATCACCGTTGTTAGAGCCCCTGCTGTGGTTACCATTGGAACAGTAACTACAGCTGTAGCATTCTCCTCCCAGGCAGAGGGATATTTGTGCTCTCCTCCCATCACACCTTCAACAGAAATTTCTTATCTTTTGAGATGTGGAAGTTACGTGGGATTTGCTGCTGAAGGTCTCAAATATTTATTTTCTGCTTGCTCTCTTGAAATATCTGAGGTGCTGATGCCTGGCAAAGCTGTGCCTTTGCACCACCAAGCAAGTGGTCCTGCAAGATGGGACAAGATAGTCTAAAACACCCTGGAGAGAAAAAACTATCCAAATTCCCACTTTTTTTTGGATTTTTAACTTACTGTTCATCCACGTGACTCCTTTTCAATGAGATCATTAAAACCTGAGAAACAAACCCTGCATTAATCTTGTATCTTATAACTCTGGCAATTTCAGCTTTTGCTACTGCTCTGCGTTGGACACACAGGCTGGGACTTATTTTCTCCTTTTGATTGTACAATTCTTTCTCACTTGTGTCTTTGTAAAGGTACATTTATACCTACATGGGTTGGCACCGTGAGCTTTGCAGCACATCACTGAGGTTATGTGCTCTATCCATATATTAGAGGTCTTAGAATCACGCAATGAAGGGCAGGCACTGAATTAAAAATTTATCCCAAAGGCAAGATGCTGGATTTCTTGATGATGAGGAATGGTCCTGCATCCCTGATTGTACTTGTGGCTTTGGGGAAAAATATAACTTATGCTGATAGAGTGGGATTAGACACATGTGAGGGTTAATTTGATTAGATTCAGAGCTTGAGTATAATTTCCACTTACAAATCCAGGAGGGTTTTACATATCCTTCAGTATTGAAGGATATGTAAAACTGATCATAACTCACTGGAGATAAAGAGGTTTGAAGAGCCCCTCCACAGTTAAATCTTCAATCATTGCTGGGAAAGTATGGACATAGAACTTCCCTACAAAGACAGGCTGAGAAAGCTGGGAATTTTCATTAAGCAGCACTCACCATGCCTGGTTAGGGGAGCCACTACACAGAGGAAACTAGTCACGTGTGTTCTATTCATTTCATCAGAATTTTACAGAAATAAAATTAGGCCTCTTTCTCTTTATTTGGTGTTTAAATGAAGGATAGTCTATCTTAAGACAGCTAAATTTCAGGTCCATATCTTATTAATAGAGACAGACCTTAAATTCAATATTCCAAACTGCTCTAAGCAGCATTTCTGTCTCTATGTTGATTACTTGAGAGCCTGATTTTCAGTCATAGACTACTAAATGTGCACTTTAGTGCACAGTGTTAGAAACTGGTTCCAAATAAATAAGATGTATGACATGACTTTTCAGGATGGTTTACATGCACCATAAGAAATATGAATATAAAAATTTATGCCATAAATGCTTTTAGAGTTAGCTACCAGCAATGCAACTAAAGCAAACACAAAACCTCAAGGTTTGAGTCCTAAAGAGCTAGAAATTATTCAATTTTTCTATCTAAGTCTCCCAAACAAGTACTGTAGGTCATTTCAATGCTGGCCACATAAAGAATGCTGAAATTCCTTGGTTCTTACACAAATTGTACTGATTGCATCTACTCTGACATAATCCATAATTCCTTTCTTTCTTTCTTTACTGAGCTCTCCTCTCCAGTTACTTACACTTTGTACCATTATTTCACAATCTTTGCTTTGGGTGTTTTGTTGGTTTGGGATATTTTTTTTTTGCCATTTTGGGGGTTTTGGTGGGTTTTTTTTGGGAGGGAAGGGTTGCATGGGGCAGGGGAGCTGCTGAGCATTCTCTTCAAAGAGCTTTTGCCTACAGTAAGGGCAGTTATTAAGTTATTATGCATTTTAAGGGTGTGAAGGGCACATGAAACAGGAATACACCCATCAAAATTTACCTGAGTAGGATTTAACAGAGAGGGGGTTGGGAATGGGATACAGTTTAACTTAAGCTTTAATAAAGTTCCTAGTGGAGGCCACATAAAGCAGAAAGACCCAGTGTTTGTCCCCATGGAGAATCACACTGACAGATCTTTGCAATCAGACAGAGACAAAGCAAAAAGTGCCAACAAGCCCTGTCCCCACCTACCTGAGACAGTCCTCTGACACTGCCCCATTTCTGTGCTCCCCCTATTAAATTATACTTGTCTAGGCTGCTTCTGTCACAGATCTCTGGAGCAGCTCCCATCTTTCTGAGCAAGATTACTTGTCCTGTGGCCTTTCTCTCTTTCACAGGTGTCTACACCCATATACACCTGTCAGATTTCTATCAGCTCCTTCCTGGGGAGACCTAATCTATCTGTCACTGGCAATCTGCACAACAGCCATGAGAGGCAGGAGCCATCCTGCTAAATGTGGCTTGTCCTGGCTATCTGGGGCCAGGGTAACATTTAATTCCTGGATAAACCAACAAGACAATGACTATTTTTACATGTATGAAAATGCACAATTTGTAGATATTTCATACTTTGTGGTTATGGCAGCACACATCTGTTCTAGCATGGAGGGGCACACAGACAGAAGGAATCAAGGGGGTGTCATACACAGCACTGATGTCTGCCCTGTGCCTTTAAAAACTGACCACACATCCCATTAAAGGAATCCCGTAAATGTCAGTCAAGGCGTAATTAGTGTCTGCAAAGGTACTTCCTGGCAATAATTGATTTCTTAATCCAGATCCCAATCTGCTCCACTGATATTCTTTAATGACTTTCTGAAGTCAGTGATAACAAATTGGATAAGAAGAGATGTTTTTGTCAATGTGGAGGATTCACTGGAGACAGAAAGGCGGAGTTAACGTGGTGCTGTTGCCAGGAGTGACTGAGCAAACAGTGTTTGCAATTACAATTCACCTCCCTAACTTCGTTTCCAGCAAAGAAGCAGCACTTTAATTATGGCAGCCCCAGAGTAAAGCAGAGGGGGGAAGAATTGCTTTCCATCACTTATTTGTTCTTTTGTCTTTCACACTTCTCGGCAAACTCCATCCTACAATTAAACTCTAAGGACTGTTTGCTGACAACCTGCGGTCAAAATATAAAGGAAGATGATAATGATGCTCAAGTCAGGTCCCCTCCTTCCTACAGGGCCAGTTTCTGCCAAAGTGCTTCCTTTGCACAAATTACTGTACATCAAAATCAGATCTTTGGAAGGCAGGGTGTGATGTGAGTGTAGCTGGCAAGTTTTAAAAGCTTGCCATTACAATTGCTTAATGAGGAACTGCATTAATAGCCTGTTTCTCCCACACCTTACATTCAGAGGAAAGGGTAAATTCAGCCATTAGAGTGTCTGGAAAACACTGGTGTCTCATTTCAAAATTCCACTCGAATTCACCCCTAAGAGTAATAAGCTGCTGTGGCCTTTAATTTCCATAAAAGCAGTATATAGCATGGGGAGGGAGGGCTGGGCTCCCCTAGGAAAGGGAAACACCAGAACATTTTCAGACATCACGGGGGAAAAAAATTGAATTACAAAGATTTGGGAATCTTAATGTCATAAAAAGCAATCCCAAGATTGTTTTATATTGCTTTCCAGCTTATATCTGCACACTGTAATATACCAACATATAAAGTGATTTTTCTTCTACTATTGAAAAATCAAATAAATGAAACAGAGACACTCAAAGGACATTCTACAGTGAGAAAAGATTGCTAAACTTCAATTCTATGAGTAAATTGAGACACGGGACACAGTCCTGTCATTTTAACAGTCTTCTGGCTCTACCTGGCTGCCTCTCTGTGGCTTATCAGCAGAGAAAATGAGAACATTCTGCATCTAAAATGACAGGAGAAACAATTAAACACAGAGCAGGACCCAGGATGAGTTAGAGGAACCTTGATCAGCTTTGGATGCAGCCAAAGCCATGGTCGGCCACTCCCCCTGCCCACTGAGCACTTACTGGTGTATGAAGAAATAGGAGAAAAAACGGCTCCAAGCTAGAAAAGGTCTGGCTGCTGATTGGATTAGGTGCAACCCTGTGGAGGAAAAGAGGACTTTTCTCTTCCCCTCCCTTTAAAGGTAACACCTGATGAAGTTTCTGGCAGGTGCAGGGTGGTGGGGCCAGCTGCAGGGAGCAGGCAGAGAGCCAAGAGTCAGAGGTGACAAAGCAAGATGGCTTTTGCAGACACCCACAGGATTTGTGCCTGTGTTTGTGGAAGTCAGAAAGATGCTGAAAGCTGCTGAGGCAAAAAGTGAGCACAGAGGAAAGAAACGCCCAGGAATTTGGGAATATTTTCTCTCCAGCTGGCTGTACCTCACCCCAGCAACTCTGAGCTCCTGCCCTTTGAACAAGGTTTCCTTGTTCTCATTTGGCATTTTGTTTGCTCTAAATATGACTTTAAAGCTGGAAAGTTGCTGATCGCTCTTGATGAGCTCACTTTGAAGAAAAGACTCCCACCAGGACTTCAGAGGATCATAAACACTTCTCAGACTATGCTGGGTGTTTGTATCAGCAGTCCCAGCTGCTCCCTGTGAGCAGTGGCAGCCTGAGGGTGCCATTCCTGCAGCCCATCCAACCCTTGACTCAGTCTGGAAGGGCTTGAGGCATGGGGATGGTTATAACTGATGGATATAACTCTTCCTTCCCTCCCAGTCCTGAATTTGACACTTTTCTCCACTCAGGCAGGAATAATTGGATGATTAGGGGCTGTCCCTGGATCATACAGACTGATGTAAAGATTCCAGATCCAATGCAGGTGCTGCAAACATCACCACTCTGGCCCTGAGAGCAGTCAGACTTTGCTTCTCCAGCTGCTTAAAATACCTGTCTGCACAATTTTTCCTCCATTTATGAACCCTTCCTCTGTTCCCAGCATCTGGGTTTCAAACTCATACATCATTGCGTTGCCTGTAGTTTTCTTTAGGCTTTGACATGTTAGTGAATCTAATGTCAATTAAACTGCTGGAAATGTCAGCATTTTAATTTCCTGGGAAGCTGCTTGCTTCTCAATACATTCTAATCTTGAATTTCAGCTTTTTTTTTTCAGGCCTAGACCTTTCCTAAGTACACACGGACAAAAGCTCTAAATTATCCTGTGGTTTGGTGATTCTGAGCAAAATGTGCCCTGGGGCTTAGCCTGAGAACATCAACTCATTTTCTTTAGTGACCCGAGACAGATAACCAGAGGCTGGGTTTCCAAAGGTGAAAGGCTGTTGTCACTAAGCCACTGCAGCAACTTAATTGAATGTTTTCTCCCAGCACCAGCAGCAAAGGCTGCTCTTACTATTTGTTCAGTGTTGGGATTAGGATGGAGTATTTGCCTGACTTGTCTCTGAACAAAAACTGTAAAAGAAAGAAAAAAAAAAGTTTGCAATTGCTTATTGAGTGCCATCCTGACATATCCAAGGGTCATTTGTACAGTCTTCCAGTCACTCTGGGTCAAACCTCATTTCTGCTTTGGTAAATCACACCCAGGATGGCTTTGTTGCATGTTATGACCTGCCCCACATCCCCAGATCATCAAACATATGAATTAAATAGCACAAACTCCATAGAGACTTTTATTTATTTTTCTTTTTTCCTACAGAGCTCTTGCATATTTTATTGGGTTTTCCCCTTTTTTTTTCTTCCCAATCGAAGACACATATAAAGGCTTAATTCATAATATTTTGTTTCCATTAGGTTTGGAATGGAATTGGGTGTTTAGCTGAGAGGGGAACCTGGAGAAGGAGTCACCAGGATGTTCATTAATTTCCCAGCAGGGCCATGCAGAGCAGTTCACAGCCTAAACCTGAGAACATTTGCTTTTCTTCCCCGCCCCTTTGCATGCACACCCTCCTAATGGAGATGGAGGAGAGATAATCAGAGAGGGAACAGGCAGCTCTTCACCATTTGTGAGACTAATGAGCCCCTTCATTTAGTCTCATTATAAATATGCCACCTCTGGCACCAGCCTTTGGTTCTGTTCCTAGCTACATCAACATCAATTGTGAGGCACACTGATGCATCACTAACACACACGACAGCCAAACCTCTCCTTTTCAGCACGTTTTTGTCTTTGTACTGTCTGAGACCTTCCCTTCTTCACTGCTCCCCCTCTGAGAGGCAGAGAAGCCCAGACCAAGAAGTAATGAGACTATTAATTAGAGCTTCTCTAAAGGAAACCTATCCTGACTGGGTGTTGTCTCTGTTTCAGCCTTTGTTCCAGCCATGTTCTGTGAGATTAATACTTGTTTACATGGATTAATAGAATAAAATCATATCTCCAGCTAGGAAAAAAAAAAACCACCAGCCTGGGTAAAAAGCCTGATTATTCCTGAGGTGGACAGTCGGGGTTCATTTTGTGGAGACACAACTGTTTTGTCTTCTTTGCTCCTCTTTTCTTTTTTAAAAACCCTGTTTTAAGGCAGTTTGTGAGTGCAGCAAGGGAGAGACACAGAAGTGTTACGTAGGCTGCTCATCAATTTGGGCTCTTCACACGCTATCCAGGTCATGGGGGTGGGAATCTGTTTCCTCAGCAATTTAGAGGTCTGGCTGAAATGAATCTGTGGTCTCCTGTCTAAGAAAATGCATCCCTCTGTTGAGATTTTATAGTTTTACCACAGGAATTGAGGGCTGAGCAGATAATGCCTGATTTTAGCTCAATTAATTTCTGCATTGCAAAATGAAGATGTAACCACAGTGCAGATGAACAATGCAACGCTAGGTTATGTTCCACTGTCGTGGATCAAAGTAAAAGTTGTCCAGGACATCAAGCTGTTGATTTGATCATTACTGTTTATGTAGTGCCTTTTTAATCTAAAAAAACCCTAAATCAAAGCTGATTATACTCTTACTGTCTGCAAAATATCTTAGGGAGACACCTTTCTCTGATATTAATGACACAATGCTTTTAACTATCTGATCTTTTAAGAAATAAGATCCTTTAACCTCTCAAGTAACATTATATTATTTTAGTTTCCCTGTTAGCAACCACAAGATCTAGCTGAAGTGAACAAGATCTAGCTGAAGGTTAGAAAAACAATTCCCTTAAAGCTTTTAAAAGAATAAAAACCTGGAAACCAATGTCATGAATTTTTCCAAAATGTTAAAAGATCAATTATTTTTTTGAATTATCAATAATTTTCCAAGCAACTTTGTATGTATACCCTTTTTTTCCTTAAAGTATGCAGCGTATACCAGAAGTTTGGTTTTGAATAAAAACAGATATCCTCAAGCAGAAATAAATACAACTGCTCAAATAAATGCCATTAAAATTGTATTTTTATTAAAAGCAGCAGCTAAATATTTCCAAAATAGAAATTTCAAAATTAAAGAGAAAAACAAATGGTCAATTAAAATGAATAAATTAATTAGGTCAAGATTAATTCCTTGAGTTCAAAAATTTGGTACACTCACTCAGCAAGGAGTTTCAGTTATTTTAATGGAGTCTTACTACTAGACTTGTGAAAGTCTCTCTTGCTTGTAAAAAAGGACAAATGGTAAGTGCCAGATCTGTATTGGCAGAAGGATTCTTCCTTTCATCTTCTAAATACAGGCTGTTCTGGCTGGATCTGAAAGCCTGGCCAGGATGCAGCAGTCCCAGCCAAACACTACCTCAACATCCAAATTCTCTTTCCTGAAGGAAACCTGCAGAAAATTTAGAAAAATATAGCTAATTGGTAACCTTCTGGTTTAGGCACAATCTGGATTTAGACCAGGATGAGGAATTGAAAAAGAAATATTCTTTGTGATAATGAAGGAAAGATCTGTGCTTTCCCCTTCTCCTGGACCTCTCCAACACTCAGCTCTGCTGAACGCGATTTGCTGCTGTCTTACAGAACGGAGACAAATGTGGTTTCCTCCTCAAAAGATGCAGCTTCCCACACTTCACTACTGATGTGGAAGAAGAAAAGATCTATTTTATTTCCTTGAGCCACCTAGGTGTGGTATCTAGTCAGAAAATATCAATACACCCAACAAATGTAACCACAAATACAGACCAAGTCCTTGGGTGAGGAGGAGCTGGCAGCTGAATTCAGCCAGAATAGAGGCAGTCTTTGTGAAATTCATTGTTGGTCAGCTCAACTTTAGGGTCTTTTGGACTCTTTCTGGTCAAAGCTTTCAAGAAAGACACCTCATGGTGGTGCTTTCTAACATGCTCAAATAGCCAGGGTGTTGATCTCACCTTGGTAATTCATGGGCCTGTTACCTTCTGGCTGTACTGTCTTAATGTAACACCTGTGTTTGAGAAGTGCTTTCCATTTTTTACTGCATTTCTACTCTGAGCTACCACGTACCAAAGAACGCAGCTTGTTTCCCTAAAAAAGAATTTAAGGGTACTCTCTAGGATCTACTGCAAGGCCTTCCACTTTCATTGGCTTTGGGTAGAAAATTCATTTATTTTGCTTGACATCAGTACCGAAGTCTCCAGCTACTTTCCCATAAAAGTCTAACAAGAAGAACATTAAAGGAAGAGGCTGTTTTGTTATTCCTAGTAGCCCCAATCTGTGTCCTGCATTCTGAAATGACAAGTGATCTTTCCAATTAAAGACATTCTGCTTCCTTGTCCTTCAGCTAAGCAGAGAAAAATCCCACTGTGGATGTGACAGGTTAAAAATTTTAGTATTTTCCAAAAGAAAATTGTTAACATTCCAGCAACCTTGTTCACAAGTTTTATAGGCAGATTTCTAGGCAGCACAAATGTGTGAATCTCCTGCCCTGAGACCTCCACTGCTTCCACCCAAATTGGAGTCTTGCACCTGCCTTCCCATCTTAAAAACTGATGGAAAATCTCACATCCTATCCACAGGAAATATTGAGATAATTGTCAACCACTAAAATCTTCACACTTTGGCCTTTTTCCCTTCTTTCTGTTTTTAGATTCCTTGCACCTATTAGTAAAAAAGTACCTTTGTCAACAAGAAATTTCACCCTGTCCTTAACAAGTGTCACAAGTGTCGCAGAGAATAGGAAACAAAGCTTTGTCATAACAAAACAAAACTGAAAAATTCTTACCTCTCACTAATTTTTTATGTTTCGTGACCTCTATTGCCAAATGTAGATCTTCCAGCCAGTTTGTCAGACACGTACAGGAGATTGGAATGGAGCCATGTCGAAAACCTTTGTATCAGACAGAATAATGCAAAGAAATCTGAAAGCGGTCCAGCTCAAAGCTCTGCAAATAAAAGGAATAGTGAAAGAGGGGGATATTAGGTGGTCTGGCTGAAAATAAAAGGGTTTTTTTATTTCTCTAAAATCCTCCAATTCAATTTATTTAAGCAGAAAAGATCTGGTCTTGTTTCTGTCCTTGGCTACTAAGCCACAGATGTTTAGTTGCAGAACACTTTACAACATCTATTTCACTTGACAGAAGCCATAAAACTTTCCTAACTTCCTTAACAAACTTAAAAACTACAATAAAATCTCCAAAACTAGAATTTTTGCCAAGAAACCAATACGCCACTTTCCTGACATAGAAGGAAAAAAAAATCAATAAAAGCCCCAGCTAGATCTAAGCAGGCTACTGTGTCCATCCCACAAAAAGAAGCCAAAAATGAGCAGAATCAAAAGCCTACCAGTCTGAAGGAAAAACTCTTCTCCAGCCCCAAATTTGAGAGTTCTATGGTGTGAACTGGGTAAAAAATAACAGCCAGTGCATGAAATGTTAAAGTTTTGGGAGTACTGGGAAGCTCCATCCTTTTTTCATCTCTCTGTGGCCTCTTGCAGGGGCTCAGAGGAGAATAGGGAGAGAAATGTTCCAAGGATATAAGGGAGGGAGAAGCAATGAGGGACGAAAATACTGGAAACCTTGGAAGATGGGATATTACCAAACAAACAGCATGCAAAGAGCAAGCCCAACAGTTTCAAACCCTTCTAACAACAGAATTTTTTCTCGCAGTCTCAAGAACTCCATCTTAAAATGGCTCATATTCTTCTAAACAGAAACTTCCTTCTTCTGATGATTAGTAACCTTCTAATTTTGGGTCTAAATTTATTCATTACTCCTTGATAAATAGTTATGTTTTAACTGTCTCTTCCTCTTCAGTGATAATTATCCCTCAGCCTTAGATGCATTTACCAACACCTGTTCACTCAGCTTTCTTCTGGCTATTTTCAGAACCAAGTTCTCTTTTCATAAGAGAGATAATCCATTCATTTCATCATCCCAGGAAGTTTTGTTGTGTATCAGTTTTCCTTTCATTTTTTCTTCTTCAGAAACCATGACCAGAATTATTTGTGTTTGTATTTCTTTCTATATTTTCCTAGATATTATACAATTGCACTTATGTATCTTGAACACTGTGAAAACCACATGATTTGTCCTTGAAATTTTGCAGCTCCATTCTGCAGCTCTGTCATTCTCCAAATGATCAGATCAGTCAACACACTTTTAGTCTCTTTCCCTTCCTGTCACCTCCAGCTAATGAATTCTAATTGAACCTTAAGTCCACACAGAGGTTTTTTACTATGCTCTCTAATCTTAGTATGACCTGGTTTTGCTACTCTTATAACTTTAAATAATACATTTATGCTGTCCACAGTCAAAGATGTTTCAGCTCTAAGTGCCTGAAGAGTTTGTTTGGAAAATATCATATATTTAGGTGGGTTTGGCCTATAAGAAAAGCCAAACCCACTAAATATGTTGTATCTTTCTAAACAAACTCCTTAACCAGTTTTTTAATCTGAAATGTTAATTTATTAGAACAAGATAATGCCAATAATTTATGTGTATGTATATATAGGGACCTATCTCCAAATTATCCTCATTAAGCAGTGAATGAGAGGATTTGGATTTTTTAGGGAAAAGGGCTCTGTTCAGAGTAGAATAATTAACTGACTTAAAACTAAGTTGCTGACAAGGACTTCAATTATCAGCCTCATTAACAGGGTGAGGTTATGACTCCAGGTTGGAGTAGTCAGCAAAAAGTGTTACAAGGCTGAAACAGTGTGTGCATGAGGTTTAGGTGTGTATATTTGTAAAATAAAGGTCAGGAGGGCAGAAAGTTCAGCAGAAATGTGTCCCACAGCTCAGTAATAAAATTAAAGAATTCATCTTGCTTGTGAAGATAACCTGATTTGCTATGCAGATGATTTTTTTTCCCTCCATTTTTAGAAGCATCTGAAGTCTAATTATTGTGTTCTAACTTTTATCTGAAATTGCTTCGGACTTCTGAATTTCCCCCAGATTTACTTGCAATTGCCTGGGTCTCTGCTATTCAACAGCTTGGAAATTCCATTTTCAAAAACGAAATGGCAAAGCGTCTTCATGCGGAAGAAAAGGCAGACTTTCAGTGCCACAAAGGAAGGTTTCGTTTCTATAAATACTGGCCTATTTCCCATTCAGCTGAACATGCCTGCAGTGTGGGATGCATCTCTCCACAGCAGATCACTCAGACAGTGTCACTGGGGTTTCAGATTTCCTATTGGAAATTGCCAATCAACAGATTTTCACACCCAGTTCATTTTTAGTCAGTGGCACATCATTCTGCAGTGACAAATTACAGGGAGATATTTAGGACTATGTCATAAATTCTGGCAAAAACTCCAGCAACTCTGGGTGGGCTGAGCCTAAGCTCCAATGGATACCAAGTATTTTTATATTTAACCCCCACCCCATGATAAGATATATATTTCTAGATGGATCTCTATGGCACAGCACTAATAAACATGGAAATAGAAGGGATCCAGCCCCACACATAAAAAGCTCCCAAATGCACTTAGGAGGTTTGAACTTTTCAAGGGTATGATCAAAGCTGAGAGGAGTGAATGGAAAGGCTCATATTGACATCAATGGGCTCTGGAACAGGCTTGATGTGTTGGCAGCTAGAGAGATGCTCTGAAACCATCTGAAAATAAATTCAAAGTCTGATAGGCCACTGTGGCAAAGAGATACCATTGCTTCATTCTCTGCCATGTCAGGAAATTATCTCTGAGCTGTCAGAGTGGGTTTCTCATTTTAGTGTTTGTGTTTCTCGCTCATCTCTCACCAAATGGCTTTCCTTTTGTGTGTATGACAATTGATTAGTAACAAAAAGCAACAGGGTCATACAAGTAGCACACTTTGCATCTATAATACAAAATATTCTTGCACACAGCCAAGTGTTTCAAATAATATTCACCACACAACAGAAAAAGCTGAGACAAATCAGTCTCTGCCAACATGGGGCCCATGTACTTTAGCATTCCCTTACATAACATTAGTGAGAAAATTTCAACTTTCCCCTAAGCTCTAATCCACCTTAAAAGCAGCAGTCTCATTCCAACCGATTTGGTGAGATGAATGTTATTTACACTTCAGTTTGCACCTTTTTCTAAGATTTCATAAAAGAATAAATCCACACTTCCAGGGACGGCTGTGCATGAGGAAATCTGGGGCTGTTAAGAAGAAGTGTTAGACACGTATGGGAATGTATTAGTAAGGGTCACACCTCCATCTTAAGATATTTAAGTGACAGCAAGAGCATAAAAGACAGCAGGATGGCACAGAGAGATTGATTGCATGTGGTTTTTTTCTTCTTTATAACCAGGTTTTTTAAATTGTTAAGCATCGCTCTCCAACAACCTAGACAGATCAGGCTGTCTGGGTGCACCTACATCAATAAGAAAAATAAAGCTTTGATGAAATAAATCCTTTAAATTAAATATATCATTTCCATGCTAGGGCCAGGAAACACCTCATGACAAATGCGTTGACAAAACAGAGGTTAGTTAAAGCAAAGTTGTGTTTTTCCTGGTAAAAATTCCTTAGAGCAGCCAGATGAAATTGAGGGGACTCTTTCCAAAGGTTAGGATTAGGGTAAGGAAACAATTCTGAGAAATCTACTCCAAAATAGAGCAGTGCATTGTGTCACTTTTTAATTCTAACACCTCCCTTTTTCTGCCTTTCTTCTCTCTCGTCCCAGTGTCAGTACTTTCCTCAGCCATCAGAAATGCAACACAGAAAATGTCATTACTGTGATCTCTCCAAACTGATTTGCTCATGGATCCTGCAAGCAAAACCAAAGGGATGAACCTGTTCTCTGGGGTTCAGTTACATCTGTTGCAACACTTAAATCAGTTCATGGCCTTTTACACGGCCTGATCCTCCAAAGAGCTGCTCTGGAGGATAAATCTGTTCAAACTCTGCTCTCATGGCCAGTGCTCTTGGTTTTGTTGGAGATCCCACTGTCATTTGTTTGGCACCATCAGGAGATTCCTTCAGGAGAGCTACCAGTTGGTGTTGGCTTTGCCTTTGTGACAGCAAAACAAGGTAAAATTGTCAGCCCTTAACAAAGAATCTGACTTCACTGGGAACCAAACTATTATTTTTTCTTACAGGTTTTTGGCGACTGCACATGGCTGTGCTCTCCTGGGCAAAACAATCTGGAAATGCTGTAAAGGCCACTCCTCACCACATACCAGTGCAGTCTGTGCTTGAAATCAGTTGCCTTAAAAATCAGCCTGACTCAAACTCTAAACTGCAGGAGCAAAAATAGAGCAAAGGGCTGATGCTTTTCTGGTACCACTGGGTCATGTTTGGGGAAGGCTGAGGGTTTGCCCCACTAAGAAACTCTTAGTCCAGGCTGGGATGAAGGACAACATTTGTCCTTGTTTTATCTGAGTTACCAAAGGATTCAAATGTATTGTTGAGACATTTAAAACCTTGAAACTATCTTCCCTAGTCAAATAACCCTCTTCCAATCTTTCAAGAATTTTCACACCAATTCTTCCTCATTTTCATAAAGGCAAAATAGCTTGTGTTTTCAGCACTTACAAGGTGCAAAGATCCCAAGAAAGCCCAGTTCTGGATGATGGCCCATCAGACAATCTTTTCTGGATGCCCACTTTTCTGCACCAGGACCCTGTGAACTCATGAGGTCTCACCCACAGCCTAATGGGAAATTTTATATATGAAGACTTTCATTTGTTTTGCTTTTGGGTATGAGTTTGAAAAGAATGGATTCAACAGCACAGAAATATTTTATAGGTTCATTTTTTAAAAATTAATCATTTGTTTTAAAAAAGTTCTGGAAGAATGCAAAAAGAAGGGATTTCGTATGATGTTTTTCATTTTAAGTGGGTAATTTTAAAGTGGACATCCTTGAAATGAAGCTGTTTATTTGTGTACAGCAACAAAAATGCTTTTTGTACAGAGTGAATTGGAGGCATCTTTTGATGGATAAGGGTATGACAAGTGTTGATGTTTGCGGATAGCAATCATTCTGCAGTGGATGGAAGAGAAGCAAACAGCTTGGGAGAGGAGAAGCAAGGTCTCCCTGAGGGTTTTCTCTTGTGTGACACAAATTTCCCCCACCTTTCTTGCTACAAGTACTTCTGGCTTGATTTTTTACCAGCCTGTCCAGCAGCTCCTTTCTGCCTATTCACACAGCACCACAAATCAAACAAGAGGTGTCCTATGGAAGCCAGAGATAACAAGAAGAGAGTATTTTTAGCATCAAAGTGAGTTGAACAAATGGATCGTAGCTAAGGAAGCATGACAGCCCTGCTGCCTAATTAAGAGAGACACCAAAGGTGATTTTGCAACAGAGCCAGAATTCCCACTATGCTGGGCCTTCAGATCAGGCAGATTCTTCAGCTCTCTTGTGTTACGCAACCAGAAAAAGCAGCCCAAATATCCCCCAAATTTGGCCCATACCCTGGCCCTTACCTGGCTCTGGCTCTTACCCTGATCTGAGACAGAAAATAAAAGTTTTCTTGATTTTTTTGGTTTCACTCTTTGTTTATCCTAGCATATAATCAGAACTCATTGTTTGCACTCTTTCCCTCTTTTCACTCATAAAAAATGACTAATAACTGCTGAGATGGACCATGGTGGACTGGACTGAACCCCTCCAGGTAAAGAAGAGGACTGAAACTCCCTGTCTGTAGGGGGACAGGTGACAACATTGGCACAAAAGTGGGAGAGAAACCAAAACCAGTATCAGAACTTGAGATTTTTCTCCTGTGACACCATGTGATTATGGATAAACCCTGTCCACTCTTGTGCTCTAAGGACTTTATGGGTGTGCAGATTTTTGAATACTTGTCATGGTTAACTGAAAACATACAAAGTCCTTTATTAATCTCTCCCAAATTTCCCACAGTTCTTTTTTAAGAATATTGAATGCAATTCCCTGAAATATCATTTTATAGCAGACAATTTTACCAACACAGAATTTTTCCACAAAAGAACTTGCTGTGCCTGCAAGACAGTTCTCTCCATGCTCTCTTATCCTTTGAATTCCTATTAAATTTGGTTGAACCCACACCAGTTTAAAAAGACATTTTTCTCAGTAGGCCATCCTGTTTCAGGAAGTCCTCAGCTTGCCATGGCTAAGCTTCTCTTTGGAAATTATTATCTCAGAAGCTGCTCCCCAGGGAAATTGCTGCAATCCAATCACCACAAATGTAAATTAAATCAGCATCTGATACAGCCACGGTGGTTTGTGTTTCTCGCCACTCCTCTCTCCCTTTGAGAAATGTAATTCTGAAACCACTGAAATGAATTCTACTGCCCCCCTCCCACAAGGAAATAGCTGCAATGATCTGAGGGCAGATGTATTCTGTAGGAAATGACAGTACAATTTGTTTGTGATGCTTATTTTGGTTTATGACTTCAGCAGATTCCCTTCTGCTCAGCCTCTCTCCTCCTCTGCCTTTGTCCCATATTCTCTGTAGCAGGGATAAAACTGCCAATTTCCCTTTTTGTGTGGGACCCTGTTTCCAACATCCCACGCTGAAAGTTGTACTTCCCTGCATGCAGGTTTGGGAACACTCCTCATACAAGGTGAGATGTAGAATCAGGCAGCAAAACATTTTGAACAGTTTAGGTTGTGCCTCAACTCACAGCTCTGTAAAAATTGTTCAGCTTGGAGAAGAGTGATGCTATTTAGGAAAAGCATCAGATTTCATACATTAGCAACTAATAAACCAGAACAGGGAAAGGGATAGGTGGGAAGAAGCTGAAGGAATGATGAAGAAAGTTAAAAGTCTTTGGAACTGAACATATCAAGAACAAAAGTGGGTTACCCAAAATTGTCACTTTGGACTCAGTCCTTACTCAAGTACAAATTCAGTTCCCTGTGGCATATACCTGCTTGTAAGTTTGATAATTCAGACAGAGAGCAAATAAACCAGTGAAATGCCTCCAGCTGTGTGTCCCCAGTCACTGATTGGTCTGCATCATGTGTCCAAAGGAAGCCAGTGCTAGAACAAGTTACCTTGAGGGCCTTTTAAGGTTGTTTAACAAGTATTGGGTAGCATGTAGGACAGTGCCGTTCTGTCTTCAAAATAAAAGGTCAGCTGATGTCCACATAACCTGCAGTGATGAAAACTGTGATTATTAAGAAATTTCATACCTAACATTTAAAAGCTATTCTTTTTCAATTTTCATGAAAAAGTGTTGTTCTGCTTGGTGTCAAAAATGTTACCCCTCAAAAAATGAATGATATTCAAACAGTTCCTAGAGAGAATCTTCACACCAGTTACACCTTTATACTTTGGATTTGAGTATGCAGGGTTTAAAACTGCAGTCACCAGACATAGCAGGATCTTACTTTTATGCCATTTATAAACCTTTACTTTATTCACATTGTGTCAAAGTGCATCATAACTATTATTATTAATAATATTAATAATAGCTAATCTTCAGCATTTGAGCAACTGTGATATAAAGAACAGATTAAAATTAATGTCTTCATATTCCTGAAGATCCTGTAGATCTAAAAAGATAAATTAAAATATTGGATTGTTTTTTTCCTAAATGCAAGTACACACACACACACACACATTCATTTACTTCTGCTCAGCGTGACTACAACTTTCCTTCTAAATGCACATTAGAAAGGAATGGTAAGTATTGTACAAAATATGTCTCTTGAGTTATAAGAAAACTTTTAACTAAAATTAAAATAATTAGTTGAATGTGTTCAGGCATCATCCAGGAGTTTATAATGACAGCCAGTGCTGGTGTCGCAGCATAGCACAGTGAGTGGATATAGGGTCTTACATTTTGGAATGAAGATGTAATAGAGCTGGGCCCCCTTTTATTATGTAGGCAGGATAGGCTTTGATGCATTTCCAGATTTTCATCCTGCCTTTCTGAACCTTAGGTCTTCTAAGTATCGGTGGTCTCTAGAATGTTGCTTCTGAGCTGCTTCTTCACCCAGTCTCAGCAAGGAAATGTTAGTTGTACAAAGAATTTATACGTAGCGCTGTTTAACAGCCATTAAACCAGAAAGATCTGGAAATTTTAGAGGTAGAAAAGACAAGTGAATCAGTTCAGCTGTTACACAATTTCTGGCGTGTAGTGGAGGTCAGAGGAAAAAAATCAGGGACAATTGTGTCAATTGTAAACATGGGCAGAAACGGTAAAATATAGTTAAAAAGTGCATTTAAGTATGCAGCTGTATTCCAACGGATGCCATCATCCAGGGAGTGATAGAGGCCCAGACTGGTAATGTAATGTAAGCAATTAGTTCTGGCAGCTACAAAAGAACTGGTGAAGCAGAAAAATCAGTCTCAAGAACTAATCTGTATCTGCACAATAGCAATGTCTTGATAACACATCTGAAACATGGCAGTTCAAACAGGCAGGGCAGAGGAGCTCTGTGGATGCCTCAGAGAGCTGTCACCCACTAATGACTCCTAGAGCCAGGTGGAAGCAGGGAATTATTATCTGGAAAAGCTGAAAGGGAATACAGGCAAACCACCTACCAATAAAAAAAGAAAAAAATGGAAAATGTGCTTCAGTGGATGAGGTCAGAAAAAACCTCACTGCTTAAATTTCAATTTTATAGAGCAATTTTCCCACAGAAAACTGTTGGCTGTTCATCAGTAAATTTAAAGCACGCTGTGCACTCACAGCTCTAACCCCACAAATCAGTTATGTTTAAATTTTTACAGATGCAGCATTCCAACATAATTGCAAATTGTCTAAATGATTATGTTTGTCAGTGATTTTACAGTACCTACAGTTCTCACTGTGAACTCCTGTGTGGACTTTCTGGGGTCTGTAAAGGTTGAGCTCATGCTGCTTCCTGGGACATTAATAGGATCCCTCCATTTGTTCAGCTATTTCTCCCAGAAATAAACATAATATCCTGGACATATCTCTTGTAATATCAGACCAAAACCAGTCCAAAGGTGTTGCAGCTTTTAGGAAGAAGAGGGTGGAAGGAAGAAGAGAATCACAAATTCAAAGCCGATAAATCCTGCTACTTTAACAAAGCAATCTAAAAAAGGGCAGGTATTTTTACAAGTCTTTAGCAGGGGATTATTGTACAGGTCCTGATCTGTACTCTGTGAAAGTTATTTTTAAAAATCATGCATGTAAGTTTCCCAGTATAACCTGCACAAGATTTTTACAAGATAGGAATTTAAGGGCCTACTGCTTTGAAATTGAAACAGAATTTGCAATTGTACAAAGTAAAAATTATGATTGTGGGTTGCAAAATACTTTAGGAACCTATCTGAAATTTATCTTTATTTTACAATAGTTAAACTGGAAAGTCAGAAAAAGAAAACTTCAGGTTATTTGATCCAGTGGATCATCCTTGTTTCAAAAGTAGCTCAGTTCAGCCTCAGGCTCTGGATCTCTGACTGGCATTTATGTAAAAGCTAAAAAGCTCTCTTCTTTCTTCCCTTTGCTACCAACCAGAAAGAGGAAAATACCTTGCATAAGATGTCAGACCAAAGCACAAAACCCCTATTCAGATATATTTTTGAGAATTACCACAGCTTCTCTTCATTTACTTCCTACCTTTTTTGGTTTAAATATCTTAGCAAAGTAAGTGATGAACAACTACAGAGGCCAGCATAATTTAAAAATTCAGCTATGATGGGACATCACAGCATCATTTCCCACAGGAACTTTGGTGAGGGAAGCAAAATGTTGGTTCCCTCACATCCCATAGCAGAATTCCTCAAAGTCACCCCATGCCACTGCCCACACAAAGCAACACCCCGGGAGGATGTTCAGAGTCCTCCCTCTGTGCATGTGGCAGGCATGAGCTCACGGGGGAACAGAGGTCAGCAACAGCATTGTCACCTCCAAGGATGGGTGGCATGGGGTCACCTCTGGGATCTGTGTGTCCCTCTGTCCCAAAGGGGAGGTCATGAGCTTGACTGTGGTTCCTCTGCTCTGCCTCTCCCCTGTGCTTTCCAGATCTCCCTCCTTTGACACACACAAATTTCCTGCAGAACAGCAAGAATCACCTTAAATTCTGAATGCTTTCTTTTCTCACCTAGATTAGTGGCCTTCTTGCAAAAAGCACTTTTGTAAATGTCACGATGCGCTGGAATCAATTGTAGTACATACCCTTTAAATAAAACAACAAAGTAATTCCTGAGAGCCGTGGTATTTTAAGACATCCAGGGTAAACAGAAAATTTTGTTGGTGCTTGGGTTTATTCTCGGGTGATCCAACAAGAGAGAAATACAGGAAAAATCTGTGGTAGTAGCAGAGACATTGCTGGGAGGGAGTTTCACCATGTGTGTATTCTACTCCCCACGGAAAGAGAAGATAAAGCCAAGTGTGGTTTCCTAAAAATGTGTTACCAGTGGATTACTTCCTGCTTAATAAAACATAACTAAATGCATCTAAGTTTCTCCAGATGGATATTATTTATGAATCGGAGAAAAGATAAAATTAATAGGGACATCAAAGATGTGCTGAAAAATTTCCTGATTAAATATTATCTGACCTCCAAATGGTCTTCCTCTGCATTTCCTGGAGCAATTTGGCTATTAGTCAACCCATTCCTTCCACAGAAGTGCAGATGACAGGTTTATAAATATCTGAATCAGAGCTGGAATCCCAACTTCACTTCAATTTAAACCCTGTTCAGCAAGGTGACTTTTTTTTTCGGGGACCAGATGCCCTGGCAAAAGAGGGAGGACACGTTTTTTGTGCTCGGGGTTTTTCCAGCACAGCCAAATATTTATTATCCATGGTACCAGACAGAGGAATTGCTTGGCATGCATGACCACAGCACACAACTTTTGTTAGGGCAGGAGTTCTTGTGTGGATAGAAGTCTGCAGGCTGCTGTGGTGACTGAGCCATAAAAGTATTTATCATACTTTGACTTGCCTGCACACTGCAGCTCAGAGCAAAACAGAGATACAGGCTCTGTCCCAAAGCCAAGGGGATTCAAAGGATGCAGAATGACTTCTCCACATTCTTTCTCCCACCCAAACTTGATGTACATATTAGATAAACCTCTCTTTTTCAGTTTTTCCCTGAAAAAAAACCTAAACCAAACTACAAGGATACCCTTGGGGGAGTCTCACTCTTCTATGGTGAACTTCCATACTCTGAATTTTCTGCCACTTCAGTAATATCTCTCTCTCAAAACACAAACGTGCTGGGAGAAGCTCATAGCTGCAAATCCCAGGAAGCCTCTTCAGGCTCATCATTAAGAGCATCCTCTGAGCTGGCACTTCACAGAAATCAGAGGAGGGTGAGTGAGTAATAGCCTGGGTTAGACAGAATTTCATTAAAATAAATGATCCATTCTGTGTACGTTCTGAAGGAGCCTTACGAACACGTGTCAAAACACTTCAGTGACAACAGGGGATATTACTCCTTCTGCTAAGCTGTGGCTTTTACTCCTGTAAGCAGAATTCCAGGAACATACCTGCTGTTCCAGAGCTCCACATTCCACACCAAGCAGATCTGGCACAGCAAATTTGGGACTTCTGCTGCAGGAGAGCACGGGAGCTGCAGTGCACCAGGAAAAGAGCCCAAGCACACACAGAATGAAAACAGACCATGAGCAGTGAGACTTCAACACCACCAGAGCCATCAATTGCCAAGTGCTGCAAAAAAATTACCAGCTGTGGGACTCAGAGAATGACTGCAGAAGGATCACAGACATCACATACAGGGCATTCTCACTTTGGGCTGTAATCAAGGAGAAGGAGGGATCTCTGATCTGCATAGTACATTCTGTGTGTGTAGTTAAAGATTTGTCAGATAATTAATTCACTGAATTTTAAGGGGCCATATTACTCTCTCTGAAAGTTGAGATTAATTTCCACCCCAAAACATCTAGCTGTGTTTGCTGAGCTAACTTGATCACTCAGCACTTTTCTGTGCATTTAATCTTTATACACCCATAGATAGAACTTGCCTTTCAAAGAAAAGTTGGTGATATCCTGTAAAGTCCATACACTGCTCTAGGAAGCCCAGCTGCTTCAGGATATGCATCAGAAATGCAAACTAATCTCATCCTGTGCCACAGGTCAGCATCAGTTTCTGCTGAATGCATCCAGAGCCTGGTTATTTTTCAAAGAGCACCTCAAACAGCCATGCCTGATGCTAGGAATTCCTGACTCATCTGCAACAGCCCAGTGATCTTTCATTGCCACAGTAGGACTGAAATCCTGCCGTAAATGTGCCCTGGGACAAGCTCTCCTCAATCACATCACTCTTTTATATATCCATAAAGACAGCCATGCTGACTGTGCTGGGATAAATGTCGTTTTTGAGGAGGATGAAGATGGTCACTGTTGTCTGGCTGCTGCAAATGTTTAAACTCTGAAATGGGTCATGAGGCCACACAACTCCATAGGAACAGAGCATTACAGTTTATGCTCTGCACCTCTGAAATTAGGATTCGCTTTTCCAAATGTCTCCACTCTTCCTGCTGGAAGAATAAACTTTGCCAGACATATTCCACCCCAGGATTTTTTTGAGCAACCTGGTCTAGTGGAAGGTGTCCCTGCTCATTGCAGAGGGTTTGAAACTAGATTACTTTTAAAGGTCCCTTCCAATCCAAACCATTCCAGGATTCAACAAACATCCCTTTTCAGAGGTTACCTTTTACTACCTATAAGGCTTCAATGAAAGTAGTGTGAAAAAATAATAAAAATTTCTTGTGTATCTATGAGGGCACTGTGAGACCAAACAGATTTAAATATTTGGGTTAATTCTCACAGTAATTTTGTTTTCAATGGAAGGGTATACATTATTAAAATTAATATTAAACATGTAAAAAATACTTCTATCCACAAAAAATTTATTCTATGGCCTGCATTTACCAGTTCTTTACACGCATCCTTCTTTTCCAGAATTCTGTCAGTCATTAGAGAAATTACATTCTCTTTCAAAGGACACTACTTGTCATCTCAGGAAGAACATCAGTTCTCTTACCTGTTCTTAGGCAGAAAAAATACAAATGAAAATGTCTTGAACCAGTTACTGGTTCAAAGTGAAAGCCACTCTAAGTTTTAAAAACTTAGCTCCTACAAAAAGGAGTTTTTTTATTCCTTGTTACAAATAGAGTTTGCAAAGTCAGAGTACAGTGAAATTTTAAAACTACATGTGTGTAATACAACACCTGCACTTATTGCTGAGATATTTTGCAAGATCTATATCATAACCAGCTCCAAAACCCTGTTTTTGTCCCATTGGTACCTTGACCTACCACTTTGTTATCAATACCAGACATGAAAATAGCTAAAAATATGTATCTGCTATGAGAAAACTCTAATGCCGTGTCTAAAACATTAGAAATACATTCTGCAGGCAGAAAAAGATGTCCTGACCTATCATTACATGAGCATTTTATTTGTTGCTGAACTAAAAGTTGGGATCACAGCAACACCAACAGCCAAGCTGGGTGCACTGCACTGCTACCCCACCCATACATCATGACAAATAATGAGAGTGCAAATACTATTAATTCAGCTGAACAGCTCATTATGATGAAAAATTTATTTGTAGATACCTCCTTGATTAATGCCTAATGCCTGCTTAATCTAAAACACATCCAATAGGGAAGAAACTGAAGTCAATGAGAGGTACCTGACATCGGAGTGAGCACAATTTATCACTCCAGTGAACAGTCCATGGCATTGTCCACTGTGCACACAAACAGGCACAAACACTCCCACAACCTCCCTGGAATAATGAAGTATCTGGGAAAAACACAGAAGGCCAGAAAACTCACAAGGCTTGTAGCGTAGGTATTTGCATAGACAGTAGACAAAGGCAGCTGTGAGAAAGAGAGAGACAGAAGACATGCTGGCTGAAAAGAAAGCGGCTCTGCTCTCTTCTGCTGAACTCAGTGGCATTTTAGGAGTTGCCAAAATTGTCGGTGCTTTCTGCTTCAGCACAGCTACCCAATTTCCTCAAGTGTTTGGAGCTGCAGTTCTCCTGGATTTAGTCCATACGAGTACTAAGGAGCATATTCCTTGTGTTACTATTGCTCATAGATTTCTACTGGGCCTCTTTGGAAGAATTATAAAGGTCTGAGCTATAAAAAGCACTATATTTTGTACTGTGCACTAAGCTGTGTTATAGTAAGTCCAGTCCTTCAAAACTTTTTCAAGTGTTTAACTAGTCTTGAACTTAAGACTAGAGCCTTTGAGGAGTGGCTTACATGTAACAGATCCCATCAATGCCCCATCCAACGCAGGAGAAGCACAAAGTGCAGCATGAGAAGAGCATGTGAACCTGGCCCTCGGACCACCCCACACTTCCCATCTGGAGAAATCTCATCCATTGCCATGCTGGTGTTCAACCTTTCATGTAAAGTTAGCCTGGAAGATTCACCTCTAGCCCTGCAATATTTAAAGTTACGTGCATAGAACAGGCTTTCTTATCAAACAAATGATGGGCTAATTTCACTGAAATAACTTTTCTTTTATAATAATTCTATTAATCAAGACTAATAATTTAGTGGAGTCTCCTTCAGTATGCACACAGTTACCCTGAACACCTAATGAGCTCTGGGAGCAGATGCAATTTTCTATTCAGAACAGGAGCCAGGTCCAATACATGGACATCCCCCAGCAGCAGCATGTACCAGCAGTGACATTCCTCTTTTGTACTCAAAAGGGCAACCCCAGCCCCCTGCCAGGGCCTCAGCAGAGCCACAGCCAAGGTTACTCCTTCCCAAAGCATCCTCTGGGAGTGTGTCTGGGAGAGGGCAAACAGGCTGGGCAAGACAAGAGGGCAGTGCCAGGGGAGTGCTCCATGCCCTGCCAAACCCTGCAGATCACCTTCCACAGGTAAAACACATTTTAAAGTGTCCCAGTCTTACACTGTTGAAACCCCTCTCACTGAAGAACATCCAACAACTGCTTTGCAAGCACTCAGGAGAAAATCTGCCTGGAAATTCAGATTTATCAGCTGCCACTTTGCCCTAGATAGAATTCTGCTAGAGTTTCATTTCTATCTCGCATCACATTTTTAAACATAACATTTAAGCTAATTAAAGGAAAAAATTACACTATTTTAAGGTTTTCTAGAGATGGTTGAAATATCTGATTTTAAAATAACCCTGAATTTTGTGGTAGTCCTTTCAGGGAGAAAAAAAAGACTTTCCTTTTTGCTATATTACCAGCCAAACATTTCTCTTATAGAAGTAAGTGATTAAAGAAAAACAAATAATGGAATAAATAGAAGATTATTTTTATTCTTGGGTACTTGCAAACAGAAAGAGATGATGAGAATATTAACCAGAGGGAGCTTGAATAAAATTAACAAAAATAAACTAAAAATAAGGAAGAGCTTTTCAATTCCAAATGGAGAAAGAAGAAAAGAACATGCACCTGCAGTAGCTCCAGTGGTCTGCAGCTTTACAAAGCACAACATAAATTACTGAGTAAAATCTATGAAGCTGTCACAAGACTGGTTTCTGAAGTAGCTGCCACTAAAACTCAACTAGAGTTACTAGAGCAGGGAAGGAAAATTAGGAAAGTCAATATGCTGTTGCCTTAAAATAAAGATTTCTTGCCAAAAAAATAAACAGAAAAAAAAAAATCACTGGACTGGGAAACATTAGAAAGACTTTTTTATTTACAGAGGCTATGTAGGAACAACAAATACATAAATAGAAAGCCAGATAAAAGCAAGCATATCTTAAGAGAGGAAGGAAACAAAAATCTCATGCTAATGGTAGATTTTCAAGATTTTTGTAATGCATAATTAATCAGTAATTCACTGACTTCTTAAGCCCATGGAAAAGTAAAAATTTTAGTGGTGAAAACCCCATGAGAACATCTATGCTACTGAATGGCACAGAACCTGTTAAAAATATACAGGGCTTTGGACAGGCATCTGCAATAAAGTCCATGAGAGGGTCCTGCAGGTGCCATGACCTACATTCATCTGAAATTTGGTACCTTAAAAGGTAAAATTATTTGGTAAATCCAGGACCTGGCTGCACAGAATTTGGCCAGAGAGGCAGAAGCCACTCTTCAAATGCAAACATTCATGTTATACTTCTGGAGTGTTAAGACCCAGGAGAGAACCCAGAGATTAGAGAAATGACAGTTCTAGTCCATAAAATCTCTGAATATTCAATAATCAGAGTATCTGACTTCTTAAAAATAAGAATTGACTGACCCTGTATCTCCTCACAAGAGTGAAATGTCAGTAACTTCTGTGTTTGGAGTCTAGCACACAATTTTCAGTGTTTCCTTGCCATTTTTTACAAATGACCACTGGTTCTCTACCATTGTTCTGAGATGCTACAGAGGCTCTGAGGAAAAGAAAGTTTAGGAATGACTAAAGAATGAGTCTTTTTGAAGTGGTGTGCAGACTACCTCTAGAACATTACAGTGCTGAAAATAGCTCCTTATCTGCCCTGCAGTTCACAGGGCTGGATGAGATGAACTCTTTGTAATAAAAGGCAGGAGAACCCCTAAGGATATTGGTTTGCTGGGAAATAACGATAGAGAAGAAAGAAGCTGTTAGAGTGAAAGATGGTGAGCTTGAAAGGGGAGAAATGAAAGAAAAGCGAATGAAATATTTTCAGAAACTGACATGAGTGCCAAGAAGGGGGAAAGAAGGAAAGAAAACTGAAAGCTACTGAGTGACCTTTACTTTTAGCACAGAAAAAAAATGTTTCCTTTTATAGTTTCTTGTTAAAATAAGACCAGTAAGGGATCATGAATCTTTATACAGTTTTATGGTTTCCTTTTCAGTGAACCATTTCAGTTTTACACACAGTTTTATAATGCTACTGCATAAGAAAGTGAGCTTACCTTTACAATGCCACAATGACAGCTTGTGAAGCTGCAATTACATACATGCACACATTGACTTCTGAGCAAAAAAATTTTTTTAATTCACAAAAAAAAAAAACCTGCTTTGAAATTGAACTGAAATTATATTTCCTAACAGCTTAATAATTAAATCAAAACAGAAAACAGAATGCCCCCCACAACCATACATGCACACAGCTGTAATCACTATCTTTTAGCAGAGGCTGTGCCTTTGATCTTTCCTGGCCCTCTTCCATCTTCTAGACAGTACAATCCCGAAGGAATCATTGTCCACCAGATACTTCTCCATCCCTCACTGGCCCTGGACTGTCTGCCTCTGCAGCAATGTCATATGGCAAACACAGCAGCGTCCTGCTGAAAGCGAGGGAGTCAATAGCCACAGACTTGGTACCTGACTTGTTCTCCCCCTGGAGACAGACCCCTGGATTCCCAGAAGTCCATAAGAGCTGTTGGAAAAGAGCATGAATGCACCTCAAGTGGCCCTTCCTCACAGCTGTGAATCAGGGCTTGCATCTGTATGCTGGTCCTGAGGAGGCTGATAGGACCCTGGAGTTCATGAAACCCTTCCTTGTGGAAAACCTTCCCTGACCTTGTCTGAGTAAGCAGGACCAGTTCAGGGTAAAGCTCCTAGACAGTAACTGCCAGAATATCTGGAGATTTTTCTAGTTTCCATGCAGTTTACTGGTACCAAGGCTCCAGTGCTAGCCCACCAGTGCAGCAGCTTTGAGCTGACCTTGACACTGGTCCTCTAGCCTGGCGTGCAAGTCCCAGGTCTGATACCAAGGCACGTTTAGCTCTAGCCCTGAAAACCCTTCCTCTGGATTCTGGACATGGCTGCTTTCTGCCACCTGCTTTGCAGTGAATGAGATGGCTCAGATGCCCCTCAGCACTGATTTGGTGTTAAATCTCTGCTGCACTATGGCACTTTCCATGTCTGTGTTGGCTTCTGCACTAATCTGACATTCCTCTGCAGGCAGTGAGGCAGAGAGAGAGAGGAGTCATCTTCTGTCTTATGAGTTCAATTATTTTGGTATGTACTTCATGTTCTTAGGGGTTTTTGTGAGTCTCGACAAGGTATACTTTGTCTTAAAATGTTTTTTCTCCACTCAGGTGAATAGCCAGACCAAATTATGCCTGGCTTCAAGATTAGGCCCATCAGCTAATTCAGTCCTGGTAGTTCCTCAGTTCAAAATATCCTCTGTATCCTCTGGATAGTCTGGACTTCCTGGGCAAATAAATAATTAGATAATAAATAAATTAACAAACCCAAGGTTTTATAGCAGTAGAATTCATGTCATGCCCTGCCCTTCAGCACTTGCCATCAGACTAGAACAGGAAAGGAATGGAAATGCACAGATCACCCTCCTTCCCCTCCCCATGGCCAGAGAAAAAAATCCCTGTCCACCTCCCTCATAGAGGAAAGGGTAAGCTTATCCCTGTGGGATGTGGGCTGGGATGCACAAGCAGGGCCACAGGGTGGGTTTGCTCTGCCCAGAGTGAAGAATCTCCTCGATAAAATAGCAATGAAAGCAATGGGTGCGTTTTAAAGCTGCCTCCAGAACTTTTCTATCCCTTCAATTTTATCAAACATGTTCAACAAACATCAGGCTGTAATCTTGACTTTTGAACTCTTATTTAGCCAGGAACTCTGGAGCAGATAAAAAAACCTTACTAGAGAATTTTCAGTCCACTGAAGTCGATGCCACACAATGAGAATCCACATGACACACCAGAGATTATTACATCTTTTGTTCTCCCTTCCTGCTGCATAAAGTGGAGCTTTACCGATGAAGTCATCCTAGCCATAACTTCTACTAAACACATAGCCACTAAAAGGAGAATTAAAACACTTTCATTGATAGATACAAGACCCTTCACACAGTGTATTTCTGGACATGTTATTATAAGTGGCAGCAGCAGTCTATTCTTCTGCTTTTTGATATACTGAGATTCAGGGCTGGCCTCAAAAATGGACGCATTGCCTTATAAATTACACAGCATATTGACGTCTGCTTGTGACATGCTGCCAAATTTACAGTGTGTTGATGGCTGTCCCCTAAATTAGATCCCCTCTCTTCTGCCTGCTGCTCAGCAAAAAGGAAGGCTGGACACAGCAAAAGCTGACAGGAGACATTAGGACAGAGGAAACAAAAATCCAGGTGAAAGGCAAGAGATCAGCAGCAAACCCAGCTGCCTCTGCTGTGCTTTTCTGTCAAGTTGCATGAGAGAAAGGAGATTATGGGAAGGGATCCATCCTGACTTGTGTTTTGTTGGATGTGTTTGCTGTCAGCACGGGCCCTCCACAGAGCTGCTCACCTTTTCCACTTATGCAAAGCCTCAGTGGCTGCATCCACATCCTGCTGGAAGAAGAGGGAGAAGTGAGAAGTAATCCATGGCAGAGACCTGAAGCAGCAAAGCAGCAAAGGAGAAAAGCCTCAGGCTGGCTTTTTACCATCCCTGTTGCTCTGGATGCCAAGGGTCTGCTCTCTGGTATAAATCAGCACCATTTCTGTGACACTGATAGAGTTGTATCACTGCAGGGTCACAAATAAGTCCTCTGGTGTTTCCACTTCAGGGTATATCCCCCATTATGATTTCTAAATGTAAGGAGAGGCATGTGGATACACTGGCAGGCAGCATTCCTCTGCATTTAGGCACTCTGAGGGCCAAAGAGATGTTCCTCCCACTGAAACTAAAATAAAATGAGCAAAGGAGTTTGCAACTCCTGCAACAAGTAGTACTGCATGTGGTTACTTTTAATGAGAATGTCAAGTACCAGCTCTGCCCAAAAGTGATCTGAACTAAAAACCTCTTTTCTGAGTCAAGCTGAGCAGGACTTAATGTCTGCACTTCTTCCATCACAAATTATTGCCTGAAATCAGCAAGATAAAGTAGATACCTGATGTGCACTCTTCCATCTCCCAGAGCTGGAGAAAAACAATGAAAAATTTTGCTTCCTTTCGTTGTCAGCCTGAAAAGAAACATATCAAACCCCTGGAAACCACTGAAAACAGGTTCTTTCCACTTGTCAGCCCTGCCCCGGTGAGTGGCCCATGAGGTCAGTAATAAACCTCTGGTGCTTGCTGCTGCTGCAGCCCTGATCCATCTGCTCAGCCCTTGAAATGACTCCCATTTCTCTGGGCTCCAGAGGTCCATTTTTCATCATCTCACTGATGGGTGTGCTCCCCATCATCCCAATAATCCCTTACAGTCCTTGAGTCCCTCTCAGCACAGTTAAGTGTCCTCAACTGCTCATTGCAGCACCTGAATGAAACCCTAATTCTTGCTGGAAGAGTTCAAGTAGCTTCAATAGTTTGTTCAAAAGACACTCTTAATTCAAAAATCTTTTGCCAAACATATCCTAGTAGTTAAAAAAACCCAAAACCAAAACCAAACAAAAACCGCAGCAACATAGGCAGAGGGGTTCATCATTCTAAAGATACATTGAGGGTTAAAACTCTTGAATCTCTGTGGAAAGACAAGCCTGGTCTGGGTAAATTGCAAATTAGCAGGAGTCTTAGACCCTGAAATCAAAAATTCACCTCCTCTTTCAGGATAACACAGGCTGGCGTACAGCCAAGAGCCAAGTGAGCAGGTTTTGATATTTTATAAAGTAATAGTGCCTCAGCAAACCACTCCAAATAAAAGCAGGTCCTGTCCATATCCTGGGAGGATGAAGACAGCCCCCCTAGGGGAGCTCACATACTTGACACGGGATGAGAAACATTATCTGGAACAAGCACAGGAAAACACTAACACAGTGAAATTCAGTGACCACAAGACACCTGTTATGTAGGATCAGAGAATATTTTAGGTTGGAACGGACCTTCAAGATCATCAAGTCCAGCCCTAAACTTAATAATTCCAAGTTCACCACTATGCCATGTCTGCAAGCACTGCATCTCCTGCTTTTTGAATACCTCCAGTGATGTTTTCCCGACAAGACAGCCTGTTCCAATGCTTGAAAACCTTTTTGGTGGTGGAATTTTAACCTAATATCCCATCCTAACCTCCACTAGTGCAGCTTGAGGATGTTTCCTCTCATCTTACCCGAAAGAAGACACTGATCCCCACCTCACCACACCCTCCTCTCCAGGGAGAGGGTGATATGGTCTCCTCTGAACCTCTTTTTCTCCAGCTTAAACAACCCCTAACTCACTCAGCTGCTCCTCATAAGACTCATTCCAGCACCTCAATGTCTGTCTTGTCATGAAGGGCCAAAAATCCGAATTATCTCTGAGCAACAAGAATATATAAATATATATAAAAGTATATCTATATTTATAGAGGTCATTTTTAACCAGCATCTGTGCTGCTGCACACCTGTGAAGCTCGGTTGTGACAGACGCACAATATTTTTTGTGTGTTTTATGAGTGAAGAGCAGGGGATTGTCACCTGCAAAGCACTTGGTGGTAAAAGAATGTTTAAACACAGCAACATGAAAGGAAGGATTGATCATTACATTTATGCACTCGCCAGTGGGTCCCTCACTCACCCAAAAAAGTGTCACTGGTGTCACTCTTTGCAGGCTTGAGGAGCTAATTGATGCAGCTGCAGCTGAACTCAGTATTTTTGCTGGCAAAAGAAACTGAGGTGGTGTTGAATTAGAATCTAAAGGAGTTGCAGGTGGTCTGAGGAAGATGCAGCAGGGGACCAGGTTCACTCCATGAGCACAAAGCAGTCTCATAACAGAATGGAGAGACACCGTGGGTTTGGGGTACTTCTGAGGACAGGCAAAGTCTGGGAAACCCCGAGGAACTCCTGACCTGGAGGATCAGGAGGTGAACAGCTGGAATACCAACACTGCAACTTAGTGATTTCTCATTTAAAGTCATAATCCACCCTTTATCCACAGCCTGAATCAGAAACTTCAGGTTTGCATTCACCTTTTCATGACATTTGCTTCCAACTCCTGTCCATTCTACCATCCCATGTTCTTTTTTCCCTTTAAGAGCACCTGGGGAAGGGAAAAGCTCCTGTGCTAAAGTGACCAATGGTTCTCTGGATCTGTATGGGTCACCTAGTTCAGGAGATTCTTCTCCCAGATGCTTTATTTTGCACTTCCCAGTAGAGAATTTTATTTAATGCCAATATATGAAAGTAATTGTTCTCATAACTGAAAATTTGGACACTTCAGTTTTTATCCTGTTTTCCAAACCTCACACTAATATAAAGAACAATTTCTTAGAACAGAGCACTGTGGTGCCCCATTAAACTTTGCCATCTTGTAAAACAATGATTTACTTTAATTCCTTGTATATGTATATCTGTATTCTTTGTATATGTTCTTAGGATATCTCTTCTCTTACTTGGTGACTGTTTTCATGACAATCTGTGAATGTTAAACCACCAGAAACCAAAATTCCTAATACTTGTCATGTTTTCCTGTACATCTCCCTGTCTTTTGCTCTTATCAAGGCACCAGTATTAGAAATAAAGATTTTAGGAATCCTCCTAGAGCACCAAAGCATCAGACCAGGATCTGTTTTTCTTTTCTAGAGTCTTTTCGAAGTGCTTGGTGTGAGCTCTGCAGGAGTGGAGTCACTTTATAAATATCTATATATACATATATATATTTTTTAGATTTAGAAACAAAGCACATCATTAACACTGTATTGTACTGTGAGTTACTACAACTACTTTACATCAGCTACAGAGAACTTGATCATCACCACAAAGAGCTGAGTAGACACTCCTGTAAAGGACTCTGTGCCTAAGGGTTCAGCATCATCTTCCTAGATCTGAAAAAAGCTAAAAAACAGTATAACTGTATATTCAAGTAATTTTTAATTCACCAAGAGCAAGCTGGGGAACTGGTTTTTGTGGATCTATGTTAAACGCATTATATGTACACTGGTAATTCTCAATATATTTTTACTGCACTGAAAAACAATGGCAACTTATAAACTCCCCTGCCCATAGTAGAAAGACTGTAGAGACTTTTAGATAAAGAACTTTTTCTTTCTTTTTACCTAATACCACACAAAAAATTGCATTCAATAGCTGAGCTTAGCAACGCTGCAGGAGGACAGGTTATGAGAAGCTTTTTACTCACGAGACACTAATGCTACACACAGGAAATAATTATATACAGCAATGGGAGGAATGTGCAAAATTACCAAATATTTATTATTTTGAATGTATGTTTGCAATCATAAATCACTCCTCACCTAAGAAATTGAGTTTCAAGCTCTAATTGTCCTCAACTAAAGCACTACCTATGGTGCAGGCAACGAAAAACTTATAGCACCCCCACAAAAAATTATTATACTTGATTTACACCTTTTTTCATCAACAAAATAATCTTCCAGCTCATAATATTTGATCAGTTAGTGTAGAAAGCAATACTAGAGCTGTATGGGTGAAATGTGGGGATATGTGTGTATATATATATGTTTATAAAAAAGCAATATTATATCATGGGTTGAAAAGAATAAGGGTCTAGGTAGACAATTCATGGCCAACTCAACATCTATTTTTTCGTGGATTTTTGACATTTATTCCAGCTCTTAATTATCACATCTGTTCTCTGAAAAAATATACTTTACCATGCTGAACATGTTTTGGGAAACAGAGGGAAAATAAAGGAAAAAAAAAATTATCACTGAGACTAAATTTTCCAAAAACTCAACATTTCTATTCCCTGCTTCCCACAATGAATCACACCCAGTTGTGTTTCCTAAAGGTAAATTTCCACAGAACCAAGATATTATTTAACATCATAAAAAAGAGGATAAAATTTGGGGATCAGTTTGTTACAAAGTTCTCCATATCACTCCTAAGTCACAATTCCCGGTTCTACATTTTTTAGATGTAGAACTTTTTCCCGAAGTGCTGTTTTTTAATAAAAGTAGAGGACAATTTAAGCATACTACTGAAGGCTGACTGAGATAATACCCTTTCCACGTTCAGCTGAAACACAGAGAATGTTTCTGTGGCATATTCATAAAAAAACAAAAAAAGGCAATAAAAATGCAGTACAGTTCAAGCAGAGATTTACAAGTGGATAAATTGCAATCAACATTTAAAAGAAAAAAAGAAATAACTGAAACACTACAAACCTCACATGAGCACAGTTTATAAATTTAAGGATTATACATGAGGCAAATGAAAGTACCTATAAATTCTCCTTACATTTAGGAAGTATTAATGTCAAGGAGGTTGTTCCTGGTAAGACACCCCTGCAAGCACAAGGAATGGAGGAGGCATTGGAGAGGTCAAGGCCACAAATGATTCTTGAAGGGAACTCACAACTATCAAAAATCCCATATTTAGTTTAGAAAAATAAAACCCCATCCAGACAATATCCAGGAAGTGGTTTTGGCATATTTTTCATGCAAATTGATGCAGGTCAACTAATTTGATGCCTGTGAAACCGTATCATCCCTAAATAGCTTTTGCTAAAATAACAGAGGGCTCTTTAGCTACCACCCTTCCCAAAGTAGTAGAGAAAAGCTTCTGTGCAGCTGTAAGACAGTGCCTAAATGTTTAAGATGCTACAAAAATCCAACACTCACTGGTGTCATTATTGGCAGGGAGAGAGAGGGCCATGGTGACAACACACTTGACAACTGGCTGAGCTGTTAACTGCAATAAAATTATTTGGAACACAGAGGCCTGATGTTTCTATTAAGGTGGTTCTTACAAAACTGTTACGCAGCAGAGCTTTGAGAATCATAATTTTTGCCAAACTATGTCACTCTTGAGTGTGGAAACACTGAAATACAGAACAGGAAAAGAGTTCTTGAAAAAAAAACGTACGAATGAGGATATATAAGTGTTTGTATGTATATACATACACGTGTTCTGCATATGCAGACAAATACACTGAATTATTTTCACATGGAGCTGCCAGCTGCAGCTCCAAAATCCTGAGGTTTGTGCTGGGTCTCAACTTGATTCTGAGTGCTGTTCCTGTCAAGGAACTCAAGTGAAATCCCTAAAAAGAGACCACAGCCTCTCTCCTCTAGTACTGGGTGACACAGAAGGTCCCAACCACTCCCTTAGAAGCCCACATGGGAACAGAAGCATTAGAAAACCTTGGAAGTAAGATTTGCAAAAAAATTTTAAAAATTAATTAGAGATGCAAGTTCAAACCTACTGAAAGTGAAGAAAATCGTAAATTAGTAAATTTTGTCATTTCTAATGGACTCAAGGCCATTAATTTTAAGTGAATTAAATGGGAAGGTGATAATGGGTGTTGGAGGAGAATCAAATGCACCTAGGGAAATCCTTGCTTCACCTTGCACAAATGATGATTGTTTTTCTGTCCTCTTCATGCAATTTAATGTGAAAAGACTCTGAATTACTGAACTTCCACTGGACAGAGTGGGAGCTGCTTTTGCAGCATGTGATGTGCGTCCTGCCTAAAGTTCTAAGCACCAAAACCCCAGCACTAATGAATTTTTTCCCATGATGGTTTGAATGACTGTTTGGAGGTTCCAGAACTTAGAGTGACTCCAACTTTGGTGAGTTTGATATACAGGAGGAAATACGAAACACCTGCCCTTCCAAAGCCACAGCAACCACATGAAATATTTTGCTAACATGCTCTGTATTTTTAGGTGGACTTTGCACTAAGTATATAGAGGATAGACCAGCCAATCCCACCCTTTCCCATTTTCACCTTCTAGATCACACTGAGAATTCCATGAGTCTGTAGATATCCCTTTCACAGATTTAACTCAGGTTGCAGCCCACTGGAATTTTGTCAACAGAAAAAGTGCAAGTTCCTCAAACTGCACCTGGCTCAAGTGACACAGGTTGCACCCCTAAATATATTTATGGATTGTCCTGGAACTCATTCTGGTAATTTTTACAAGCTCAAAACTGAAGGGCAAAGTCTATTTGCCAGGACACTCTATTCTTGCCACCCCATAAGTGCTTCCATCTATTTTATAGCTATATAATCCAAAAAATTCCACCTAAATGTCTAAAATTAAGATGCCAAGTTCCAATGTTGGCATTTTGACAGAACTGATCAGTTCTCAAAGTTGGTTTAGTGAACACTGGCATGGAAATTTGTGTAATTCAGGGTCTGAAGAGTTTTCATTTTCCCTTAAATATTAGAATTCTGAGTCAGACAGCATTCCCCAGGCTGCACCAAGATCACATCCCTTCTTGCTGAGCTAGGTGAAGACACAAGAAGCCTGATGCAGAGAGGAGGATGAATTCCTGAAGTACCAAAATAAAAATCCCATCATGCACTAAAAAATTAAAATGTTTTTGGACATAAGCCATACCATGTTAGGCAAAATATTTCACTTTTCCCATGGCAAAAGCAGCTCTCTCTTCTCTCCCCAAACTGTTTTGTTTTGTTTGTTTTAAAAAAGGAAGTGTTAGTCAATATCTCCGTTAAAGATAAAAACGATTGAAACCACTTTTTGCCATTTGTACATACGGATGGTGTTTTATTTTAAGCTCTTCCAGAGTTTGCCTCCTTCAGATTACATGTCCAAATCTGTTACAAAAAGTCAACCAGAGGAGCTGGACCTTATGGCTACATTCTGCTGCTCAACTCTTCTTAATAAGGTCTTCATTAAAATAAGAAATGTCTAATTAAAAAAAAAAGGTAGAGGGAAGCCTCTTGTTTTTCTGTTTTGTTTTCATTGGATTAAGGTGCACGTAAAAGTAATTTTCAAATAAAATTAGGTTAGAAAAAGAGAGTAATTTAGGAAGTCTGCAGACACAAATATTAAATCTTCTCTTTGTTAAAGTCAGCAGATCCTCTAAGGAATTATTCTAATGTACAGAAATTATATCTAGATTAGGTTGTGTGATAAAATAACACAACAGGCTCACGTTAACCACAGAAAGAAAATCAAGCTCACCACTCTCACTGCTCACGACAAGCTGGAATATGTTGAGAAACTCACTTCTCTAAAAATGAGCCCACAGGAGTTTTGATGCCTGCAAAGATACATTTTTAAAAATTACATCTGGATAAAACCCATACCAGTGGAGGCACCTGGTCCACCTCTTGTTGCTTTACTTTTCCCCTAAATAATGGCTGCACAATATTTCATAAGCAGACAGAAAAAAAAAGAGCTCTGTCGAATTTAATACTAAGGACCATGTTCGTAAGTATTTTCTTCATAAAAGTTGGTATGCCTCTTTTAACTGTCTTTTCTGTTTTTCAATATTTTCTAGCTTCTGCCTACATCTGCAACAAATTTGGCACATAATGTTCACAGCTTTGTATAAGGCTCGAGTGCCTTGTATTTGCACTGATGGAGTATATGATTGTGTACAGATGCTTGTTTTCCTTTTCCAACTAATTTTTCCTTCCCTATCCAGCCTTCTTTTGGCAGTGTTTAAAGTAGAAGGGGGGTGAGAGGTGAAGGAAACTAAAAAGGGTGAGGTCTTGGGAAGAATTACATGGAGCGTATGTGGAATAAACTTTTGCAAAGGCAGCAATTTGCTGTTCAAAAAGAAAATCAAAGTGCCTAGTCCTATTTACACATCCAGGGAGAGTCTGTAGGATTCAGTCACCTGAGCAGCTGAGAGCTTGGATTTCACCACATCCTAGTGCAGGGCACTTTCAGCTCCGCCTGTTAATAAATAATTTTAATTTTGACTGCACATTTATTTTGTCAATGGGATAAACAATTTATGAAATTCAGATGAGCATGTACAGCTGGACAGAGCACCAATCACACCAAATGCTGGATGGGTTTGGGGCAGGAAGCAGCCAAAATCCACACCCTGGCAGCATCCCCCTGTCACAACTGTGTCACATGATAACTTGTGGAAATGCTGAAAGAATGAATAACGTTATGACGGATTTAATGCCAGACATCTTATGCTAGAAGGCAATTTTGGAGAGCAGGGTGCTGAGAGCTGTGTTGTGTTCTACACAGTGCAACAACTTGTCTCAGCCCTCCACAAAAGAGGCATGAATTTTTCCACTCATCACTTTGGTTAGAACAAGGCCCTGAACAGAGAAAACATGAAATCCCAGAACTGCAACTCTGTTTCTGGGTTCTACCCAATCTGGAGGTTTAGATTAATCACGCAAGCTCAAATTTCCACAACCTCAGTGTTCTGGGGTGCCCTGAATTTTAATGGATTAGATCATGTGAGGATTGCCAGAACTTCAGAAGTTCCTGGTGCTCTTAAAACTAAAGACTTAACTAAAGGCAGTCCAAAACAAAACCCAAGTGGCTGAACACCAGGCAAACAAACCCCACAAACCTGGCTTTTATGACACTGTCTGGATGTTTCCCATCAGCAAACTCCTGTCCCAAGACAAGATTATCATCAGATATTTACTCAGACTGTGGATGAAGATGACTGACTTCAAAATTTTATGAAATGAGTGGTCCCAAGGAGAAAGGGAGTGACATTGTGAGATGCTATTTCACAAACCTCCTTGCTTTCAGAATTGTTTTCCTTCTCACATCCTCAATTTAGCTCTGAAAAGCTGCTACCTTAGTCAAAACATGGAAAAAATTATCAGCACTATATTTTTATTGCCTTTTTTTAAATGTACACAAACTACACATCTGGCTGAAGCTTTCATCTCAATTATAAGGTCTCCACAGCTTCCTGTGAAGAGAAGAAAATTCATATTCAGGCCAGAACTTGTCCAGCAGAGTTCAAACTCTAAAAAAACATTTCTAGCCAAGGTCAAGGAATACAAAGTGAGTCTATGAAGGCAGGTTGCAAGGAAGTCAGTAGATCTGAAGGTGATGGATGACATCTGTAGGTACCTGTCCTCTGGTTACTCTTGGAAGAATAAGTTTATATCACAGTTGTCAAAGATGAAGCCTTGGTTTAAGGAGTTCATGCTAATCAGGCTGTGACTGACATTCTCCTTGGGTCTCCTTCCAGAGAAACTCCACGTGAATCCGAGACACCGAGGAATCTCAAATGAGGAGAAATTTGTTTGGTGATTTTCACTGACATTTGTTCTATAACAGCTAATTTTGCACTGATCATTTTATACTAGCAGGTCACCCCTTGCCACAGGCCTGCTTAGACTTTGCCACTCTCTTTGCAGAGAACCAGACACCCACAGGAGCTCAAAGGTCTCCTTGGGAGCTATCAGCTCTCTGTGGTGTCATTTCCCAAATCAGCAGATCCCTGCTCCTCTTCCCTCCTCACAATCTTATTCTGAAACCTGGATCTGCTCTGCAGATGGACAGAGGTTGAATGAGGAGTCTGTGGCACATGGAGCACAGAGAAAACGTCCTCAGACCTTCCCTGTCCTACAAATATGAACAGGTTTGGCTGCCTTGGGGTCCTTCCCAGCTTTTGGAATCATGAGCTGCTTTTCCTAGACTGAATGTTCCTATTGTCTCTGTTTCTGAGGCTCCTAGATGTTGCTAGGAAGCCATGGGTTCAGCTTAATGTGCTGCCCTGATTTAATCTAGATAATATTTCCACTCACTTATGAGTTGGAATTACTTAAAGTTTTGTTTTCAGAGAGGGTGGTTTGTGGTTTTTTCTTCTTGTTTTAAATATGGGTTTGGTCATCAAAAAAACCCCACATTCTCACTGAATTAAATTACTTCTGATTTAGGAAGAAGTGAACACACACAAGGAAAGACACACATCTGGAAAATACAGGAAATGCAATTCAAGTGCTCTGAGGAGGTGGTTCAAGTTACTTTTCTCAGGTAGTTATTCTCTTGCTCCCCTTCTACTCAGACATTTGTTAACTGCAGCTTCAACATCAAGCACTTCACAGAATAGAAACAGAAGTCTTTTCAGCCTGTAAATAAGCGTGCAAACCTTCAATTTGCTATGTACGCTAAGAAAGGATCTCTGCTTTCTTTACAAAGGAAGGCAACTTCTACCTGGTTTGTCTGAAAACAAATTTCTGTCTTCTGCTTGCCATTTGTGCTTTTGGTGCTGTGAGTTACATAGAACTCAGTTGGAACAATCTGTCTCCTAAGAGGTTTCAATCTGCCAACTTTTCACAGCGTTTTCATTGCCTCTGAATCTCTGTATCCTTAAGAAATTTAACTAATCCATTACAAATTTCACTCTGAATAGCTATGCTGCTGCAGAGAGAGTGGGTACATGTGCCTACCTTTGGCAATTTCCAGTGCAAATTGCCATTTTTCAGTAAGTGCAAGTCCATTTTTGTACCAGTGAAAATATCTGCATTCACATTTTCAGCCTCTGTATTTCCTGAAATACTGTGAATTAGTGGTATCTCATCACCCTACAGAGCTCCCAATTCCCAAGAAGAATCATGTTTGCCTTAAGCGAGAGCTAAATATTTCAGTTCACTCTTAAAAATGTCAAGTAATTAGAAAGTAGTCCCCAGAATCAATCTGCGTTTGAAAATAATTCAACAGTTTGGGTGTGGCAGAGGCAAAAATTTGTACCATGGAGCTTTGCTCTGCATTGTGACTGGAACCCAGAGCCTCAAACACATCCTAGAGCTGGATTGTGTGACTCTTAGTCCAGCCCCTGCAAAGGAAGCTTGTCCTTATTAAGGATGCCTTTTAAGCTTTGTTACAGTCACAGTTCTTAATATGGTGGTAACCCAGGGATGAATTTTTGCCTTTGCTGACTCATCTTGCCCCAGGCACCAACAGGGAATGAGGTCCTCCATCCCATCTGTGCTTCCCCCACAAATGTATCCCTAAATCTTCTCTTACAGCCTTTCCTTCCCAAAAGGCAGGGATCCCTCTCCCCTTTGCAGCACCCCCAGGACAGAACCCTTTGCCATTTCTTTGCTGTTAGCAAGGAGTTGGCTCAGAAATTAGGCTGGAATTTGGCATTGTTCCCTGTTCCCCTTGGGACCAATCTGAATTGAGTTCCTGTGCTTCTGCAGGGAAGAAGGAAATCAAGAAGGGATTTTCTCTCCCAGATAAACATCAGACAGGGACTCCCAGTCTCACCATCTGCCCTTTCCAAAAGGAGCCAGCCATAAGGTCAAAAATCTCTAAATCATCACTCTTAGCAGCACCTTCCCCGAGTGCCAGCCGTGCTCATGAGTTTCACAAGCAAAGGGAAGAGACAGGATAAGAATCCATCACAGTTTCAAATCCACATTTATCCTGAAGGCCCAGTTTCTCATCTTTTGTTGGCCACCTGGTTTCCGAATTTGAACTCTTTTCAATCAGCACAATGAGATCCTAAATAATTCACTAACAAGAATGAAGCTGCTTGAAAATAAGAACATACCTGCAATTTCTCCCTCACCTTGTCTCAAAACCATTACAGCTATTAGCAATAGCTGTATTTCATCAGCTTTTAACTTTATTTTCTCTTTTTGTTTGTGGCTTCCTGAAGTTGCCATTGGTTAAAATTCAAAACATAAAACAATGGTGAATACAACCATGCAGGATTCCTGGGATGTCACAGGAATGGGTTTTCTCTAAGTAATTTTTTTTGGAGCTCACAGAACCCCAACATCTCAACATCTGCTGGTCCTGCAGCTCCACAAAGGAAGTGCCAGCCTTATGCCAACAAAAACATCACTGCTGAATCAGGTACCTGGCTTAATCCACTCCACCAAGAAACAGCAGAGCTGTGCACCTAAAACTATTTTCTTAGTGTGAACAGGAGATCCTCAATACATTTCATGTACATTTCACTCACTAAAATATTCACAGGCAGGTCAATTTTTAACTCACAACTTCCTAAAAGGTTTCAGAAAACTGGAGAAGAGCATGATGGTATTTGCTTTAGCATTCAAAAATGCCAGAACACACCTAATTTTCATTCCTCATATTTGGGAAATACCTTTGCTGTTCCAGCTTGGATCTGCATGTTGGAAGCTTTGGATTGAAATTTTTGAAAATCCTGCCTGTAGTTCCTGCTATTTTAACACTGACTTCTGATTGTATGCAAATGCAAGCATTAAAAAAAAAAAAAATTATTGGAGAATTCTGAAAAATAAATGCAGAAGGGCCATAACAAAAGAAAAAAAAATTGAAATTCCATTACCTTTCTCAAAATCAAATCTTATTGAATGTCTGTAAAAATAGCTGTGTTAAAAACTGACTATGCTAGCCAAGATATTGCTGAATGCAGAGCTATTTCACTGAAGACTCAATTTGATCCAACTCATGGTCACACAGAGGCCAACACTTAAAACCCCACTCACTTGACAGGGACTAGAACTCAGCACACAGACTTTGTTAAAATGTCCATGTGATCCCTTAACCTTTTTATACAAATATTTTTCCTTTTAGCATTCAGCAGCAAGTGCTATCAGTTGTGTAAATACAATTAACTGGAATTTTAAGACGGATTTTTTATATATATGGTTTTTAGTTTTGCCTTTTCAGTGACGCCAGATTGATTTTATCTGCCTTTCAACTCTGCTCTCTGTGCATTTGCACATTTTTCCTTTGGTTTTGCTAACATCTGGAAATGAGCTGCTGTTTTCCCCACATGAAGAAGCAGAAATGTCTTTCTTGGCTAAAGAATCCCCAGCCACTGCTGGTGGCACTTCAGAAGCTGTTGCTCAGCCTCTGCATCTCCACAGGCAAGGACTGACTGATGCCCCTCTGGGAGAGCTGCATTTGTCATGCAGCAGCTCCTCACTCCCACTGTGACCTGCAATCAGCTCTGTCCCCATCCCACCAGGTGTGTTTGGCTGTAAACAACAAAGTCGAGCTGGGTTTTTCCCACCCCAGCCTTTCATGAGCTGTCCCAGCCTCCCTTTAATTCCAGCTGCACCAGTAGTGCCCATTAAAAATGTCACTTTGTGTTCCCTGGCTCTCTGCCAAGGATAACTCCTGCTTTCTACCCTCAGAGCAGATGATATTAAAGGTGCACTCTCTCATGACTCTCATGAAAGCAACCCCTGCTGGAACCCCCAGTTTCCTCAGAGCTGCCAACAACCCATAATGGGAGGCACGCTGAGAGAGGGAACACACAAAAACAAAAGGGCAGCCACCGCCAGTAATTAAAGCACCCCAGGCTGGGCCTGGCTGGCAGACCAAAACAAAGACTGGCTGCCACCGTGGTGTGGCCAGGCCTGGAAAGTGCCACCAAGCATCCCAGGGCACTGCGTGTTTGCAGGCACAGAGGTTCCTCCTGTGGTTTATCTTCTGAATGGAAACCACTGGGTTTCCAGCTCTCATTTTAAGAATGGGAGAAAATTGCCATTTCCGTGGCAGACCTACTGATCTGATTGCCATTCATAAGACAGCCAAGTGACAGTCACTGATGCAACATTAAGACATCCTGAATATATTCTTTCCCACACCCAGTGAGGAAAGAACAACAGAAACAAAAAGTGCCAGCAAGATCATTTAATTTGCATCCCTGCTTATTGACATTTCCATAGCAACTTCATTAGGAAGTCATTCATTTTAATTCTCCTGCTTGTTTTGTTCACAAATTCCTGCTCAGTCCTCTTTCCAGAGGTGGTAATTTGCAGGAAAGCTTTTTTTGGTGCAAGTCAAAGAAGTCACTCAGAAATAGACTGACAAAGTCCGGAGATCTATATTTTTCACTTGGAAAAAAAAAAAAAAAAAAAAAAAAAAGGAATGTGTTTGGTTTGGTTTACCTTGAGGGAGTATTGTGCAGATCATGATTCATGAAGGCATTTAAGCACATTGTTCACTCCATCCAAGGCAAGGCTTTAACTCACTTGATTTTCACCTGAATAGGCATCAACATGAGCCAAAAAACGTTCTTGAATCAGGGCCTTAAAACATCTGTCAATCATCACTTACTCTACAGGTCTATGAAGTATTAATGCACTGAAGCCAACACAATAAATAAATGAAGCCAATAATGTACAAACTGTTACAGGCAACTAAAGTAACTCAAAACATATGGGTTTCCTCATGATCATAAAGTCACTCTTGGTTTTTCTGTAGTGTATATACATCAAGGCCTTTCCTCTCTCTCCTGTTACTTGAGTATCTTGGTAATCATCCCACCCGAAAATGCCACATAAAATCCACAGGCCTTTTTAAGCCCCTTGGGCTAAAGTCAACATTTGATCTTGGAAAAGAAATCTAAATCGTCTTCTCTGGAAAGTCTTTCACTTGTATTTATAATTTTTTTATTTCCATCATTGCTCCAAAGAGCCAAAAAGTTGTAATGGAATCAGTGAAAATTTCCTATAAGAAGAAATTGTAAGGACAGCCCTGCAAAGAAATAAACAGCACTACAACTAATGCAACTTCTCTCTTTGAATTTCTCCTATCATCTAAGATGAGGCAATCCAAATTCTTTCCCCAAATGGTTTAGCTGGGAACAGATTCAAATTAACAGATGGCAAAAGCCAATCTCATTACAGGACAAAACAGATAAAAGCAGAAGTATGTGAAGGATAAGGAGAAAACATAAATGAAGACAGTGAAGGTATTGAAATGCCCTGCCAACCACCTACTGCATGCAGCCTGGAGAAATATATGCATGTATATTTTATATATAAATCAACAAACACCTGATTTTATAGCAAAGTCCCATACTTTAAAGTCTGTCTGTCACATCTGAATATAGGTTCTCAAACCAGCTAAAAAGGAAAAGGAAATGTAAGACATTTCTTGATCTAACAGAGCATAAGGATACAGGATATTGTGAGAATTGTTGTTGCTTTTGAGATATGCTATCAAGTAAAAAAATGTGTTCAGGCAACTGCTATAAATGTGGAGTTTTGTGCTTACCCATTTTTCCACACCCTGTGCTTTCTCAAGTACAGCACTTAAACAGGACAAGTTCTTAACCTGAAGTACCACAAAACTGTAAATCAAAGACTTCTGAAGAGTTGCAGCGAACTTTCTCCTGAATCAGAGATTGCTTCAAATTGAAGGATCCAGATCCAAACCCAAACAACCTATTCACACTAAATAAAATCCCTACAATTATACAAATTCATTCCTATTCATTCCAGCTTAATTCCTATTTCCTTTAGGTGCCACTCCGACGAGAAAAATCTTAGTAAAAGAGATTTCTCCCACTCCTAGGATGTACAGCACATGTTGCTTTGTACTGAATGTGTGAACATGCCACTGCTGAGCTCTTTCAAAGAGCACATGCTAACACTTCAGGATTTCCTGGAGTACAACTTAACAACTGACACACAGAAAACTCAGAAATATCGTTCCAGCAGTGTTTCCCACCTTTCCCACTTTCTCTGAAATGCTACTGTTAAAAGATCGCTTTAATACCTCTGCTTTGATTTATTTACACTCTCCCATCCCTTATAACTGCCTTGTTATGATTCATTCTGGCTTCCCAACATTTCATCAGCCATATCAGCTCAGGGTGCAGCTGTATTTCAAGCAGAGATTTACATAGAGGGCACCAAATTTCTCAGCAGCAGAATGCAGGATGTGCCCTACACGCACATTCCACTCGGGCTGCAAGGTCAAGCTGGAGCAGGGGGCTTCCTTCTCTTAACAAAGAGGGGAAAAAAATTAAAAATCCAGGCTGCTCTGGGACGAGGCCACTTGTTTTCTCCAGTGTGCCAGAGTCTGACATTTATGTGATGTCAGTATAAACTGCGTGACATTATTCTGTGACACACTATGGCACGCAGCAAGAATTTATGTCCTCGTCTGACATAATCTATGGGCTTGGTTTGAAGCTCGGAAAAATATGCACTGCTGATCCTTCTTTAAATGGGATGCCTCTGGAGAAGGTATTTTCCTGCCTTGGATCACTTTTATCACTAATTATGACAGTTGCTGTTCAAAGGGCAACTTGCATTCAGAAAAATCATTGCAGTGGTATTTCAGATACCAGGTTTTGGTCATTATCAAAGAAGGAATGCTGATTCTTCTGTGGAAATCTTTGCCCTAGAAGAACAAGGAGAAAACAAAAAGATGAATGATCAAATGAAAATTGAAAGGAATTAATTTTGCCTCCAAGGAAATGTAGGTGTCAGCAGCACAAGTGAATAAAGGCTTCAAGAAACAGAATTTTATGCAGGTTTTAGAAATTCCTGTTGCAAAACAGAACAAATTGCCAAACACACTATGAAAAAATCCACTTAGAATAAATAAAAATTTAGCTGTTAAGAAATTAAAACTTCCTTATTAAATTTTTAAGCCTTAATGAAGCTCCATATTATAAAAATAGTAAGAAAACAAATTGAGGGGGGAAAAAAACACTAGAGAAATTTAAAAAATAAAATCTTCAAGCTTACTGGTTTTAGCCATTCTCCTGCCAAAAAATAATCTATCTTAGTTACATTTTCTTCAAAATGTTTTGCTTTTCACAAGATTTCATTTCCTAGTAGAAGGCATTTCAAATAAAAAATTTCCAAGAACTGCTTGGAATTTATAGGGTTTGATAAACAATATTTGTCTTGTGCTTCAGGTTTCTGTGTCATCAAGAGCTACCATGGCACAGGTGAGCAATAAAATAAACAGTGTTACTTCAGAATTGATCTTGGTTTTATAAAGATTTACAGATTGTTAGCAATTTTCCAACAAATCCATCTTTCACAGAGAAGTTTGAAATGTTACAACTTCTAAGCGGTGCCAGCTGCTTTGAAAAATACATTTTGAGATCCTTTAAATTTAAAGGCTAATAAAATACAGATTCTGGGAGAGGGAGAGCAGGAAGGGAGCTTCTGCCCTCTCTCTTAGCATGGATTGCAAAAAACGTGTTGGGATGGGTCTCATAGAAATGGGAAAGAGGAAAAGACAGGACAGACAAGCAATTGTGACAGCGTTGGGTCAAAATCCTTGAGTGACAACCTGAAGGGACATGGTGGCATTTCCCTGTGAGTCTAGTGCAGGATGATGCCCTGCTGATCAGGGTGTTCACTAACTAATTAGTTTAAAAGTAGAAGAAAAATAATTAGTGAAGCCTATTGCAAAAAAAGTAATGGAAAGGGAAAAGAAGAATAATGGATAGGGAAAGAAAAAGTACGACAAATTCTTTTATGGTGATATAATTAGCACCTGGAACAAATTGCCAAAACCGGAGCAGGCTTTTTTTTCATTGCTAGAAATTTTCCCATTTGAACTAGATAATTTCTTAATTTGAAAATATTCTAATTCAAACAAGATTCATTTAAGTTATAAGATATTTGATTTGTGAAACAAACAAAAAATAAGCAATGGCACCTTCTTAATTAGCTAAATTAGTAATTTTTTTTCTTTTTACTTTCTCCTTATTTAGTCTTAAAGCTGAAGTTCTGAAGGCCTTTATTCATTGGAGAACCCAGGCCCTGGCCCATGTGTTTTCCCCAAGCGCACACTGCACCATAGATAAAAAAAAAAAACCAAATTCAATAATGCTGGGAAGAAAAGCTGAGTATTTATTTTGATTTTTCTGGCTGCTGCTCACATGTTCTCCACACTCAGGACTGGAAGGCAGTGCACTCCATAGTACAGTGATGAGGTGATCCTTTATATCATCCTGAGTGACAAGAATTTCTGTTATCCAGGTTGGACCTTTTGATCTCACCACAGCTCTGTGTAAACCTCAGGACTTCCTTCACACAGACAAAATCAGAAAAACAAAATAAATCCCAGATCCATCTCTATTTTGTTTCCAGTGAACTCTATCTGTTTAAAGTAGAGATGAATGTTTTCCCAGAAAATAATAAATATTCTGCTTGGAATTTATTTACTTTTAGGTGATATTGGCAGAGAGATTTTGCCCTTCAATTGACATTTCCATATGAAACACTGGAAAAATTAAAGAGTTCTTTACCTTAACCTTATTCCTACCTTGAAGTGAAGAAATGTGTCTGTAAAGACACATTCTTAGTAAAAATCTGAGTAAAGTATTGGAAAGGCATCAAAGTTACCCAAAGAGCCTCTCTTTAGATGTCTGTGCTTCTCAGACTCATCAAGCTGTTTCCTTCTATATTTCCTGGCATACCAAGGCAGAAATTAAATTGCCTCTCTTCCACTTGGAAAGCAAAAATCCACAAAGTTTCTATTTTAATAGAAACCTTGTCCCTATTCTGCCCCAGCTTCAATGAGAAGCCCTGTGACACACGATCCACCCGTGTGTTAAACACACCAGGGCAGGATGGCCCAAGTCAGACCCTGAACACACCACTGAGCCTCCAAAAGGAACCTGATTCCCTTTGTCCCTGGGTGCCACAGAGAGCTGATGTCATGGAATGCCTCTGAGGAAGAATAATACCATCAGCACTGTTTATTTAATTAGTAACGAGGGTAAAACCCTCCTAATGCAGCTTGATCAAGGGTCAGCTTGAGGGGTCTTTACCCAAGTATGGGTAGCCTTCAGTGGCTGAGGCTTAATAATAATCTCTAGACTTCAATTTCCTACTAATAAAGGGTAATATAATGTAGGGTAAGCCCTCTTATTTGTTCAGATCTTTTTAACCACTGAGGAGCTAATATGCAACAACTGAACAAACAGTGGCCACACAGGTTTCATTTTTAGAAGCACAGATGACCTCTGATGAAAGAAATGATCAGTCAAGCTCTGAGGCAAGGATGGAAAGCCAGCTAGCAAAGGCACTCTTTTTTTTTTTTTTTTTTTTTTTTTGCTGTACACCGAAAGAAAAATTACTTTTAAATAATCATTTATGATACCAAGTAAAAGTGCCTAAAAATGACAGTTGAAAATACTAAAAAAATGTTCTGGCTTTCAGTGAACTTGTGTTCTAGGTTCTGATGAACACTGCAAGTGTGTTTTACTAAATAGAGGCAGTAGAAATCTCAGAGTTGTTAGCACTTCATTTGTGATGGAGTTGCTGAAGTCTGAACATGGTCTCTGTACCATTTAACAGCACCAAAGCTCTCTGCGTTGTTGACTCCCACACACACTACCCCAAATATCTTCTAAAGTTCAATCTGCCTCAGGAAACCCCTGCCTATGCAGCTGCAACACAAAAAGATTTTTCCCACTGCAGAAAAACATGACGAAAACACGACTAAAACATGACTTTGCCCTTTTTTTTTAAATTCTAAAATCTAGATCCTGCAGTGGCCTCCAGATGTCAGGGCCGATTTCAGCATAAATGCAAGACAGCAGAGACACGTACAGCATGCCCACTTGCTGGAGGGAGAAAACAATTCTCTTTAGTCCAGGATTTTTAAGAACGTGTTCCCCAAATTTTTTCTCCTTGAAACTTGTGGGGTTTTGTTTCCAGTATGCCCACAGGGGTTTCAGTTTTGTTTGCAGTTCTTTGCTTGCCCACTGTTCTCTGGCAGCCACCTGCCCCATCTTTCCTCTTAATTTGCCACCTTCTATTTTACTTGGATGGTTGCTCTGACAGCACTTCCCTCAGGGATGACCCTGAGTTCCCACTTCAGGGTTTTTAATCCACTGAGTCTTTTTCCTTGGGGTGGGTGATCAATACTGAGAGTCAGATTTTTGTCCCTCTAAATGTATTAGTTATGAAATAATTGTTGCTATACTATCAGGAAAGAGGTGCAATAAAAACAGTGCTATTGTGTTTTTTGCTTCTTTGACCAGAATAAATTTAAAGACAAAGTTTTTAAAATCAAGTATTGAAAATACTTGCAAATACGCTGTAGTATTTTACTCAACACCAGATTCCTTTTACCTGTGTACTGAAAGAAAGAGAAGCAAATTAAAGAATATGGTCTCCAGTGAACAGGAAATGTAAATCCTATTAATGCTTATAGGAATTAAACCTACACATTTAAAGGGCACTATAGGTGACCTTTAAATTGATTACCTAACAAATGGCTATAAAATGAGAATAACCTTTTTTTAAACCGCTATATGACTCTATTTCAAACTCCACATTTCATGGATTTTACAGCCACAGAAGCAGTTAGTAAAGGTTATAGAAAATGTGTACAATATAGAACAATGGAAAAGGGCACAAAAACGTAGTGTTTGCCAAAATAATAATATTAATGATCGCTAAAAACTGTGGTTAATTCAACATCAATAAAATAGGTGACAATATGGTTGTGATCATCAGGCAGGGGCACCATATTGGATAAAGAAGGAAGTTCTGGTGGTTGTAAAGTAACTTTAAAGCAACTACTTAAAAGCCAGAGAAATTAAATAGCAGCAAGGTTTTGGAGCATCTCTGGGAAACTTGCACTGGGCCATTTTGAAAGGTCCAAGATTGGTGTAAACAAAATCCTGCAGCAAGTGAGAGAGAGGGAGAAGGGCACAAAGCGGGGAGACAATATCAACTCTCTGATTTGACAAAAACATGATCTGAAAGAATCTGATGAAATTCAGAGACTCTGACAACCTCGTGCTTAATTTTTCCTGCAAACATCCACAAATGGTACAGAATTCTCAGCATTTATTCTGATTCTCCCCTTGCAGCAACACAAGAGGGATTATTTAGGATATTGGTGGGAGCAAACGCCTTGCCATCTCTTTCCAGAAATGCTTGATTCCAATGAATCCTGACACAGTGAGAATTTAGATTGTTTCAGATAAGGTTATTGACGAGGTGTTTGAGGCACATACCCTCTTCAAACCTTCTGGTAGCACAGCAGTTTGCTTTCTGTTCATGTATTTCATAGAAGTTTTTTGTTATCAGCACCCCCCTTCTCTCATCCCAACTCTCCTCTTTCACATCTTCCACTCCTCCATGCCCTGGATTTCTGGTCTTCATTCTGATTGGTTTCTACAAAGGCATTATCAATATTTTTTCCTCTCATCTTCAGATTGACACAATTTCTGGTAAGTTACCTGCAGCTGGATTCCCATCCTCTAATCCCTCTCTGATGACAAGCAGGAAACTTTCCCCAGACAGATCCTCAGCCAGCAATGATGGAATAAAACTTTAACATCATTTCTCATCCTTCCAGAGCTCCTAAGCCCTTTCTGCTTCATTTTTCACTGTCATTGGCATGGCATAGACAGTGACTTGCTAGATTGGAAGAGGTTGCATTGCAAATTAATAATGAACTAGCTAAAGTAATTAGCTAAGGACTGATTGCATCCTATGTCCTCAAATGCTGTAATCAGCCTTCAAAAGCGGGCACAGTCAAACAACATCAAATCACAGTATTCCTAGGGAATAGAAAAAAAAACTCAAATAAAATAACCCAACCAAAAACCCCAGGCAGTCTTTTCTCAATCTTGGTTAATAAAACAAGCTAAAAATTTATTCCTTGACAAAAAGCAAACTCTATGATCACATATAAAATGGGGGAATTAAGAATTTACTTGCAACACAATACAGGATGTTTCTTACATGTAATAAAAATTGTACATAAAAATATCACAGTTGTTGAGTTGTGCAGGTCAAACAGATGTCCAGGTTAAAAGGTCCTGAGCAATTTAGTCTGCAAACCTCTGCTTTTCAAATTGTTGACTCTCTGCGATGCAAAATGAAATAAACATGGGGCCTTTATCCTGCATTGCTTGCACAATCAGATCATTAGATAATTAAAACAACAAAAGACACGCAGAAATATTGGCTATAGATATAAATCAATTACTCCAGAAGCAATTACTTTGGATCTAAATTAGCCAGGGTTATGTGGGAGACATATAATATTTAATTTGCTGTATGACTCTGGCACATACCCAGTCAGCAGCAGCAGCAAACAAAAGTCACCACTTCTCATTCAAGGGAAAGAACAACCCAATCACTCTCTACTGGTGACTCCAGCTCTTAAAGCAAAGATGTAATTAGTGCTGCAACAAGTTACGGCATGGAAAGAAAATTGTCCTATCACAATTCGACTGGGAATGAGAAGAGCTGACTAGAAGGCAGACTGAGAACTGGGATCACAAACCCTTCCAGGAGAAGACAAAGTAAGGAAGGGAAGATTTCTTTAGCTTCTCTCATTTTTCTGTCTTTTTTCCTGCGTGGTTTTACCTCATCATTTCGAAAGGCACTGGTTCTTGCCTTTTTAAAGGAAGAGAGAGGACACCAGGGAGGCCAACCCCAGGCAGAGACACATCCCCACACAGACAATGTCTTATCTGGCTACAGATGAGCAACCAGAGAAAATTCCTCCAAACTGGAAATCACAGGTGTTTCTTCTATTTTGAAAAGCTCCATCCATTTGCTCATGGTAAAACTCACTGCAACACTTCATGGTTTCTTTTTTCCCAGTCTCAGCCTGTGCTACCCTTCTCCTGCCATTCTGAGATCTGCTGCCTGGCCCCCAAACCCCTCAGTCCTGCTCAGGGCAAAGCCTCAGGGGCAGCTTGGATTAGGGCTGCTCAGGGTTCAGTATGTGGTCAGGTGCTTTGGGCAGTATTTTCTGTTGTTAAGAAGGACCTTATGCAGGGTATGCTCTGGAATTTTCAGAGGAAAGATTTGCATTTTCACCCGTTTACAAAAAAAAGTCAAAATCTTGGTCCACAGCTACATAAAAACATCTTTCTTTTCTCGGTCAGTCACAGATTTGGCAAGGGGTGCTCTGGCACACAGCCCAAGAGCACCAGGGAAAATCTTCACCACCATGTTCAAGTTCACTTTGCGTGGGCAGAAGTGTACAATGAATGATTTTACTTCTCCAAAAGCCAAAAAGCCCCTTGAAAACAGCTGCAGCTCTAAGAGCTCTGACGTTTGGCTGATGTTACTCCTGTCCCAGGAAGAGAAGTCGCTGTAAGTGACCAGTGAGAGCACAATCCTGAGGTACAGCTGGCCATTATCAGGGCAGGTAAAATACACTCACGTTAGCTGTAGGACATGCAGAATCTCTCACATGTCCCAAAGTGCTAAAAAAAGCTACATAATTTCAGATAAATTAATTTCTGTGTCAGACCAATGTAAATCTAAAGCCACAGTTAAGCCTTTTCTTTTTGGTGGAAAGCCCAGTGCAGGCAATATAAAGTTTCATTTTAATTCCCCCTTAGAGTGAGAGGAGGTGGGGAAAAGAGGAGAGTTGGGGTCTTTGGTCAGAGGGAGGGAAGGAATAAATGCTACAAAAGGAGAAGGGTAATAGCTGCAGCTCATCAAAAAGAAAATTGCTCAAAATACCATAAGTAGTTCCAAGAAAACCCCAAATGCCTCTTAAGAACTTAAAATTGGACAAAACTGGGGCTTGGAGTTGTTCTGAATCTTAGTCTGTGCTGCTAAATCAACTCTCTTTCATTGCACATTTAATCTGCCCCTCTCTAAACAAACATTTGGGTGAGTAAAGTTCAAGGACAGGGTAGGGATGCAGGAAGGTTCCGTTTTGGGAGCCAGTCTCTCCAAACCAGTAACTTCAAGACAGGCTTTGGAGAGCTAGCCCCTTTTAACACACTAAATAAAATAACCCATTAAAGCAGGGGGACAGAAGCTTTTGCCATGCCTGTGCCTCAGCCCTCACCACCTCCTGATGAGGGGAGTCACAGCACAAAGCCCCCATCCCTGACCCTGTGCAACTACTGGAAAAATAAATTACTGAGCTAGGAATGTGAGAGAAAGAGCAATTAATTTTTTTCCCCCTTTTTTAATCAAGGACTGTTTTGCCTCGGGGGCTTGGAGGGATAGGAAATCAGGCTTTTCAAGCTTTTGCAGAGTAGGCTTTGGAAAATATCTGTAACAGACATCCCCGTCCTTTACAGATTGTGCTCTGCCCTTTTTCCTTTCCCTTATGGCACACGTGTGGGGGGGAGATTTGTTAGACCTTAAACTTGTCGCAAACGTAGTTGCCAACCATTTGCCCCTGTGTTCAGATTGCTTTCTCCAGTAATTACTCAGTGGGAATGTCACAGTGAGCTCCATAAGTTACAGCTAATCACTCCTAAGTGCTGGAAGCAGGACTGTATTTGTGCAAAGAAACAGCAATCAAATACAGTAAGCAGATGGCTGCTCCTTGTCCTGTTACCACACTGAGCACAACAGATTAAGCCATGATGGATTTATCAGCACTGATGGATACATTAACACCATACGCTTTTATGGAATAAATAGCTTCTGACATCTCGTCATAACTTCTGATGCCCCAATTTTTCAAAATCTGGGTTTGGTTGGGCTTTTTTTTAATGAAATCATAGATGTTTCCAACAAAGCCTGTAGGTTTTTGTAGGTTCTCCTTAAAAGCTGCAGCTCAGCACCTTATATTATGAAAGACACGATTAAAATCTCAGAAACAGTTGAAGAAATCCACAGCATTTCTCTCAACCATAAATTCAGTATTCTAGAAGCTTTATGACAATCAATTCTTGTAACTGATAAGTGCCAGTATTTTAAACTGATGAAAGCATTAGCTCATTTGCCATATCTGGAGAACAGCATATAACATTATGCAAACAGCAGTAAAACAAACGTACGTATCCAAACCCTTTTTCTTCCTGATTTATAGGCTGACCTGTAGGCTGGGGGAATGCACTTGAAGGCTTAACTGCTATTTTGCAATCCTAGCAGAAAACATACCCTCAGATTTTTCAAAAGCCCTCATCTTGTGAGATGAAGAAGGGATAAAAAAGTAAGCAATTTTCGAGGAATGTGGGTGTCAGCTGCCCAGGCTGCTCAGTAAATGAGCAGCTGAAATATTTAATGGGTGCACGGGTGCACTGACACAGCAGACACTTCAAACCAGGTTCTGAGCGGCCACAGCCACCATACAAGGACTGATCAATAGATATTCATTTCTAATCCTGCTGCCTCTAGACAAGCAGAGAGCAGGCTGCTTAAACTGCTATCAAACTGTCAACAAACCCATGTGCTTTCTGGGGACAATAGGCATTTTGGGGCTCCTATTCAGGGGCTCACAGTAGTAGAAAACAGGCAGAAAAGCCCATTCAGTGTCACCAATCAGAGCCAGCTGCCTGTGTGTGTACGCTGCTGCACCTTCTCCATTCCTCTCTCCTCGTACTCGAGCTCCTGCACAGGTCTCAGCCTGGCGTTTGCTAATTGCCAGTCTGCAGTCTAGGTTTTAATCACCTGATCCATCAAAAGCCCTTCTTCCCCTGCCTATATTCATCTTGTCAGTTAGTGACATTTTTGGTAATGAAAGCAGCAGATGTATTGATAGCATCCCTCAACAGAGTGGAAGGCATCCTGCATTAGCTTTGTCTTCTAAACCAGCCTGTTCTATTACAATTGACCTTCTCCTCTTGATTACTGCACAAATCACAGTCCTCTCCCCACTCCTCCCCCTGCTTCCCTTCCCTCCCACCCCTCCCCCAGTGTCTCAGATTATTTCTTCTGTCGCCATTCAATCGCCTGACTGCAGCTGGTAATTGGATTCATGTTTGGAGCACAGCTATGTACAAGTCTGGAATAATTCAAAGAGGACTGTGGCCTAGGGCTGAGGCCATATGTTAAATTCAGATTTGAGTCTCTAAAATCTGGAGTACCCTAACAGAGGTATAATCCACTTAGCAGCACAAAATCCTGTCCTGTTTGGAACCTGCACTTATTCTCTTCTCTGAAAGCGACGTTTCAGCTCACTACTCCTGTAAGGCATTAAGGGCGAGGCAGTTTTATCATGGTGATGTGGTGAAATGTAAAGGTGATGCTACTTTGGCAGCTGTCTTGACTCACTCTAGGAAACAATTTGAGCAGTTTTCATGATAAATAATTAATAAAAACAATAATTAAACGCCGTGAAACAATAATAACCCAACCTGAGAGCATTCTCTGTGTATAAAGCAAACCATTTCACAGGGTGTCTCCAGAGTCTGAAACTTACCACGGGGACCAAGCTCAGCATAACCAAGCTGTTACACTGAACACCTAAAGTGCAGTTAGTGGTGTCAGCTTTCCTGCCACAGATATTGTATGATTTCAGCATCAATTTACTCACCTAGAGTTAAATAATAAAGAAATGGAGTGCAGTCAGGTTCATCCTGCTCCAGCTCTGAGAGTGTGCAGTTTCTCCCTTTGTGTCTCTCACTCCCTCAGAGAACCAGCCATAGATTTTGTACTGACTATTTATTAAGCTTACAGAATTCAACTTAGCAGCATCATTTAAGGCTCCTGAAACCTTAAAAAGCTAATATTGCCATAATCTCCACTTTCAGTGTTCCCATCATGAGAAGTAGCTGTTGGCTCCACTCATGGTGTCAGCTTCCTACAATCCAGTTCTTCAAAACACAAGAGATTTACTAACCTCTTTTTTTTAGATATGGAGCTTAGAAATTAGGCTCAGGTGTTATTATATCCTCTCCACTAAAGTATCTTCTTCTGAGATCAGTTCCTTACTTGAGTTTCGCAGTGTATTCCAGCTTGAGACCAGGCCTCCACCTCTCTTTACACCTCTCTTTTAGCTGCCAGGGGAGCAGAGAGCTTTGAAAGCTCCTGTGCTGCCTCCCAGGTGTGTGGTTGTACAGGTGAACACCAAAGGTGCCTTCACAAACAGTCAATCAATGAAACAATCAGCCTCAAGCAACTCATTTCTGCCTCTACATCTTCCAGAATATCACAAAATAAAGGTGCCATCTTAAGAAAAGATTTCAAAGTTTTGACATTTGACTGAGGGGTCATCTCATACAGACAGAGCAGCTTTTGAGTTTCTGGTGATAAAGCACCTGCATGTGATGTGGAAGATCTGGGTTATGCTTCCAGCTGTTCTGGGTTCAGAGCAAACTGGGAGCACAGGGGTCTCTGACATCCCTGGGAAATGTGCTCTGGCTGCCCTGCCAAAGTCAGCCTTGCTGCTCCATTTCTGTAAGCAGCTCTTCTCTATTTAGCACTTATCTACCCCGTGCACACTCTGCAACTCCTGGTGTGTTCCATGGAGTTCAAAGCAGCAGAGTTTCCTTGAAACTCCCCTACAGAAAATTTAACTCTCCCTTGTTCCCATTTCACTCCACGTTCACTGCAAGGTCTACGTTTTCTGGCCGAACATATCACCCAAAGTGACACATTCCCGCAACAACCTTCCTTTGGACAACTTTTCATTTCCAAATGGCCTTTCTCCAGGGACAGGTAGCTCTGGAGCAGCACACCACCTCAGGAGTCAGGCAAAATTAGCCAAAGTGCCACCAGAATAAGAGAAGAACTTAGTAAAATTTTTTTTCTCCTCCCCTCCAAGGCCCCTGCATAAAATTGATCACTGCCACCTCTTTCATCACTAAAATTCTGAGCTATAGGTTGATAATGTTCACCTGAGCCCTTTGGCTCATGTTATCTATTTACATCAAGAAAGATAAGTTAAACTATTTCCTAAGCTTACAAAATTCAGCTCATCAACAACTTTTACAGATCCTGAAACCTTTAAAAAAAAAAAAAATCCATAATCTCCACTTTCAGTGCTCCCATCAGGAGAAAGAAGTAGTTGTTGGCTCCATCCATGGTGTCAGCTTCCTACATCCCAGCTCTTCAAAACACCAGAGATTTCCTAATAATTTTTGAACTGCTTATTTCTGACTCTTTTTTTTTTTTTTTTCCTTCTTTGCCTCTGGGACTTCATCACCAGAATCTGTCTCTGAGGTTTAAATGCTGGTGATGGCCTGATTTCCTCAACTCAACAAAAAGGAGTCAGCACTAAGCACAATTTATCTTTTCACCTACATCTATCCTACAAATAAAACTGGGTTTCTTCTGCACAACCTGATTGAAAGTGTACTGAAACGAATGGAATCTGTCTGTTGCTGACAGCACCAACACTCTTTGTGGTGGATCTTGTGTCATTTACTTTCCCTAGAATTGCAGTTCTTAAAAGTTAGCAATGAAGTAAAAACCTCATCTTCCTCTTTCTCATTTTCACTTACCACTCACCTTGGGAATTCCTACCACTACCTCACCCTGGAAACCTGAAAATGTTGCAGAAGTGAGCTTTAAAGCCATTAAAATGATAGAAAAATCCTTTTTCTTCCTTTCCTCCTACTATTTTATAGTTTTAAACTCCTGGCAAGCTGAAATGCCCTCCAAATTGAGATTAAAAAGGCCATTTCTGGCCATGCAGGGATGGAGAGCCTCTTCACAGGTGCTGATCAACTTTCACCTCACAGCAGGAGGTTGGAAAGATCTGAAAAGGGACCAAAGAGGTCCTTCAGATTGCAGAGTATGATTCACCTCCTGACAAGTCTTCTCATTACAGCTAAACTCACTTGGCCAGACATTTCCATCAGGTTTTTGGGCTGGAAGAACTAACAGTAATTTCAGTGGGAAAAAAAGCCCACATAAAAGAACAAATTCACTTGTGACAGATTACTTCTCTCTTGGTGGTCCTGCAAACATTGGAAAATAAAGAACACAGGTGCTACCATCTGTATTATCCTAGTTTGTGAAATTTGCCTTAAAATTACATCACAATGTCTCTACTAATGTAACTAAACCATAATTCTGTCTGTGGGAAACAAAACCTGTCAATACACTTATAAAAAGTGCCTTACTGCACTTATCTCAGTCAACATTTATTCTGTGAATTGTAATCAGGATGTTAAATGTTTCTGGGAGGTTTGAGATGCCATATTTTGCCATCTGTTCTAATTATTTCTGAATAATTTGGCAGATCTTGATTTTGTTGCTGAACTACAGAAGCAGATTTCACCAGTCTGAATTGCATTTAAAAAAAAAAAAAAAAAAACCACCAAAACAAACAAACAAAAAAGATGGTATTTAGTTCAAAACTTCCACATTAAAGAGTCACATACCAGCAGGATGCAAGCAGAGGTCCAGAACATCCTGGATGGGGAGATAAAGTAGAGCTAAGTCTTCACAATTCTCTGTGGGGTGACATAAAAATGAGGAAAAAATAGCAGACACAGATAGGTGCTGGCATTATATTGTGCAGTACATTCTTCATTTCCTGGATTATTTTCCTTGAAGAACTCAAAATGAATTTTTCAAGTTATTCATCTCTTGATCAGAGGCCCTGAAAGGGAGAGAATAATTATTGCCCTTTTTTAGATATGGAGAAACAAGACAAGAGGCAATAAATTACTTCCCTGAGGTCACACAGGACATTCTGGGGGAAAACTGAGGGCAGCACCCAGTGCTCTCCAGATCCAAACTGGAATGTCGGGAATTATCAGGGGGTCTTTTTGGAACAGTCACTACAAATGGAGCTGCACTGTTCTAGGACATGGAAAACTCACTGAAATGTTGGACAGAGTCCAATGCAATGAGTTTCCACTTCCTAGTACAGTATGAAGGCTAACTACAAAATATTCCAGGCTACTGGAAAAGTATGAGGAGCAGGATGACCCAGTAGGAATTGGTATTGAGTAGTGCACAGCAGATTGCCCCGTTATTTATTTTGAAGATAACTCGGCCACTTCAACCTACCTTGTCCAAAACCACTCTGATTTTGAAGGAGAAAAACAGAATGAAACAGAAACATCCCGCAAAACCCAGCTGGCATTTAAGAGCCATGAGTTCTGATGCAGTTTCTGACACTGCTGGGCACATGACCTTCAGCAAGTCCTTTCCCACCCTGCCTCATTTTCCCATCTGTGGAAGAGACCAGAAATTCCTCCCTCTGGTTTCCAGCAGCGGTGCTGTGAGAACCAGTGGATATTTGCACAGCTTTCTGAATGCAACAAAGACCAGGAAGAGATAAAACATCATCTGAAGACTGACCTTGCCAGGGTTTGTGTTATGATGACTCCCACGTGGATTAAATTTTACAGAAACAGCAAACAGCAGCTTCAGTAACAGCACCAGTAAGGCAGCACTGACAGTTTGCAGAGTATGTAAATAAATGTGCCTGATTCAGTGCTTGAATCAGAGAAAGGAAGAGTGTACAGGCTTGCTGGGTTTGGTTTTTTTTCTTCAGACTGTATCTCTGTGCCAGTGCTTGGGTTCATGATCAAATCAGGGCTTTCATCCCCCAGGCTTAGATAAAGCTCAGGTGCAATGTGCTCTGGCTTAGATCTCTCTGCACAGCCTGCAGTGGTGCCCTCACAGCCAGATCACTCAGCAAACACAGGCCACAGGAACGCTCCCTTTTTATCAGCTGAGCAAATAATAACACTTCATTGTCTTCTGCAGGGAGCAAACAGGCTGCAGTGACTCAGGAATAGCAGCGTTGCTATTTTTGTCACTGTGCATTGAGCAATGTGTGGTGTGGACAGGAAAGATGAGACACCCGCCCCTCCTGACTCTGCCCTGGCACCACCAGCAGGGTTTGACACCAAATTCCTCATCAGAGAGGATCTCTCTCAGCCAGATCACCAGATGATTTCCATTATTTCATTGATACCGCTGCAGGGACTGAGACAAGCAAAATGCATCCTCATTTCAGACTTCACGACAGATTTTAAATGCAATATTTTCAAAGATTGCTCTTGATTTGGGGTGTGCAATGTAAGGTCTGACAGGGCCAAGGAGTCACTGTAAAAAGCAGAAATACAGGAACAGGACATTATTTACATGAGTTTTTCTGTGACATATTTCTTTAGGAAAACCAAAATCAGTCTGTGGTAAGCAAGACCCATTACTCTCTCCCACTGTGATAGCATATAATATAATATTAACTTCTAAATTGCAGTAATTTCCTTCAGCACCATAAAAATACACATACAAACAAGGTATTTTAGTATATGAGACTACATTTATATGACTTCTGTAATTAAAAATAATTCAACTAATGTAGTTTTTTTTTTGTGCCGGTCTCAACAAAATGTTAAAGAAACTCCCAACATTTGCTTGCAGTCTTTCACAGAGAAAATAGGAACATTTCTACAATGTTCAGCAGAAGCATTTTTAAGAAACTTCTTTTTTGTGAAATGCTCCAAATGAAAAAATTTGATTTTCCAATCGGCTGTAATGGGAATTGCAATGCTAAAGCAGAATTCACTCCAGACACAAAGAACATGCAGAAACAAGCAGCGTATTTGGATCAGTCAGTGGACCAAATTCAGTTGTGTTATAAGCAAGAGCTTGTTAATTTTACTGAGAAAGGAACCAGAAGATAGCAGGGAAAGAGAGACAAATAAATGAGAACTCAGAAGGATGTGGCAGATTGCCAGTAAGAGATGGAGTGTAAATTCAAGTTTACATAAGGGCAAAAAAATGAATGAAGATCAAAAGGAAAATTTCCCCAAGCTGTCTTAAAGGTGAGATATTGAAAAGTTTTTCTTGTTTTAACAAAAAATAATAACAACAACAACAATTTTATCCTAGGAAGAACAAAATCAGCCAGTAAGACGACCTGGGGGAAAACAGGGAAGACTTAGCATAATTCCTGATTTAGAACCTCATAAAGCAAGCAATAAAGAACGTAATTAGGACAATTTCACTCTACTTTTCAGACCTAATGCTTACTAAGATGCTGGGCCAAATACATTTCTTGTGCAAGTAGGCATAACCCTCGTTATCTTCAGTTCAAATTACACAGTTAAGATACATAAACAAATACAAACTTACAGTGGAATCATGGGCATGAGATGGCACCTGGGGAGATGCCTGCCTGAGAGAGGCTGGAGCATCTGGGTCCTTTCCTGAGCCTCCTGGAGGTCTCAGGATGTGAGGGATTTCAGGCTCACCAGGCACCTGTGGGTCCAAGCTGTAGCCTTCATCTTGCAAATGCCATTTGGTTCCTCTTCCCTCTGTGTTTTATTGAAGCATCCTCTCCCCCACACCCAACAACCATTTAGCATGTTCAGTTTGTCAGTCAGATCTGGATTTGATACTTTGAAAAATGGTGACATTTTCTGCGAAGTGTGGCAATTCCTGTCCCCATCAGGTGCAAGTGCAGCTCAGTTGCCATCATCTCTTGCCATTCAGAGGTTGGAAAGAAGCAATGTTTTTGTTTTGCTTTCTATCCAGGATCTTCCTAGGATAAAATTGTTGTTGTTGTTATTATTTTTTGTTAAAGCAAGAAAAACTGCTTTCCTCAGTAAGGAAAGATTAGCAGTAAGATTGTTCCTTTGAGGTTAGGAATCCATGCAGAATAGTCCTGTATCCTGCAGAGTAGTCAGGACCTAAGTTTGAACACAAATACCAGCTGTCTCTGAAATATCTCCTTAACATCAATTGCAGCAATTTCAAATATCTTGAGAGAGTTTTATGTTTAACATCTTAAAGTCCAAGCCTTCTTTAAGAGAAAGATTTTCCTATCTAGTCTTTATATACCAACCATCAGGGGAAAACTCAGCTGTGCATCCCTCTCTCCCTAAACAAGCAGCTACATCAGCTGGATTCTCACCTCAGAGATGTCTGAAGACAAAATAACATTAAGAAAATATTACAACATGGCATGGAAATGGATGAAAACAATCACATCCTTACTTAAAAACATGCCTACAGAGAAAGACTAAAAATCTCTAGCCTTGACAGTGGAATAAACTCCAAGCAGGTCAATTTTCGTCTTTCAGATTCCAAGAATTATATGGCTGGAAAATTGTATCTAATAAAATGTATAATTCAGCTAATTAACATCATTGCTCATAAATTCTGACAGAACTCACCCAGCAATCACAGTAAGTGCTGTAAGTGTAGGGTGAACAGTCTTTCTATAAATCCATATCTGCCAAAGCAGGTTAAAACATTCTTAAGTGAAAATTTTAACTGAGGAACTATTGCATAGTTTATATTAACACATGTAAAAGATGTATTCCCAGAAGAATACTCTCATATTGCCTCATCACAGACTGTAAAGTTCTGTGCTATGTTTATTTGCAGCAGGGAAACACAAAATGCTGACAGGAAATCCCATATCCAAGGGGGGAAATGCATATTTAACAGAGGAATTCTGCATCCTCAAATTACAGCTGAATCCAGTACTATGATATGTTCTTCGAGAACCTATTTTTTTTAAGGAGCTCTACATAAAGTCCTCAAATAGAAAATTAGAAGGCCTGAGACTGCTCAAATTGTTTAGCACAGAAGATGGTGAATATTTGCTGTTGACATTGTACCAAGCACACAGCCATGAAAGTTGAAATTAAGCATGTCTTGGCCTGCTCAGATTAGGTGTTTATTTTTATTTTTTTTAGTTTGTATTTGAAGCCCTGTTTGAAATGGAGCTTGAGGAAGGATGCCTTTGTACAACCTTCAATAAAGAAATATCCACATCAGAGACAAAATTGTAATTGAGCTCCTTTCTAGTAATCTGTACAAAGAGGCAGAAGGAAAACAGAGATCAAATGTCTTAGAAGTGGAAAATAACTGCAGACAAAAACAAAATCAAAAGAGACTACAAAGTTAGGTGAATATAGAAGTGTAATAAAAATCTGCTATGAATATATGGCTTACAAATAAAATAATGACCCACTAGAGCTTGAATACATTTTTAGGGCTTTTAATAAGATTACATAGTGTTTTGCTAGGTCATCCACCCTAATCTCATGCTCTGGATGTTATATGGATTCAAACACTAACTTCCACATACGGCAAAAAAGTTCTCAAGTTTTTTCTGTTTTGAAGAACAGCCCAAGAAGGAGGATTCTTAAATAAACCCACATTTTACTGGTCAGGTTCAGAGATAGCATGCCTTGAAATGTCTGTGGAAAGCAAGAAAAATTTACATTTAATATGTAGTTGATTACATTATGATAAGGAAATCAAAAATACCCAACTCCAGGAGACAGATTAATCTGATCCCACATTCCATCACCACTAAGCAGAAGTACCACCAAGCCCCTGCTTTAGAAACAACCAGAAAAACCTTCTCATTGTCCAGACCAACCTGCAAACTCAGTTTGAGCCTTGCAACTGAACCAGGAATGAAAATCTCTATAGGGACAACTGCTGGTGGGAAGTGAACTCTCTTAAAGACGTGGGTTGGCTTACCATGAACATTTAATTTTGGGACGAGTGGAGATAGGTGGCAATGGCTCAGTTTCTGTCCCTACACTGAGATGAGCTGGTGACACAGGAGAAATGGGGGGAACAAGAGTGGTAGACAATGGAACAATGGGTGGGAGCTTTCCCAGGCAAGCCTGAGCACCTCTGTGTCAGATTTACGCTCTCCAGAGGGCCATAGCAAACACCAGGGCCCACAGCCAGCTCTTTCTCCCACTAATGACATTTTTAGAGGGTGAAGACCTCATTGAATCCATTGATGCTGACCCACAGGGCTCCATTTTCTCTGTGCTGCTCAGTGAATTAGGCAGGCAAGTGCTATTAATGAGAAGAGGAGATGTGCATATCCAGTTTCTAACTCTCAGGGTTGCTAACACACCCCATAATTTCAGACAATTATGTCTTAAAGGCTATGCTGGGATAGAGAAATCACTCGTGATGAAGCAATGTTTAAGCAGTGGAAGAATCTTTGTCCTAATGTTGAATGAATTCCTCTAACACAGAATTTCAAGCAAGTGTTGGATGAAAATCTCACCCTTGGAAATACCTAATTTAAAATAAGAGCTTATATCTCAGGTGCTCTGGAACACTGAAATGAGGAGGCCCATTCCTGTGAAGTACCTGCCCCAATTCTTTTTGTCTGGAACCTGCTGCCCTACTTAATCAAAACAAAATCTGAGACATGGACATTTAGGGGTTTTTTTTTAAGTGATTATAATGATTATGAGTGGAATTTCCATGCTGCTTTTTGCAAGAAGAGGTGGGTACCCATAAAAATCCAAGTGACCTACCAGCAATGCCATTATTTTAACTGACATCTGTGAACATACTTTCTTAGGTTGCATCAAGACAGATGAGGGCCCTTTGTGCCCTTCTGACAGTGATGGCAATCATTAAAGATTTACCAGGGTCATTAAAGTGAGAAATAGCAGTAATGCAGAGCTGAATACCACCCTCCCATGTGGATTCCACTGAAGTGCAAAGAAAGGCAGCACTGAATAAGCCAAGATCCTGCACTACCACCTTAACCTCATTTTCCAGAAGAAAAACAAAAAGGGGGGGAAAAAAAATCACCAACTTGTCTAAAACACATGAGAGAAGCACATTGCACTTGCCGGGAGGCATTGCCAGCAAAGGACACAACGCTTCCCTCCCCATTACAGCAATCCCTGTGCTTCCACACGGTGAGAGCTGGGGGGGGACCTGGGGTCACTGCGCTGGTGCCAGCCCAGGAAATGTCTCTGTCACATTCTCCTGCAAAGGCAGCAGGAGGTGGCTCCTGGGCCGCCCCTGAATGAGTGCAAAGGGAGACCTTCAGGTGGAGCTGCCAGGGACACCCACCATCCTTCGCTGGCTGAAAGTGAGCAGAGCAATCCCTGAGTCAGGAGGTTGCACCTGACAGCCCAGCCAAGCCTGGGGACTCTTCCCACAGCTCCTGCCTTCCTCTCAATGCTCTTTCCTCTGAGCACAAACCAGATTCTTGTAGTTCATTACTGGCTGTTCAAATCCAATGCTGAAGAAACATCTCACCATACCTTTGAAATTTACTCCTTATGAAGGCACTGGGGCTATTTTTAGCAAAAATTAAAAGAATGCAAAGAAACAAACAGCTGCAAATTTAATCAGCTTTAACATGTTTAACTACAAGCCTGGTGACTCACAAGGCACACACCTTGCTTGAGCAGCTATATGTAAATTATTCTAAGGTAAAAAAAGGACATTTTCTAAAATCATTATCACACGTGTTCCATTATTGTAATACCTTGTGAACTGACATCACAGAAATTGCTGGAAAAGAAGGTGCAAGGGGCTTCTAACCTTGCTTTGATTCTCCTGTTCATTATATCAAATGAAACAGGAAAGCGATCTCCTACGGAAATCAGTCACTGCTCTTGTTTTAATCGCCCCCCTTTGATTTCCTGAGCAGCTCAGATTAAAGATAGACCTTTCTCCTGTGTGTGATGTGGAGCTGTGGGCAGGAGCAGGCAGCACAAAGCCCTTTGTCTGCCAGGGCTGTGCTGAGCAGCCAACCCTCATCCCAGGGACAGTGCCAGGCTGTTCAGTGCTGCCGGAAAAAGTGCTCCTTGTCAGTCACCTGAAAAATGACACAGCTCACAGCACCAGGCAGGGGGCAAAAATAATCATGGGTTGAAAATAAACACGGTGGAGATCACTCTGGGCATGCAAACACTCACATGCACAAATGTATTTGTAAAAAAAGGAATAATACACACCAGCTCTGAATGCTCCACTTGAGCCAATTACATGTGAGCACTCTCCTGCATTATGGATGTTGGGTTTGTTGAAGCTGTGCCACTCTGGAGCTCAAGTCCCTCTCAAGATAACTTTTGCCAGTCATGCGTATCCCAGTGAAAACAAAAAAACCCCAAACACTTCATGCTCCTATCGCCTCACACCTGATATATTGGTCCTTCAGAGTCAGACATAATTATCACATGATGCACAAGGCTGAACATGTTTTAAACATATGTTTGACATGGTGCAATCAATCACAGTGCAGCTAATAATGCTGGTAGCTGGTGTACAGTGGCAATGCCCCCCCAGGCTCGTGCAGCGCTGAGATAAATGCGTTTCCCGGGTCACTGGAGGCACTCATTCCACCTCCTGCCTCATGATACTTCCAAGGAGCATGTTATCTCAGGGCAACACATGTCTGCTGCTACCTGGTTGTTTAATTACTGTACACAAAATTCCAAATCAGAGTAATTGGCATCTCAAGGTACCGCTGTGTGCTGCAGGGTCCTCCCAGTGTAAGTGAGCAACTGATGCAGGAAAGAGAATGACCTTGATAGAGATTTCTCCCCACAACTGATGGCATCTCGTGACTTTAAAGCACAACCTGATGAAGAAAACAATATAAATATTGTAATTATATTTTAAGCTCAAAAATTCACAACGGTTTGCAGTTTGATTTTATATGTAATTTCTCTATACAGAAGGTGTTTTTTTGGGAAAAACATGATTCAGGATCTCTCAAAATACTTTCTTTAGGCCATTTTTTAGGAGTAGTGAATGCTTCAGTCATTCTTAGTGATAGATATCCACTTTATATAAACAAACACACACATTCACACTAAGCTTGGGGTGTGGGAGAGCCAGTCCTGAGTCGCCAGCGGAACCAGCACACACAGACATGAGTTTGCACCTGAATATCTGCTGTCTGGGGTTTGAACACCTAAAATACTCAGCATCTGCTACAGACACCCAACTGGTTGTACATTTCTTTTAGGAGAAACCTGATCCTGGAGCTGAGATGCATTTTCTCCTAATCAAACCCATTCCTACAAGCAATAGGATCCCTGATCAGTTGCTGTTATCTATCACTTCAAAAAGAAGTAAGGAGCAATCACCTCAATATCCACGTGCTTCCAAGTAACTCAAAAAAAATTCAGTAATTCGGTCACATCTCATTTTCACTGATTTTTTTAAACACTCAAATACTGTGAAGCATTCAGACACATTTACTTACTTTAAATGAGGAACTTTGTGGGCAAATGAGGGACTTCATGGAAACAGAAGGCTTCATAAAATCTCTGTGCTGCTCTGAACTACGGCTGCACCACCAGTTCTATTCTGACCCCAAGAGCAATTGGTCCTGACCTGTCCTGGGATGGAAATCCAGCACTTGAATTGCTTGATATTTGCAGTGGCAACCCATTATCCAAGCTATTTGATACACAGAAAATATCTTACCATAGCTCACTAAAGGAAGATATGGAATAATAATAATAATAGTAATAAAATAGAGCCCTAGAGAATCAATAAAGGTGATGTATTGCAGTCCTCAACCCAAGAGCAGGTTCATTAATACCAAACCCCATCCTGAGTGATGTTTGTGCAACCCATTCTTTTACATAATCAAAACTGCCTTAGCATAAATGAGGAGCCAAGACACAGTAACAGTTATAATTAAATAAAGGGACTGAAAGGTAAAGAAAGTGGCAAAAACATCAATTAGCTCTTAAAGAGAAATAGTCACAATATTTTTTTATTTTTTCCTAGGGTCAGGTTATCTTCCAGAAGCACATGAGCCCTTCTAATCAATTTTTTATGAATACATGCAACTTGAATTCTGATTTTCTTCTTACTTGGACAGTCTCTTTCAAGACATCTAAACCTACCAGGACTTCTCTAAAAATTGCTTTTCTCTTTAATCCTTCCCTTTTCTTTTTGTTGATATCTCCATATGTAACTAAAAGTATTTTATGAAGATACCCAGCTCTACAAACTGGAATTTATTTAGTCTCTGTCTACATTTACAAGTCAAACTGCCTAAAAGAGAAAGATCTTCTTGTGCAAACCAATATTTCTGAGGTCCTCACATCTATGCTGAAGGCATTTTAGGGGTTTTGCTTTGGCCTACAGCGAGTCTAACAGCCCAGCTGAACACCCCCACTGTCCCATGGCTCTGAAATGGTTTAAAAAGAAAATTATACTAATTTCTAATTTAATTAGCAATTTCCCCTTTAAAGGAAGGTAGTTTCACACATAAAAAAGAGGCTGTTTGTAGGAGCACTCACACACACACACACAAAAAAACCCCCAACCCAACCAACCCCAAACAGACAAGCAGAAAGCCATCAAACCCACATCCTTTCATCTCTTGGGTGGATATTTTTCAGCTCTAAAAGGTGTTGCCACAACTCTTGCCCACCTGTGATTTTTCAGTGTCGCTTTCCATTATGATCCTTCTCAGCTGCAAGAAAGGAGAAGAATTATGAGCTCTTTCACAAAGGATTTAGTTTGATTTTACTCAGGATGAGAAATTAAGGATGCCCTGACTGACAGCATGGGGTTTCTATTTCTGTCTATAAGCAGCCTCACAACAGTAGGTCAAAAGGATTAGAGGGAGGTCAGTGTTAGTGTTTCTAGAGGAAACCAGGAATTGTAGATTCACTTCAATGTTCTTGCTTTCCAAAGAAAGTGAAAATCTTTATATGAAAGGGTTTTTCAAACACCTGCTCTTATTCACTTTTTCTTTAGTAATTGAAGTAAAGGAGTAAGTTGGGGGATTGTTTACTCCTTTTTTCACTTTCCTCCATTACAAAATAAGCATTGTATGTAGAGGAAAAAAGTTAATTTGCTGTCTGATATAGGCCCTATTTTTTTTAACTACAAAACAAAGAAGCAATAATATCAATACAACACACATACTATTTAAGGCATGGAGAAGCTATAATAACTCTGGGAAACATCACAAGTATCACAGAAGAACAAAAGGTTCTCTGCTGTCCAGTGTTTCCATTTTCCAGTCTCTTACAACAGCCTAACCTTGCTGTTCACAAGCATCACAGGTGACAAAAAACCTGCTCAATTCATGTGGTTTTACATCAGTTATTGATTTATTGACAACTTGCTAATAACTGCCAAACCTTGACCTGTCTATGCAGATCAATTCCAACAACAGAGCAGGTGAACCAGTATTTTGGGGACTCAAAACCTGTAAATTTCTGCTTGCAAACATCCAGACTTCACGCTGCTCTTTCATTCCTCTTCAAGCTGAGGCCTTTTTCCAAAGTTTCCCTGCAATTCCCTGGGTTTTGTTTAATTCAGCTGATGGCTGGCTCCCTGTTTAGCCTGATGGGTGTTCAGTGTGAGTGGAGAAACTGCTCCTCTACACAGAAGAGCAAATGGGGCCCATTTGAATTTTCTGAATTGCACAGTGCAAGCCTCACTCTATTAGGAACTCGCTCTCCTTCCAGAAAAAAAAAAAAAAAAAAAAAATAGCTGTAATGCTCCAGTTGCTTTAATGGATGAAAAATCATGTTCCCCTGAGTGAGAAGATAAGCTGAGAGGATTTTTAATTAAAACTCACTCTTCCTCATCTTTATCCCAAAAGTCTGTTTCATGCTACAAGCCAATCATTCCCTGACACTCCCAGTGTCTTGCAGTCTACCTGGGTGCTCTCTTTCATAAAAAACCAAGGTTGCACAACCCAGACACCTCCTGAATTCACCTAAACCAACACATTTGTGCCAACCAGCCTGTAAAATGACACTGTTGCTCTGCTGCATGAAATGGATGCATCCATTTTTTGCATTGATGCGTCCAAAAACCCCTCCAGCAGGCACATTCCAGCTGGGAAGGGCTAAAGTTAGGGGTGCCCCCTGCGATGCCAAGCAGCAAAAATGCTTCCAGCAGCCTCCAAAGTATCAGGTACACATCCTCAAATTCTTGGCCCTGGGATGATTTGACCCTGGAAGTGCAGATTGGCAGAAGGACGGGTGAAATTAATTTCCCAGGAACTTCTCTTTCAAGAGAAAAATGAGTGGGAATGGACTTTTACATGGATACATCATAGAAATGCAAACCTCCTAAAGAATCAGGGCTCATCCAGGGGCTTCACTGAAGTTGCTCAAGGCATGGAATTTACCCCAAAAGGCCAGGAATATCACTGACCAGAACTAAACCAAAATCAACAACTGGCAGGTTGAAAACAGTGTCAACAAATTAATCCAATACTGTCCCAACCCCAAAACTCTGCTTCCAAAGGCAGATTGCAGAGCACCAACGTGCTCTGCTCCTCCTCCTCAGTGAAAGCTCCCACGGAGCTGCAATATCTTTTTTGTACAGATTCCGTGGATGGATTTTGCTGTGCTCACAGCTGTAGCAATGAAAAAAAGTGGGCAAAAGTCTCGAGAAAATCTAGAACCTCAGTTATTGCTGCCTTTAAAGGCAGTGTATGGTATGTAAATAACCTTCTTTTGTGGGGTTTTTACATGAAAGTAACTGAAGAAGCAAAAAGGGTATAAAAAGAACCAGCTAAAGCCTAGACAAAGAAGATCTGTGTACTTAAGCAGAACACTTAAATATGGTGAACTGAGCTTTTTTTATATGCCTTTTCCCCAGTCTGTGTTTATATCACGGGATTTTTGGAGGTGAGGAAGGTACCAAGGCACTGGGGACACAATTTCCACTGCTTTACTCCCTCTCCCATTTTTAACATGTTTTGTTTGTTTAGATAATGTTTTATTTAGATTGGCTGGGGTTTTAATTCTTATTTTTACCACAACCTTGTTTATGCTGCAATTTTCATGAATTTGCCCTGAACTCCTTTGATTACTCATCATATTTTTATGACTTTCATTTGCAGCACTGTTATCTTTTGATCTTCTGCTGTTTTCCCGTATGTTTAAAGATTTCCAAACTAATTAAGACAATTAACTAAAAAAGACTAATTGCATTCATAAATGAGTCGTGGCGCTTCTGATTAGCAGGTGGCTCCTTTCTGGTTTAGATACATAAAAGCAGATGGAAATGTGGCAGACTTAGTTATATTTAATGTGCCCACTTCCTTCCAGACTGCTCCTCTTTCCAGTTAATGACAATAAAACCTATAAAATCTTCAGACTGCTCTTTTTCTTTTTTTGCTTTTGCCATTTCTTATTTGAAATCCTAGCCATTCTTGACTAAGAGTTTCCAAACTGTTTTTCCTAAATGTTTCCTCCCTTTTACTTACAGGCTTTGAGGTGCCTGGAAGAACAAGAGGATCAGACATACTCAAAAATAAGAAATCTGCTCCTCATTTTGATGTGCAATCAATGGTAAAAATAATTTTTAGTGATTTTTTTAAAGAAAATTTGCCTTAAAGGACAACTTTTGTTCTTATTTTTTGCTATATTTCCATATAAATCAGATATATATCACTCTTGTTCCTATAGCACAAATTTTTTCTGTTCACTTTCACATATTTTCTCCAGTGTCCCAAAATTGCTTTCCAGAATGCATAATTAATTCCCAACCAAATGCATTGAGGATATAGAGAAGCGATTTCTTTGTTGCCCTGACAATCCATGACAATTTTAGCACAGAAAAATGGAAAAAAACCAACAAAAAATAGCAGTACAACCACATGTCAGTGTGGGAAATTACCAGTTTATAGACGCCTGAGGAACATTAGTAACTTATACATTTTATATCTAAAATAAATACACTGCCTTGAAGTTCATGAAAACAATATCACATTTTAACTGTTTGGAGAAAAGAAATTTAACATGAATCCAACGTTGACCACTCTAAGTTTTAGTTCTTATTGTACAAAACTCTTTTCTATACATTTATGTGAGACTAACTCTGCAAAAGATTATCTGGGATTTATGCAAGTAAGTTTTGTTCCTATTGGGCAAAATGGTTTATTTGACATAACTTTTGGAGGGTGCAGCACTTTTGAGTGGAGGTATTTCAGAGTAAGTGAGAGGAGAAAAAAAATTAAAATCAAACCATAGAGATTAAATTATGTTGAAGCAAAAAACCTGAAGTTCTTCCCTACCAAATTCTGGTGCTGTGATTGTCTTCAATGCATCTGATCACATAATTTTTATGTAAAAATGTAAGAAAGTAGTGAAAACTTTGAGATGGTGCCTAGCGGCTTCATTTGTGTTGTGTCATGCAACCAAAAGCTGGTTAGAGGATAATACAGACAGAAGGGGACACAACATCTGTTGTTTAGAGTAATGTGTGAAAAGAATGAAAGAAAAAAAATCATCTGATAAACATGACAGGCTGGTGATGATCCAGCTTTTCACCTGCATCCAAGAGCAAGAAGTTCTCCCCTCCCTAACTTTGGCTCCCTTTTATCTCATTTCTCCTCCATTCAGAGACACCCACTGAACAATAGGGCTGAAATGCAAAGATGTGTAGCTTTTCAGATAGCAGTAATGAGAAAGTGTCCTAAGTCCCAACCACAAATTAAAAGCACTGCCATGGCATCCAAATTAGAAAAATGTGACACCAGGGGATTTCCTGAATTCAGAGCTTTTAATATATCCAGTATATAATTGTGAATAATAGTATGCCAGGATTCTAAAATAACTTCAGTCTTGTCTTCAATTCTTATTCAGGATATCTGTCTTCAGCAAAAAGTTCAGATGCATAAGGACTTGAGCATTCATGAGTGCAGCTCTGTAAAAATACCTACTTGCTGTTCAGTAAACAAAACCTGAAAGTTATGCTGGCCCATAAATTTGAGTTAAGTGCTCCTAGTGCAGATGCTATCGAGCACCAGCATCCTGCATCAGCTGTTTAAAGCCCTGCTGTAAGGAACGGGATGACTCAGGGAATTGGTAATGGGATCCAGAGCCTTTCACCCCCGGGTCAATGGTTATAATCTGAAACAGACGGAGAGAGCCCGGGAGTCAATGCCATGTCAGCCCCGTCTCCTGCCTGCAGCCAAACCCGTCTGTGGCCTCCAGACAATTCCTGCACAAGAAACACTGCAACCACAACAGGCAGGAGAGAAACCCCTGGCACTGACAGCTGGCACCAGCAAAAGAACAGGAAAGCCAAGAAATCGTCTGGGGAAATATGCAGTGCTTTTAAAATCAGTAAGGGGAAGTGTTTCAGGAAAGAAGTTAAGGGGAAAATGGTTTGCAGCAACTTTTCATCTTTCTATGGCACTGACAATTCTCGAATCTACTTGAAATTTAAAGTGTTCACCCCTCACACAAAATGTCAGACAATGCTAATTTTGTGTCCCATAAATACGGAGCAGAATCCTTAACCTGCACATATCAATACGCTCTGCGATGTCACCTCTGTAACTACACACAAGCTTCAGCTGCCCTGACATAGCTCAAACCTGCAGAGAGATGTGTGTCACCATCACAATAAGAGCCATTCAGACTTATTTTCAGATCTGTTAACAGCTTTTTGCTGAGGCTTTCCAGGGATTTGCTCCATGTTCTGATCTTTGTGTGTCATTGTACAGCCTCAGCCTGTTGCTCCATCACACCCACCTCCACTCCCAAGGTGACAAACTGCACTGCAAAGCCCTTGCAGAGTTTAAATTTCAAAATGCTGAACACCACTTCCCATGCAGCAACAGACTTTCCACTATGGAGAGGCTAACAATGAATAATTATCAAAAACATGAAGGAAAAAAAGCATGGTTCAGTCGTTCTGTATTGATCTGAAACATGTTTAACCTCACCACCAAGAATATCAGAGAAAAAGACATCAGAGGTACGTTGATCTGGGACACATGGTACTGCTGGGCAGCAGCTGCTTTCTGGAAAGATGATCAGGATTAATTTATTCTGCTGTTTATTGTTTAACTCCAAGAACAAGTGACAGGAGCCCTGTTAATCTTTAACTGTGACAACAGTGACAAATCTATCAACCTGAAAAGTACTCTAGTGTCTCAGCTCATCATACACAATGTTTCAATCATCAGGAGAAACGTATGAGACTATCAGAAACTTCCCTACAATCACATGGATGGACTTTTATTATTACACTTAATACTACTCTGAATGAGCCAATACGATTTCTTTAGCTGTTCTGTACCTTTTAAATTTATAAAAGTTCAGATATGTTAAGCAGGAATCATGAATTTTTAAGATAACTTATTTTCCTTTCATAAAACCTGCACTATTTACCTTGATTACCAAATGACAAAGGTCAGCTAATAGAAATTAGGCATGTTGGTCCTCTCTAACCTCCACAGCATTTTTATTTTAGAGTGCCCCTTTAAAGCAAGATGTTACAAGTAGTAACTTTGTTAATATTTTTCTTCATGTCTACGGAAGTTTTTTTCACTCCTCAGTTGTGACTCATGTCTTGTGAATTATGCATATGAGTAAAACATATGGAAATATTTTTGTTAAGTGGAGATTAAGCTTTGACTATCTTTTCTTCACCCACTCTTTGAATGTAAAAATACTCTTTTGGTGATGAAAAAGAGATGCATTTCTTAATTTCCATTATTTCCTCCTAGTTTATGCTAATACCTACAAAGACTGGCAGGTTCTGTACCTAGAAATAGTTTTCACTAGAATAGTAAAGAAATTAATGGTTTTTGTTGACTAGTGGGTTTTTTTTAAAATTCCCTTTAAAATGAAATTTAAATAAGAGAAGAATATAATTTAAAAATGAAAAACATTTAAAAAAATACTTAAGTGGGTTTCTTCTCCCCATCCCCTCCCTGCATTTTGGAGTAGGCAAAGACAAAAAGATATAAAGAAAAAACTTACTTTGAAACTGGTGTGATATCAGCCAGTGCCAGTCAGCTGAAGAGGCATTTGTCTTTCTCAACTCTCTCCTGAGTTTTTTTTGGTGCAGGCAGATTTATGAGGTCAACACCAGGATTTTGACACCTGTTTTCCCACCAGTTTTTTAATGAGAGAAGAGCATCCAAATCCTCTTTGAACAGCTTTCAGAACAGCAGTCCCAGCTCCTTCATTAAGCTTTTTTTGGGGGACACAAACGTGGCTATTCCAGCGCTCAGGACCATGGGACCTTTCCAGGGTGGGGTGGCCACGGGACGACCGCAGGGGGAGAGGCGCAGACCAGAGCTGGGGTTGTCCCTGAGCCCCCCACGCTGATGGATGGACCCTCACCCACCTTCAGCCCCTCCTCACCCTCACAAGGATCCCCAGCACCAGCGGGAATTAGGAACACTCGTGCTGGCAGCCAGCTCTTGGTAGGAAAACCAAACCCACACACCTCGACTCAAACACCTCCTCCCAGCCCTGAATCACATTTGTGCCCTCTGGAAATGCATCCCACCCACCATGGCATTTACTTGGGTCATCCCTCTAACCCCACCTCTTCTCATCTATACTGAATTTTAAGTTTCAATAGGTACATATACAAGAAAATGATGCCCTGCTTAATGTGTTCAGTTTTCTGAATTTATCTATTAATGTTGGATCTCTTGCTGTTGCACATGCACCTTATACTTTTATGAGTGTCTTTTCCTGCAGCTGTGATGCAAATAGCTGTATATTTTAGATGGCTGAGATCATACCTAACTGGGTTTTCAAATTTGACTTTGATTTGGCCCAGAGGCGAGCTGAGTTGTCCCCACCAGGACTGCTGCTTCCTCAGCAATCCTGGCCTGTGACAAAACGGGGGAAGGAAAAGGGGCAGAAAAGAGAGGCAGAAAACAGGGATTGGAGAGGAAAACAGACAGGTATCTTGCTCTCTCCCACAACAAATGCATCCTTGCTGAGCGGAGGAACACCATTCCCAGAGGTCAGCATGAATACATTTCTCACTTGCATTTGCCTAAACCCAATTACCAGCTACTTGTTGGTTTGTTGGGTTTTTTTAAGCAGTCCTTTTTGATATTCATAATCTCCATGAAGATAATTCATGGCATTTTGTCCAGCATTTTCAGCTTGTGGAGCAGAGCTGGCTGAACTTCTTGCAGAGGGCGCTGGATTAAATGCAGGTAAGGGTTATGAATGGTGAACTGTAATTTACTGACTGCTGCAGGGAGGAGACAGAGGGCATGGTGTGGTTTTCAAGGCATGAATTAGAGTTCTCTGGTGAAATGAGGGTGCTTTGAGCTGATTAAATTATAAGAAATGTGCACCTGGGCCACATAAAGATCTGACGTCCTCTCCCTGGAGTTTGACTGATAATATAAGTGATGTACATCATAATTTCTGCATCATCTGAAAGTTTAATACATGTAATTGTGTGCTGCTTTTCTTCTCTGAAATTGCAAACACAGTGAAATTGCAGGCTTGGTGCCACTGATGAGTCATTGTTGGCCTGCTGGATCTGTATTACAATGGCCATACACAAAAAGAACCATGACACTCCAGTTTACCATCATTATCTGTTTCCTTTTGAGTTGTTTCCACAGCTGAGCAGCTCAGACAGAGCCTGGGTCAAGTAGCAGGGGGAGGAGGAGTTGAAATGGCAGCTTTTAAGGGAGATGAGTTAGGTATGATCTCAGCCATCTAAAATATACAGTTATTTGCATGACAGCTGCAGGAAAAGGCCCTTACAAAAGTATAAGGTGCATGTGCAACAGCAAGAGATCCAACATTAATAGATAAATTTAGAAAACTGAACGCTTTAAGTAGCAGGGCATCATTTTCTTCTATATGTACCCATTGAAATTGAGAATACAATATAGAAGAGAACTATTTTGCTAAAATGGCATCTAAAGATACCTTAATTCCACCGAAAAAACTTCAGCAGTTCAGTTGTTGAAGCACTCCATTGCCAATGATTTCTTCTTTAATCATGTTTTCATCACAGCTCCAGAAATCTGTAATGTAAATGTAGACACATTATTCTTTTCAGGCACTCTGAATCTGAATTTAAAACCCCCAAATGTTCTAAACTGGGGGTTAACAGTGCTTTTTAAACAGTTGAAAGAAAATAAATTACCAAAAGAATGTACTCTTTCTTTAGAATTAAAATGGGGGGAGCTGAGGAGAAACATCCCTATTTACTAGATCAAATAGAGTAATATTCATATTCTTGAACATGATAATAAAGAAATATTCGGGCAACCAGTGTTATTGGCTTCACAAAAAAAAAAAGAAAAGAAAGGAAAACAGGCACAGATTTTGTTCCCAGTTTTGCTGATGTAACAGTAAACCCCCTTCTGTTAAAAGCAGAAATTTTCTTCTCTAATGTGTAAAACCTTCAAGGTGGAAAAAAATTTTTTAGCATAGCTTCATCCTAATTAGAAAAGGAATCCAATGTATTTCAGCTGGTACCAGGGCTTACCATAATTTCTACTCTGAATAAAACCGAAACCCATTATTTTCTCCACGAGACAAAGTGAAAATAAGGAAATCTGAGAACCTGTACAAGTCAGATTTCAGGTACAACCAATAACAACTCTTTTAGGATAGGTTTTAAGGATTCACCATTTCCTTCTTAAGTGATTGATACAAAGGGAGAAGTCCAGTTTAGAGAAAGCAGAAGGAAAATCCCATGGAAATCCCTGGACAAGTGCTCTGACTAGAGAGAAAAGAATTGTATATTGCATTATTTTTCTTCAGACCACAGAACCAACTGAGAGACAAAGTATTGGTTTTGGAGTCTGGCTTGCTGGTTTTTATTCTGAACTCGACAGATAAGTATATTAAATTCATGTTTATGAATAAGAGCTAGTTAAATTTTAAAATTATTTCAGACAGAGGACACTTTCATGATCTGAAATAAGAAATTGAGGCCTGGCAATATATGGCTGTGGCATAAAAAAAGAAAAAAGGCTTACTGTCTCTTGGTAAATAAACATTTTCAGTCATCCCTAGCAGTGATACCAATGTAGACAAAATCACTTCACTCCAGCTGGTGCTTTAGCAACCTTTCCTCCACCACCCCCCCAGATTACAAGAAATAATCAGAAAAAAATAAGCCAAATGAGCAAATATACATGTAAAGTGTTGAAAGTAGGCTGGTCCAGGGAACAACCATGAACTGGACACAAAGAACATTGAGCCATAAACGAACAAAGCAGAAGGACACAACTGCTTATTTATTAAACAATGCTCTGCCTGCCTTACTTTCAGTCCACAGCATCTTAAAACAGCCTCATTGGGACCATTACCAGAGCAAATTACTGCTCAACATGAATAAATGTGGAGAAGTCTGGGTCTAAGCTTTTAAGTGGTTTGGGTTTTGGTGGTTTTTTTTAACATTTTAATGGGTTTTTAATTGTTTTTATTATTATGCACAGCTACATCATAGGAGCAATTCTCTACAGATGAGGCTGAGCTGAGCTCTCTGTTGAAAGGTCAAGGCTTGCAAGTGTTACTAATTAGGGACACAGGCACAGAGTGAGTTATGTTTCCTTAGATAAGGAAAAGGAAAGAGAACCTAGCTGTTGTTTAACATTACATGAAATCACTTGTGCTTCTCCATAGCTAGAGTTTAAAAATATCATGTGACAGATGTCCTGATTCTGAAGCTGCTTTCTACCCTACCCTGTAGGTGCAGAATCACAAAAAAATGAAGGCAGGTATACACTAGGCTATTTCAAACTTCAGGAGAAAGCTTATTTATCACAAAGGTTTTGTCAGTCTCCCAAGAAGAGGGGCTAATATGGGATTTCTCTATCAGAATGCAGCTCAATGAATCAAGTGCCAGTGCGGAGGAGGAGGTGATGAGAATGCACCAGGTACAGAGAAAGCAGGAGGGGATACACAAAAGCTGAAAAGTCTATTTTGTGAGATCAGAGAGGTGACAATTGAGACCACTGAATCAGAATGATCTTTCCAGGCTGCAATCCTCATCAAGGTGAGGGATGCTCTCTTTGAAGGAAAAAAATGTTACAACAATTACCTGCTACAGGTGGGACTTAAGTGTAACTGCAAACGAGAACAAAAGTTGACCACTGCTGGAGCCAACCTTTCCTTACAACATCAGAAATCCCTGTGAATATTTGGAATTTCAGAACTAGTGGCCTCTGATGGACATACACATTCTAGTGAGACAAAGGGTAATGCCTGCTACTCAACATTTTGCATTGGATATGGGCTCACACCTTCACCCTGTACAACTCTCAAGCAGATCAGCTACTGACAAAGTGAAACAAAGCTTATTAAAAGGGCAATGTTAAAAAAAACCCCACAACTTATTAGAGAATGAAAGTTAATTGTTTCCTTCCAAATCACAAGTTAACCCAGCAGGTTGAGACTCACCTCTAAGACAAACAACCACACCTGAGTTCCTGTTATTAAGGTGATGGAGACTAGGATAATTCACAGAAGTGAATGCAGCGGTTGCACTCCTGACAGCTTTAGATTGCCTTGTCTAAATTAATAACAACTCTGAATAAAAGCCATCAAGTCCAGCTGTACAGTCTCACACTTAACTTTTCCATTAGTGTCACTGGCCTCCCAGGGGTCTCTTCTTGTACTTCATATGTTTATGGACAAGACATAAATGACCCTGTATGCACCAGCCGGTCTCAGTGAGCATCTCTCTCCCTCTCCTCCTCTGCTATCCATCAAAACTCTTCCCTGTGATTACGCCACATGCCAGAAACACAGTCATACCTTGAAATGCTAAATGGAAAGCCTACCAGCTAATCTGGGAAAGCTTATTCATGCAGGCTCGGTGTGAAGCAGGGGCACTGCAGCTGATGAGGCTGTTGCACCTGCGTGTGTGAGTGGCACAAGTGCCTCTTGCAGACAGATCCCTCCCGCTTTCCACTCGGCTTTTCCTTTTTCCTGCCCAGCAGGCAGGGAGTTTATGAGAAATAGGGGGTGTGCATGATGAAGGCACACACAGAATGTGTGAAATAATAAACCTCTCACCTCCACTCAAGTCTCAGAGAGGCACAGCTCCTATTGTGAGGCTCTGGATGTGGTGCAGAGCTCTGGCTCAGGGACTCTTGCTCAACCTGGGATGGGGTCATCAGGCTGCCTGGGGAACACAGGTAACACTGGAATCAGCATCACCACCAATAACATCTCTTTATTCTTATGGATTGATTTATTTTGTCACTGCAACCCAAAAGATCAACGAATCTTTGACAAAGAGATGTTGTTAAATGGGTGGTTCCCAATTTTATTAAAATGTTCATTTCTAGAGTTGTACTTCGGCACTTAAAGGAGTTTCAGGAAGGTCACTGGAGGAAAAAAATGCTTTTCAAATATATACATTTGCTGAAAACTAAGTAACTGGGTGACTGATTAGGGCCTGAAATTCACAGCAAACTGGGTTTGGCTGCTCCCAATCACAATTCTGCTGAGGGACAGGAATTAGCCTTCACAATGCTGCCTGCTGATCTGGTCAGCAGCCTGTCTGTGGCATTTACTGTTAGCTGCATCATGTGGCCTGATGGGTTTATGATGGGGACAAACAAGCCTTAAGGAGTAAAACATGCCTATAGAAACTGATTTCCAGTGTGACCTATGGCAGGATTAAAGTGAGGTCTCCAAAGGTGAAAGGGGAGTGTATCCATCAACTGCTCCTTGCAAGCACCCCCTCAGCCACACAGCTCATATCCAATACAATTAATTACCAAATCAGCTTATGGACACAAGACAATGAAATACTATTTATTGATTTGCATTTTCATCGGAAGGCAGGAAAAAAGCCAATCAAGCTGGTTTGGTGTGGAAATTTCAAAGCATTTGTCTCACATATAGATAATACACTGAGGATTTATTGACACTATAATGAAATCTTGCGGCCCATAAATATTGGGCTTTCTCCTTTCTACAAAAGGAAAGAAATTTCAGCACAACAAAGCATGTGTTATAGATTCTGAAATGATCCTCTCTGCACACTTATTCCAGATTTCAGAGTGCCTGCTCATTTTCTATCACAGCACTTGGAAGAGGCTTAAACTAAATTGAAATAAAAGGCAATATTAATTCGAAATTAAAAGCGCTCTGTTTCAGCACATGCAGTGTCAAAATACCTGTCTGTACTGAAGGGGAACTTTCAGGCAGAAAAATCCTCAGAGGAAAAGCTTTGGTGAATGGCCTAAATCAGGGTTAAAATAACTCTAAAACAAATATTAGAAATATACCAAAATTCAGCATTATTAAAATTCTGCTTATTAAAAATTCTTTCCAAAAAGAAAACTTCAGAAAAAAAGCAGAACAAAAGCATATTACAAAACAGCTTAATGGTCTGTTCTCTACTATAAATATAACTGTTTGTCAATATAATTATGCAAACAGATCTAGGCTTTTATTGAAAATTCAGCAGTAGCAGGAAAATGCCAGAAAGAGGAAAAGTCTCAGCACCAAACTCAAAAAAACTTTTTGTCACGCTCCTCATTCTGTTTGGAGACACCAACAAATAGTGCAAAAGTTCCTGGGAAAATTTCCCCTTGTCCAAATGAATTTAAGAAAAAAAAATAAAAATCAAAGCACTATCAGAATATTCAAGGCAGTAACAAATATTAGCATGGGATTAGTCCAACGAAAACTTTTACACAACCAGGACATCTCACTGTTTGTCTGGACTTCAACAATTAAATTTTTTTCTCCTTTTTTTCTAAAATTTGAAATACTTTCATTAGGCACGATTTTGCTTGATGTCTTTTAGATTTGCAGCTCAGGCACTGATTCTGCAGAAGCTGTACAAATACCCTGAAGTCTAGAGACACCCTCAAGTCTCTGACTTCAATGCAAATTAAGCCTGTTTTTGAATGGGTACTGCATAAAATAGATTATTGTTGCAAATATTTGGAATTCGAAACTCACTTCCCATTTTTGTCCCACAGAATTAACATAACATTTATTGCTCCAGTGAATATTCCCTTTATATTCCTTAGAATATTCATGGAAATTAAATGGAAGAGAGGTACAATCAGCTTCATTGAAAATTCAAATGAATGTTTTCTATTTTTGGCAACATTCCTCACACATCATTAAAAACCAAAACAGTTATTCCATGCGAAATGCAAATACAAATAAACAAACAAAAAAATGCCCAGGGACTCCTTCTCCCTGTCATTGAAACTATCTCCTCCTGCCACCCTCCCTCCTCCTTCTCAAGGAGGAAGATTCCCTGGTGACACAGGAGCCACATCCTTTTGGGACTTGCTGCTCCCAAGAGATTTGGTTGATGTGGGCCAGCAGCTTCCAGGAGAAGGAAAAAGGGTTGAGGATACAAAATGAATGCATAAAACAAGCTGGTACCAGAAAGAACACAGCCTACTCTTCCCCTTATTGATTTCCTTCTCCCCTGTCAGCTGCATGTCATGTACAATGGGCAGGTGCCTAAAAATGGCAAAAATAAACTCAAGAAATGAATTTTATGATGTGGTGATACTCTCCAAAAGGAAAGTTGCAAAATAAGTCGTTGTATAAAGCCACCCAGGGGCTTTGTAATTTAATTTTTTTCCCAACTTCTGCTCCTTAAAAACTGCTGCTGTCTTCAGACACCACTTTTCACAGTAAAATCAAAACTATCTTTTCACATTAGGACTTGAAATCCCTGACACTGAAAATAGACTGAATCCAACAATGAGGTCCAAGGAAGTGGCACATTCCGGTGCCACATCTAAGCGGGGGGGGAAAATTATGCAACAGCTTATCCTGGCCAAAATCAGGTCAGAAACAGGTGGCAACAAGATCACCAGTTCAGCCCATGACACACAGAACCTGCTGAACACTGAAAATCAGCTCCCACCCTGGACAGAGTGAGAGGAGCACACAGCCTGGGGACACCTGTGTGTCTCGTGGTGTGGAGCAGGGAACTGCTCTTCCAAACCAGCAGGACATTCTCCACAGACAAATCATCCCCCTCCACCTGCAGGCCCACCTTTCCTAACCTCAGTGCACACAAATAATCTCTAGCTACTTCTCTCTGAGTATTTATTTTGGCTTTAAATATGAAATATTAGGAGAACACCTCACACCACAACACGGTTTTTACAAAGCAACTCGGTGGAGACCACTCTGTCAAACCACAGCTTGGCACCGGTAGCCATGAAAGGCTGCCAGTGATCCATCTGAAACGTCAATACATCGCTTCAAATGTTCTCACTCCAAGCTGCTTGAAGCATCCAAAAGCAGCAAAATCAAAGAGAATGCTCTCCCTTTTTCAGGGGAAAAAAAAAGAGTGAAAATAAAAAGGCAATTAAGTTTCCCCCTAGAAGCAGCTCCTTCACATTAAAAGGGTGATATTTCAAAAGACAGTGAAGAGGGAGACAGCGTGTGTTTCAGACAAGTTAAATAAGGAATCCAGGACAGAGTGATAGGCCTGTCATGCAGGAAATCTAGCATTTCAACTAGGAGTTAGAAATTAGAAATGAGGTAGAAGCCAAATTAGTTCTCTATGCACAGTGCCCACCTAAGAGAAGAGCACCCAGAAAGCACAATACTGGCAAAGGCACTTTCATGCTCCTCTCCCGAATGTGAACAGAACTTTTGCTCTGGATCTCATCAAATTATTAATTGTGAGAGAAAAGGACAGCCCAACCAGGACGTGGCAGCTGATGCTGGCCTAAAAACCAGATTAAAAGTAAATAAAATTCAGTGCTTGGGGACAGAGATTTCTTCAGGCATCTCTCACAGCCCCAGGCAGAGAGCAAAGATTTTGTCGTGCATTTCCACCCCACCGTGGTGGTACCATCATTGCTGATGGCACCCCGGGGCTGGCATGGGAGGAGCTCCATAATTCTGAGATATTCCCTCGTGCTCCCTTCCTCTCTTCCATGAGAGCCCCTCTTTTCCAGGCCTCTTTTATCTCCTTTTCCCTAAAAAGCCAGTCAGGAGCACAGCTGGGATGCAGGGGCTGAGTCTCTTTGGGCTTTCCACCCTCTCTCTCTCTTTGAAAGCACCAGGAGCTGTTGTGATGTCAAACCTACAGAGACAAGGACAGGAAATCTGTACCCCTCAACCAGACCAGCTTCACTTAAAAGAGAAAGCCCCTGGGAAACAGAAAATTCTGCACAGAATAAATATCCAGAAAAATCAAACAAAATTTCCCTTTGGAATTTTTTTCCACTGGTTTCTATGTACTGGCACAAAGTCTTAGACCACTGAAATTCATGTGTTTTTGGGAAGGATGCAAAAACAAGCAATGAGAAACCAAATACCATGCAAAAGTCTCTGTTTCTGGTAAGACTGCTCTGAGTTTATATTGCCTGTCATTTTTATCTGTGTAGGAAATTATCTATAGCTTTAATGTGAGATTAATGGAGTTGAGCACTTCTGGATCACTGGCAGTGGCTACCACGCTGCACAGATATTTTTCTAAGCCCTCCATCTGGCACAAATTTCACAAGCACTTCTGAAAAAAAAAAAAAAAAAAAAAGGAAACACTTCACAGAATTAAATAAAAGTTCAACAATTTTTTAAAAAATAATATTTGAGCAGTGGGGAAGAAAATAAATTATTTATAATGAATGTATGGATCCATATGCTGAGCATGTATTCTTTGATGCTATTGAATGTTTATAATCTAGGAATAATATGACTGCTTTGAAACTCCATCCAAGAGTCTCAAGCACAAAAAGTACTTTTGTTCCTGCTTGGTCTGTTCGTCATTTTTACCCATCATGAGCATATCTATTATCCCACACTGTTAAAAGTTTCTAAGAGTTTTTTTTTTTTTTTTGAGAGACTACCAGAAAATGTAATAAACTTTTTAAAGTTATTACTTTACTTATTACAGAGCATTTCTGTAAAATGTAATCATATTTCAACCGCTCAAAAGAAAAAAAAACCCTTTTTATCAAATTCAACATTCCCTTAAAATAATACTTCCAGATATTACTCAAAACCTTCAACTTTTTTGTTCCATTTCTATAAGGTTTGAGGTAAAAATTCCCAGAGATGAATGGTGTCTCGAGCTAAGAAGACAATGGTCACAGAGCATGCAGTGTTTGAAAGGCAGGTGAATATTTAAAGGCTTTTATCACAGCTTTATTTGCTGCTTTCATCCTCAGGCTTCTTTTCCAAAGTTCCCTCATTGCAAAAAGTGACAAAATTAAAAGGATGGCTCATTCTAAGTGATTTTCCTTTGAAGTGCTTTATATGGGCTAAAGACCCATCCCGAAACTGTCCCTACCCCTGCAAATGCAGGAATAAATGTAAACTGCTGGAATGGGAATAGTGCAAGAATTTCAATACACTGCACCACCACTGCACTGACACCAGTAGGAAACCTGATGAACTGCCAATGGATTTGAAAACTGATGGTCTTATTAAAGCTCCTGATGCTGGTGGGATCAGCCAATGTGGTTTAACTCAAAGGATATTTTAAAGACTTTCTATTTAAGCTGCAAATCCACACAGCTTTCAGGTTTTTTTCAAAGACTTATTGATGTCTTTTGGGTTTTTTTACATCTAGTTTTGTCTTTTTTTTTTCTTCTTTCTGCTACCAAATTCAATAATGATATCAAGATACATTTTGGCTTTCCCTTTTCTGAGTTTTCTCTGCTTTTTTCTGAAATAACCTTTCCTGCTATTTTGTAAAAAGCAACTCGTACAATCCATCATTTCTCACAATAAGGGACTAAGATTCCAATTTCACAGAAGTGTGATTTAAAACATGGCTCTTTTCCCCAAGAACTCCAGCAGTCATTTTTGTATTGCATCAGTTCCTTAGGTCCCAGTTGGGCCGGAGTTAAGATCTGTGCAAACACACAAATGCAGGGGGTTCATCTTTGAAGTGGTCACTCAGCATCACCCAATAAAGGACTATCAAAAAGGAAAAGTGCTTTTGAATTTTTCCTCATTTCCATGTGGTGCAGAAGCACACCAGCTTTTGCTTAATGTTAAGACACCCTTCAAAGCTACAAAACTTAAAACATTTCTTAATGCTGTATACACTGAGACAATTGGACAATACTTCAAAGCTCTTGGGTTTAAATCTTTTGGTACCACTACCATTCAAGCAAAAAGTATTTATACAACATTGTCAAACAAAAGTTATTTTGCAGCTAATCTGACATAGTTTTGGAACAGAAGATAATAAAAATCTATTGCATCCTGTTTATTTTTGGAAAAGGGTGAAACGTGATCAGATGGGGCGTTTAAGCTCTGAAAAACCTTAAAAACATTGACGTTGTTTACATGACTTCAATATCGAGCATTTATCAGCTCTAAACCAGGAAAGGTGCAGAATAAAATTCAACAAGCTTTCCAAAAGAGTGCAGTAAAGGATCTGATAAGGCCAGCTGAATATTCATCAAGCTCTGAGACTCGTAAGCCACTCCTGACGGGGCATGTGAACCAGAAACACTAAGATGTATTCCTCTATAAATTCATATGATCGAGAAACACTCCAAAAAATTAAGATCATGTTCTGCCCAGCAGCCTCTTACTAATAGGAAAGAAACTTATTGCTGCCTATTGCTTGGCTGGGAGCTGGAAATCCTTTTACTAATTCATTCCACTACTACCGAGAAGTTTATGTGAGCATTTTCCACAGGTTTGGGAAGTGTTTAATCATCAGCCTTTTTACATTCATTTCCTTCTAATTCAGCTGCTTTAGAACAAGAGGTAAATGCATCCATGCCCATAAATGTTCAGTCTTTCCTTTCCTGCACCACCTCCCACTCTTGTAACAGCCAATGAGTGGTGAAATAGTCTACACAGCAGCCTAAAAAAATAACATAAAACCCACCATAAAACCTACCTGTCCCTGCTGCTTACGATCCTTGTAAATATCACTGCTGATTTATTTATTTGTTTTAATTCCATGGTTTTTAATCCATGTTTTGGAAACCTAATAATTCATCTTTTCCGGGCATATCATTAGTTTTATGAAGTAAAATCACTCACTTCACTCTATGTAATATACTAGATATTTAAATAAGCCACTAATTCCTGAACGAGAGCGATGGGCAGGATATTGGGTGAACACACATGAAACTCAAAGATCTGAGTTTTCAATTCAATCAGCAACAAAAGCGTTGCCCTCCAAAACAGCTTTTCAAGCTTTCCTTCAACAACCACTTCCTCATAAAAAGCAGACAGATCTACCTTCAGCCTGATGTGTTTGTCAAACTGTCTGACATTGGAAATCAACCTAGAAAAAGAAGATTTTAGCACTATTTTTAGAGCTGGACATATACCCTTGGACAGAAGCACACAGGAGCTGGAAATTTTGACAGTTCAATAACCCATTGACCATCTCCAGCTGAGGAGAACAAGAACCTCTCAGGGCTGAGATTGAGCCCTTGGGTTGGATATGGGGCCATGCAGCCCACCAGGTTTCTGACCTCCCCCTCCCAGTTCCCAGCATCAATCTAGGTGTCAGTAAGAGAGAATACTTATTTTGTCTGTAGTCAAAAGAGAACTGTCAGGCACTGTAGAGTACCAGGCACAGCCACTGATCAGTGCTCCCCATCTTAGGTGAAATGAGAAATCAAATTCCCAGTGTAACTTAAAGATGAGCATAAATTGAAGGCTCTCTGTACTCTGGATAACCCATGGCATTGCAAAATTAATTTCAAAGCTAATATCCTGTCTCATCCTCAGCATGATTTTTCCTGAGTTTATATTTCACCGTTATTCCATAACAAAGACAGTTTTAATTCACGTTCTTGAAATCAAAGAACCAAAACCATAAAACTTTGTTGCATATATTTGAGTCTTGCTAGGATTGCAAGGAAATACAATGAAGAACAACAAAAATATTATCATGACAGTTAAACACTTTGGTTCAGGCCCACATCCAAACACATTCAATGTAGTTCTATATGAGTGCTTGGAAAATATGACTTTCTTCAGAGCTACACACACTCCATTGGACAGCACACATATTCCACAGCTGTCAAAACACTAATTCCTATTTAAATCAGTAATTTACTGTTCCTTGTTTAGATTTCATAAACCTACTACAATATTAATAAATAGAGAAACAATTTCTGAACAGAGACTATTGAAGCAGAAAAGTAGCTTCTATTTTTTAGTTCCATTTTCTGTTCTTCCAAGTGAGTTAAGCAGATCCTAAGTGTCACTGAAAGTGACTTTTGAAATCCATGCAAGAATGTCAGCAATTCTACTGCTCGTATATAATTTTCTACATCCTGAAAACAGTAATTTACGTGGAAGTAGGACTGAAATGTCATGACACAGCAGAATTACAATTGCTTGGATGTTTAAACTGTACTTTTCCTGTTTTTGAATGTACTTTGGTTCTTTTAAAGGTGAGATTATATCCCAAATTCCTGAGGTTTATGAAGATTACTTTTAATAGAATTGTTAAAATTCTTGTAGCTTTTAGCAGCAAAATGTAACTATTACATTATCAATAAAAACAAAACAAACCTTAAGCTTAATTCCAGCATCACTTCTAGAACAAAGGCAAACAGATTTGAATTTAACTTAAATATTGCAAGTTTGAATCAATAGAATCAGAGAATCATCAAGATTGGAAGAGACCTTTAAGATCATCCAGTGCAACTGTCCACCCAGAACTGCCCCTGTAGCCCCATAATACCTAAACATTGAAAAAAATTTGTTTAAGATCAAATCTGAATTTCCCCTGTCTCATCATAGGGACATTTCCTGGCATCTGTAGGCATGGCAGAAGAGAAGGAACTCTCCTTTAATATAGCCAGTAAATAACTAAAAAAACCCCAGCTAAGCACAACCTGCATTTAAAAAGGACAGAAATAATCAAAATAGCAAAAAGAGTAGCAAACTTTTCTAGATATTACTCCAGCTAATGAAGTGAGAGGTGAAAGTAAACTGTCTGAAAAATATTTTGCCATAAAATTGTGTTCTGGAACAGTCTCCTGCCAAATGAGAAGATAACAACAGAGGCCCTGAAGGATTTGTTACTGTGACTGATTTTGTTTAAGGGGTTCATACAAATTGTTTGGAAAAATGAAAGTGGCTGTAGATTGTCAAAAACTGCAGATTTATTAAAAAGAGCAGTAATGGATGGAAGCCTATCGGGGTAGGAAATAAACACGAGGAATCTGAAAAGGGTAGGACAATAGGAATTGAGAGATCATGTGCAGTGTCAGGAGATATGATATAATGTCTTTAGGGAGGCCCAGCAAAGGATTAAAAATAACTCAAGTTTGACAAGTCACAGAGAAGATGAATCACGGCTAATGACAAAAAGAAACAGCATGAAGACAGGATCACACAATTTGTGTCGTGCAGCAGTAAGGAAGTCAAAAGGTCAGTGAAGAACTGGGAAGTGAATCAGGCAGCTATGCCGTGGATTCTCATCAAATAAACAGCTTTCAACTTTTAGGAGAACATTTACAGACTTGGTGCGCTTTTAAAAGGGAGCAGTGATTTTTTTTTGAGAAAATTCACCTTCAGGCTAGCCAGGATTTTCCTCTTTTTTCCTCTATCAGGGCTGCATAACACAGTTGGAGAAAACAACAGTTGGAATAAACACTTAAAACAAGAAATTGGTCAGCAATTACCGTGATGCACATACCAGGGGCAAGGGAATGGCAGTGAAATTCCTCTTCTCTCTTTTGGCAGATTATCTATTTAAGAGAGTGCTTTACAAAATGTTTGCTCTGTTGTTGCAGTCAGTTTCTTTGGGAATGTTTTTTTTATGGCAGGGAAAATGGGGAAAGGAAGAGGGGACAGCAATTCTCACACAAGAACTGTTCACAAACTAAATTATCTGAAAAGGGAAAAGTACCATTTCCATAAGAGGCAGAGCAACAAGCAAAAAAGCTCTGAGAATTTCACAGTTAGAAGACAAAACTGTTGCATCCAGTGAGATTCTACGACTCTCACATTTTCAAACCCATGCACAAAAATAGATACTTGCACCCTCCTGAAATCCAAATTTTTTTTCAGAATTCTTCTTACCATTTTCTATAGTGCTCACCCTCAGGGCTTCATCCCGTGTTCCATTACAATAATTCTCAAAAACTACATGTTGTAAAGTCATATTTATGCCACACATTGAACTATTTGTACTTACCATTACCAGTTAGAAATATCTCTTATGGCAAAATCATACTAAGAAAAAAAAATAGAGCAGATTTTTCAACTGTCAAATAATGGTTCAAAGTAAATATATTTCCCTCAGAAGAGCAAGATTTTCTTTCTTCTTTTTTTTCCTTAAAAGATATGCACTGGCTATGTGAATTGTGCATAGCTTTGAAGTAAAGCAACTATTCTGTCTGAAGGCATAAACATTAAACATTAGCTTTTATTCAAAGAGTGATAAATTGTATTTATGTCACTTAGATATTAAAATACATTAATATTTTATTTTGTTTCCAACTGCTGGGATTTCTTGACGTTTTGTGGGTTCTCAGAAAAATGAAATTATGGTTCCAGGCTTGGTTTCAGGGCAGGATACTTCAAAATCACAAACCCAACTTATTAATGATGGGAGAAGAGTTTTTGGTTTGATATATCTGTAGACTCAATTCATGCACGTTACACTTGAATCTGCCTGTGAAAGTGAGTGATCAGAAACCTCACAATAAAAACATTATTAGAAAATCCTCTCAACACATTTTTTCTTGTTTTACTGTGAAAGGGACCAGTCCATGTTGTATTAACAATTTTTTTTGGGCAAAATTGAGACTGAAAAACAGTTTCAATTAGAAAAAAAACCCAAACTCCAATTCTCCATCCTTATAGGTAGAGTGACAACCACACAACACTTGCACATATTAAGGTCATTTTCCATCTTTCCCACAACTTCCAAGGACATTCTGATGGTATGGGATATTTATTTTTATTTTAATTATAAATAATCATTTAAATCTTCCACATAATTTTAAAAAATTGCCACAATACTCCTAAGGATTGTAGTACTGTTAAATATGCTAAGGGAAAAAAAGCCAATTAATTTTAAAATGGGGCACTAGAGGGTGAGAGCAGAAGTTTTCTGCTGTAAACTCTGCATTCCAGTAGAGCACCTTAATTCACAGACAGAGCATGTTTCTAACAGAAACAAACATTAACTGCAATGTACGCAAGAACAAAGCAGTAATTTCAAGTTCAGTTACTATTTCTAGAGGGCTACAGCTACAAACATTGAAATTAGGATGATAATTCACCTTCCAGTAAGGAAAACCAGCCAGGGAGGTGGCCCTGCACACACTCTTTGCAAGGGTCCATTGAGAGCTCCAAATCTTTGGTCATACAAAAATCATCAGTAACAATCTCGTGTCTATGAATTTTGTCTTGAACAGGGCTCAGAAAGATATTCCTTTTAAAGCTCCATCAATAAATCACTTCTTTAATTCCTCTGTTCTGGAGCTAAAGCTTGGATCCTTACCCAGAATGAACAGACTTGTTGCAAAATAGCTAAAAGCCATCATAATATCTCTTTAATGAATGCAAACCTTATTGACTGGGGGAAAATAAGCCACAATATGAATCAATTTGTGCCTGCTCTGACTGTGCATTTCAGTGCTAATGTTGTACAAGATAAGCCTAACAGTACTTGGGGATAATTTGCGCTTTTAATTTGTTTTGTGGCACAATCCAGGGGTCAAGTTTTATTTTTCTTTCAATTCACAGCACAGCAGACCCGAGTAGCTCAATTTTTTTTTTTTTTTAAATATATTTACCTATTTGGTTTCCATATCTGGCACAGGGCAGACCATGCCTTCTCTTCACAGAACCATCCCCCAGCACCTTTTCACCTATGCCCACTACCAGTCCAAATGTGACCCTCTGATCCAAAATTAGGAAAATCAGCAAGGAAACAGTGGGAAGAAGTTGGTCCTTCAAACTTATCCTGCAGCTACACCTCAGCTCTGAATATAAGGCTTGAGTCTCGCCTGACTGCAAATTCTCATTAACACTTGGCAATTTAAACTGCAGTGGTAATTTCACGAGAAGATTTGGCATTAGTGGGAGACCAAGGAATAAATAAAGGAAATCGAAAAGTTTTTTTCATCCCTTCTTCTTCAGGGCTTTTTTTCACTGTTTAATGCCACCTTCTATTGTACACATTCAATTGTCTCCCAGCCTTGCCCAGGATGGTTACAGCTATAAAAGTACCTGAAACTGAACACACACATCTGCTCATAAAACAACTGCCAAGAGAAGTTTCTGTACTGATGCAGAGCCACTCCTTGTCCTGAAAATTTGAATGTTAGCCCTTTTCGATGGCTATAATTAGGGACCAGATTATGGCATTATGTTTAAATAATTTGTCCCAATTATCTGGAAATTCGTGGATACAAATTTATGGAGAGTACTGGGAAGGAGGGAAAGGCAACTGTTACGATTATTAAATTCTAATTCATATCAAGAGACTTAGGCTGCACAATCCTGTCACTTGTACAAACACAAAAGAGGATGCAACACATGAAGTGAAAGACCAATCCCGTGAGGATCACTGGAATGACTTTGAAGAGAACAAAACTGGCACCAGATGAAAAATGAGCCTAAACTTTAACACTACATCTAAGGTATATTAAAAATTGGTCCCATTTCTCTGTCAGCATACAAGCTGTTAAAAGAATTACCACTTAAGGTGCAAGGAATCAGGCCCCCTTTTGTCCCAGGGGATGCAAAGGATGATTATTGAAATCTGATGACAACAAGCAGATGAAGTGAGATGCTCTGCTCTCAGCTCAACACTGGCTGTGACAGGCATCAGTACAAGAAATTGATGATGGGTGAAATCAGCCTCACATATTTTCAGATGAGCCTCAGCCCATATCCACTTTTTGCCTTTTTTTTTTCATTGTTTACTAGGAAAAAAAAAATTGTTTCTTAGGCTAATGTGTCTTTATTATCTACTTTCTAACTCTTTCAAGGAGTTATTTTCCTCAGCTGTTGGACAGACCCTGCTCATGCACAAAATAAGATATGTACTTTATAAAACTTTTTTTTTTTAATCTACTGAATAGATTATTTTAAAATAGCTGTTGCCTTCCTTTCCCATTAGAGCTGGCCAAATTCTATGCAAGTGATTGCTTTATTGTGGAGTCCAGCTTTTGACTCCCTGGTGCCAAAAGGCATAATAGATAAACAGCTGGAGCATTCTCTTCGCTTGGAGATTACATTTGCCAAGAATGCTTTTGACTGTGAAAGCAAACACACACAGAGACATGCACAGACAGGCACACCAGGGAGAGGCTGAGAAAACCATCTCTGGAAAGCTGTAAACATTGCTCATTCCTCCTTCTTTTGGGATGTTCTGCTATGATTAGGACTGGGCTGTGCAAGCAACTCGGAGTGCAGGAGAAAAACCATGCACAGAGATGGAAAGTGAATTCCCTAAGATCATAAAGATCAGCTACAACATAGAGAGGAATGGAAGGCAGCAACATCCATACTCTGATTTGCACACCATTCATTCTTTCTTTCCCTGTTTCTGGGAAATTTGGATTGTACATTTAACTCCACGTGGATTCTGCCTCTGGTTCAGTGGACACGTACTATTGTGTGAGTCCCCACACATGCAGGCTATGAAAAAGGACTTATTTTAGAAAACACCCAAATGCTACAAGCTGAACTCTTTAGAAAGGAGAAGCAATGATATAAAGAAGAAAGGAAGTCATGCAGTATTATTTTAGCAGCAGCACTTCAAACCAGCCAAGTGCAGTGGCAGCAATCAAGGCCAGGGAGAAGATGGGAAGATGTGACTGCTTGGATTTAGGGATTCTAGGAGGAAGGTCTGGAGACCATTCCCACACAGCCAAGAATTAGGGTTATGTCAAAGATTACATGCAAACAACGTGTCTCCAGCCACTGAGAGGATGTCCAGCAGGAAAGGGTGGGGGAGAGGTGGAGCCAAGATCAAGGTGCCACCCTAAAACCTGCACTGAGGAAACCTCCAGGGGCGGCAGGCAGGACAGTTCCGGGGAAGTATGTAGGGGCGAGGGTGGTTTAGAGATAATGTGAGGGGAACCTGAAGGGGCAGGAGCTGCAGACAGCACATACAGAGAGATCATTAAGGAATTCAGAGGTGAGGATGGAAATGGATAGTTTTAAGAGATGGAAGCGTCAAGTTTAAAATTACTGTTGGTGGATGGGGCTCTGAGCAACCTGAGCTGGTTGAAGATGCTCACTGTAAGGGGAGCTTCATCCCCAAAAGTCCCTTCCAACCCAACTTATCCTGTGATTCCACGACAGATTTTGACAGAGTGGGCTTTTAACGGGACAAGAAGAAACTCAGGAGAGGTTTGAAGGAGGAGAAAGTTAGGCTCTGGGCTAAGCTTGTTGGGAGTTTCAAGGACGGGCATTAAGACCACCTGCCCCAAAGAACTGACACTTTCCACAGCTGAAGTTCTTGCCCAGTCTGGGGCTTTCCAGAGATCCAACCTTTGTTAATACATGGCTCAAACTCACAGACGAGCTCCGAGTGTGAAATATCCCATCCGGCCTGCAGCACTCACCAGCCCTGAGACAGAAATAATAATAATAATAACAACGTGGTGAAATGGGATATGGCACACACCATCTGGCAGCTGTGCAAACAAGAAGAAGAACCCTATGAAGAACATTATTACACGTTTGGGGACCTGCTGATTACATTGCACGTCTAAGGTTAGACATTTTGGTGTGTAAAACTTGAGAACACAGTCTAAATCGTGGATAATTTAATAGGTTGCACATGGACTTCACCTCCAGTTTATTAATTCTTTTTTTTTGTTCAACAATACATCCCTTTTTAAAAGACTTTCTTGCTTTTATGGCAAACTACTTAAGCTGCAGTTTCAAACACATGAAGCTGAAAAAAAAGATTTGTTTTTCTGTACCAGTAGGAATATGTTAAATGGTTGGGTCCTATCAAGGTGTTCAGAATTGCCATAGAGCTAAGAGATCATATTTCAAATTCATCTATCACCTGCACAGATGGCAAATCCTCCTCCTCTTAGAAAGACCAAGGGGGTTTTAATTCATATATTTTTACCTTTTTCCCCCCACCTTTTGAAAGAGAACAACAGAAAGTGATTCAGGAGAGTGTGTTAATAAAAAAGCTCTTTAAATCGACAAGCTGATGGATTTTGAAGGACTGCCAGGAGAGTCATTAACAGAAAAATATTCAAAAGGCACTTAAATGTGTTCTCCAAGTTCAATAGATTTGTTTCTGTCACCTCACAAGAAAACAGAACAACAGAGAGCTCAGCCTCATCCCCTGGCTGGTTCTGTGTGCTCGGCAGCACATTTCAATTACCCACTCAGGCCTGCCTTTGCTGCCAGAATTGCTCCCTCTCCATCCAAGAAATGCTCATCTTCCCTTCACCTATCTCACGTGGACTGTTTCTGCTGTTTGAAGCTCTGACTTCTCACTCCTTGAAGCCATCTCTATTTACCAGGGCAGTGTTATTTCATCACACATGATTTGTACGTGGTCCGCTATGCATTCCTGCATTCTTTTTTCAATCTCCTCTCACTGCCTCATGCCAAATCCCTCATCTCTCTGAAATGCAGTGATGTGTACATCACTCTAGTGCTGCAGCAGATGGTGCTTGGGAGATGAGAGATCAAGTTCACAAATAAAATGGACCGATCTAAATTGCAGGTGATTAAGTTTTCAAGTTATGGAGGAGTTGTTTGAATTAGATGCCCCAGTAACTTGGAAACTGACCTCAAGCATCTTGAACCCATGGTCCTACAAGCAGCTGGCCTTAGCATCACCAAGAAAAAAATTTTTCCTCTCAGTTCCCCTCTAAATCCCCTATAAGCAGGAACATTATCAGCTAATATTGATTCTCCTCTTCTTTCACACTGTCTCAGGATTTAAAAGCATTGCTGCAGAATGTGGAGCTGTAGAAAATTTGTTTTCTATGGAGTTCTGTTTCCTCAGGTCTTCTGTCACCCCCACCACAATACCTTTACACCTCTTATATATCTCCTAGCCTAACCCTATGGTTTTCGGCCTCATCTCATCCTTTCTGTGATTGTCATAATCCCAGCTCCTTCCCTCCTGGCTTTTCCTCTTCAATACTCAGATTTCCTTCCCCTACTACATAAAATTTTGGGCTTGTTGGCTCCCTTGGCAAGGAACAGTGCTTGTTGTGACTAGTCCAGCTCTGTGCATTCCAACCATCCTGATGACCACTGCCTTGCTTCTGCCTAGCATCAACATGAATTGAGTCTCTCTTCTGGATCCCAGATGCTGACTTCCACAAACTTCTGTCAAATTTGGCACGTGGAGTGACTGCTTAAGCCTCATTTCCTTAGGAAACCAGCTAAAACATTTCACTTCCTTTCTCTAAACTGGATTAAATAACTGCAAGCTGGATGGTGCAGCAGCAGGACAAACATGACCTGGTCAGGAACGGCGCCAGGGCTCACAGGTGCTTCTCTCCAAGCCTAAGGAAAACAGCTCATGGTGTTGACTCATCTTTCAGCCCTCAGATTCTCCTAATTGCTCAGTGAATTATTCACCTCAGCTTGCTCTTCCCTCCCTCACTCCTCTCACACCTACTTTGCTCTGAATTTGCGTTGGACACCTTCTCCTGAAGCACCAACAATAACAAGATCAAAAGGTTTGCTCCCATTTCCACAGCATCAAGGACAGACCCTTCTGAGGGCTGGCTACAACACCTGGAAGACAAAACAGAGAAACGTTTTGAAGTCCTGAATGATGAATGAACATGTTGTAATAATCAAGGTACCACTGCAATTAATGAAATATCCTGCAGGGGAAGGATGGACCTGTTCTAATGCTGGAGAAGAGCTGAAATTCTTCAAGTATTTGTGGCAAAATACAAAAGGAGGATGGATCAGCAGTAAATCACAAGCTGGTACAGCACTGTGCTCATTGGCCCTTAATTGAAGTGGGAAAAACACTTTTTTTTTTTTTTTTTTTTGCTGTACAATATATTCCTTTAAAATACACGGAGCATGTAGCACCATAGCTTTTCTCCCACTGAATTCAGCAAAATAAATGGCATTTGAAGTTACCTTCTTAGTAGCACTCAGAGCCTAGCATAATATCCAGTCAGAATACTGAAACCAAGGTCCTGAGCTGTTTGAACCAGTCTAAAAGAAAACAGAAATACTCAATTAAATGCTGGCTATAAGATCCTGGGTTTTAAACAGCAGAGTTTGTACATGCAAGGCTGAAAAAACAGCAGTTCTGCCTCCCCAGGTCCTGTCAGCGAAATATTTCAGAGGTTACAAATCTTAATTGGCCACAGCACCACATGTCAGGAAAGGTAAGCAGTGCCACTTGTGTGCCAAGGAGGAGGAAAGGAGGATAATGGGAAGGAGCAAGAGGTCAAGGCTGGGCAGCAGGACAGCCTGGATTAACAGCCAGGCATTGCTGGATCTCAATCCAAGCTGAAAAATCACAGCTTCAACAACAAACAAAAAAATTGGTGGTCAAATTTTATTGAATTTGAGAGACTGTTCTATAATCAATCATGATGGGGGGGTTAAGTCTCCTAAATTCTCACTAGCAGATGCTAATTTACCCTGGAGTTCATCCATGATTGCAGGGTAATTATGAATGCAAATCTTCAACAGCAGTTTCTAAGTGAAGAATTGTGTATACACAATTTTATTCTTTTGCTCTGCCTCCCAAAATAATGAGGGACATACACACACAAACAAAACCTTTACCAAAGGCCTCCCATTAAAAACTAGAACGTAAATAATATCACACCTAGGAGAGGTGGTGATTGTACAGATGGATTTAAACAAAAATTGAGCTCAACAAATTTTGAACAGATTTTTGTACTGCCAGAGGAAAACAAAAACTAAGCAAATCAAAACACAAAAAAGGACATCCCAGAAACCCAATCAACACACAGAAACCACATTCCCTATAAGGCTTCTACCAATGTTTGGAGAAATAATACTGCGAGTACTCAGTCAAAAGCCCAGTGCCGTTGAGTCCTGCATAAAAGGTAAATGAAAGAAGAAATGGGTAGAGAAATTAGCAAGAATAAGAAGTTCTGGAAGGAAAAAAGCAGAATTTAAATAATGGACTTCAATGACAAGGGGAGACATGGGGTTACAAGCATCTCCTGCTGGTGGACTGATGTCAGTGAAACACGTTTATAAGTGGGAAAATTCAGCATTTTTCCCCCTAAAATGCAAATGCTTTGCTGCCTGTTCTGGCGGGATCACCCTCACACTGTGTTCAAGATGCTTTTCTCCACCCACCAGTAGACAGTAGGGGTTTTATATCAAGCATTACACATGAAAGCAAATGAACCAGCTCCAAAAACCTGAAATCTCCTGGAGGGAGCCCATCACAGCATGAGGAGCTTTTGCACACTGATTGCAGTCGTTCTGAGAACAAAACGGTCGGGACTGGAGCATGGCTGTTTAATTTCCCCAACAGAAGTTACAAAGTTGGGGTTTTCTGAAGTTTTTTTAAACTTTCTTGGCTGCTTTCCCTCACTGGCCATGACAAGTACAGTCCCTCCCTAAGATGAAACACTCAGAGCACCCGTGAACTATGTTCAGGCCATTCTCCTTCAACTTGCATAATTTGGGGTATTTTCTCTCATCCCTGGATATCTCTTGGGAAACTTGCTTTTGAACTTTTGATCATCTTTGAGACTTCAGCTTTGTTTTCAACTTAATTTAAAGCAGGGGAATTAATTTCAAAATAGTTTGGGAAGGGAGAAGAGAGAGAGAGGATGGGACTGAGAAAACAACTGATCAAACTTTGTTTCCTTGGGACACAAGCCTAAAAAAGCATCCCTTGGGAAGCTGACTTCAGAACTCAAGGTTAGAGTTTGGATTCTGTAGTAGGCAGCGTTATCTTAAGTAACAAACTAAACCCAACAACTGAAAACCCAGATATTCTTCAAAATAATTTGAGAGTCACAAGGAAATAGTTAAAAAAAAAAAAACAGGGGGAGAAAATCCCCACAACACCAAACAAATAAACCCCACCATTGCCCAGTTATTCAGTCTTTCTAAAGACAGTCAAGACTGTCCAAAGGTCCTCGTGGTTTCACCCGTGCTTTCTCAAAGCAATTTGATCTTTCTGAGTGCTTTTTATTTGTCAGAAATGGAGCTAAGGCAGGAAACGTCCACAGACATGGATTTGAGAGACTGGAAAACAGGCAGAGAATGAAGAACTGAATCCCTGGAGCTGACTAAAGCAGCATCTACACCCAAGGATGGCTGAAGATGATATTTCTACAGTCAAACAAGCAAGTGGTTGCCTGGCATCAAACAGAACAATCTGATGAATGGAGAGGTGTGAATTTGCAGAGATTTTTTTTTCAGAAGTTAAATAATTTAATTTCAGTGGCAGTGAGGTCAGTAAAGCATAAATCCAAAAATACATCTCTAATTAAGTGATAAAGCTAATTGGATCTGAGTTTATTTCCTGATTAGAGCCTGCATGGCTGAGATAAATGCTGAGGAAAACCTGAGGGAAGGATTTCTCTTCTTTAAGCTCCAATTGAGGGACTAGCTATGACTTGATTTGATCACAACACCATTTTTAATGTTTAAGATGCCTTGAAATAGAGATGACATTGATTTCATCAGTTAAGGAGATGTAAAAAGCAAGTGAGCTGATACATGACCATCGCTTGATTCCCAAGCTCAGAAGTTTTTGGTATTACAAAATCTGAATGAATGAGGGTCCATTGAAATACAAAGAGATGTTGTGCTTGTTGTATGTTAAATAAATCAAACTTCCATTTTTCTGGTTAAAAAATAACCAAAAGAAAAAAATTCAAACCTCCACAAACAAACAAGAAAAACCTCCACAATGCAAAAAACCCAAAACTTTCTGGTATTAACCAGAGTAAAACAAATGGCTTAAGTACATTTCTTAAATAGGCACTGACTCTTGTGGAAAATCTAATTTGATTTTACTTAGGAAGAAAGAAGCAAAAAGCCAGTGAGGAAGCTGATCCAGTTAGTATTTTGCTTTAAGGACACATTTCCTTTCAAATGCAAAACCAGTGTCATTGACTTTGATATTAAAGCATCCCACTGGATTGCATCAAAGTGCTAAATTCATTGCAGAATCAAGCCCTAAATCTCCAGGTGTAGCACCAGGAAAGCAAACATGGATGTGAAACCAGAGAAATGTCTGCCCAAGTCTAAAGGATTGGCTCCGAGAAGTGGAATTTTTCCCAGAGGTCTCAGTAAGGGGTTAACTCAGATGCCAAGCAAATATAATTTAGATGTCAACATTGTTAATTATTTAATTGCTCATAAAAGCACAATTGGTGCAGACTCAGCTATGAATGACATCCCATTCCCAATGCAAAGCTGGGGGGAAGGGAGGTTTGCTTTGGGAAAGATCTCAGTTTGTATTGCCCCTGCATCCCCCACCACCACGACTGCTGGAGGCACCTGTCCCAAACTCCCAGTGGGGACACACTTCCCACAAAACCTCTTGAAGATCCCATGGATTCACCCACTCACACAGAAGGGCCCAGGAGTGTGACAAGCTCTGCATCTTGTCCTGGAGGAAACCAAAGCCATCAACAACAACCATTTTCGGGTTGCATGTGATAACATCTGGTCAGGAATAACTGGATGTTTCTTGGAGTAATTACTCTTCCTCACAGATTTACATTCTGAATTTATCCTTCTGTGTTCATCCTGAATGGAATACATTGTTCTGCCAGACCTCTTGTTTGGTCTGATTTTTAACCACAGTATCTCGAAGCTGATTAAGAAAAAATATTCCTCACTGGTGGAAACCGTTTTTCACAAATAATTTTTTCCTTAACTGAAACAGAAATTTTCACAGAATAATTTCTTGGAAAAAATATTTCCTTTTAAACGGTGTCTGGAGATGTATATGTAAAATAAATGTTTCATCTTCAGAAAAAGTGAAAAACAAAGTGAAAACCAAAGTGAACACCTGACATTTTTCTCTTCTATGATATCCTTGACTCTTTTTCCCTTGGAAAATCCAGGTTGGGAGAAAATGCCTGGCTATCTGCTGTAGCTATTGCCACACAGGCATAGCTCTGAAATTCATTTTATTATGCTTATCAGACCTGCTTTTGTGCCACATTGTAAAACATCCTATAGATTTATTCCACACTTAACAGGACTTATTAATAGACTTGTCAAAGAAACCCAGACTAAATCACAAAACAAAAAACTCTGTGGTTGTTAGGCTGATTTAAAATCATTTATGATTTTTTTCAAAATTCCAGTTGAAGATTTTAAGTTGGAATGAAATAATTAGCAATTTCAAAATGTAATTTTTAAATTTCAAGTGAAACGGCATAAAAGCAGAAAAATATTGTGCAATAATGTTCAGTATGCTAAAGAGATGAACACTCTCTCCCTACATGTTTCTGTCTCTCTCTCCACATATTTCTGTGTCACCAAGACCTTACACAGGAGTCAGATTTGCTCTGCTTTACACTGTGTCCTAAAGAATGGAATTAGACTTAAATAAAACATACCCAGCCCCACCAAAAACCTCAAAAATTTCCAATTCAAATCACAGATTTACAATTTATTCATATTTTTCCTCAAGAGATTTGGATTCTTTCCAAATTACCAGGTAGCCTGATAAAATTTGGGCATTACAGGTCAAAACCACATAGCCAAAAGTATTTTGGTGGAAGGATTTCTTTGAGGAGAAGTGAATTTCTAATGCAGAGAAGCTTTTGTGAATACTTCCTATTATCTCATTAGCATGTTCTCTGACCTCTGGACTTGGAAATCTCTTGCACAGTCTGGATTCCTAATCTCATTTAAACCCATATTTAAGTGCAGAATAACTGATTAGCAAATGTCCTTTGTGCTACACAACCACACGTTTCATCCTTTTATAATGAAAAGTGTCATCCATTGCTTTTTATTTCTCTAAACTTGCACTGAAAAAAGCCACGATGGGGTAGTACTCTGTCTTTTCCCTGCAAATTCAAGGCTTTGGTTTTTTCCACAAGTAAAACAGAATTAAAACCACACTTTCCTCCAAAGATAGTGGCTGGGCTATAGAATAAGAGTTCATATTTCTTTTCTAGGTGAACTACATTTAGAGTTTAAGTTTTGTCTATAAACCTCCTTTCTTTAAATCGTGATGCTGGTATGGATTTCACAGCATTAACAAAATGTTTGTAAGCAATACAGATATTACAAGATCACAAATTCGTGTTTCTTTGTATTGGGTCTTCTGGCTGTTCACTTGAAATGAGATTCAACCTCTACTTCTTATATTCTATTCACCATAATTCGATAAAATGAGATAATTTGAGTTAGGACATACATTTTTCTCCCTCAAGTCTCAGAAACTCTAAATATTTTATAGTTCAAATTAGATCTTGCCATACAGCTTGAATATTGTGAGGGACTCACAAAGTATTTCTAAAGTGAAACATATTTAGGAGTAGTTATGAATCGCATCCATTATTCTACTTCTTTGGTTTCCTATTTGAATCGTAGGACATACATTTCTCATTCTTTCAAAGTCACAAGTACATCATTGAAATTTTCATGGTGGGTGCAATGCTGGGAGAGTGACATTAAGACCAGTTTCACATGGAAAACTATCAAAATTGGCTTCACTTTCTTCCCTTGCTTTACAGATCACTTGCTGCAATTACTAGGACTTTTTTTATTTAGTAAATCAAGGAAAACTAAGCAGAAGTCCCTCTTTCAATTCTCTAAACTTAGTTTTTGTGTCATTTTAAAATTAGCAATTACATCTAAGAAAATTCTATAATGATTGAACAATTTTTTTTCTAAAATGAAACATACAATAAAAATAATTTACTGTAAATTAGCATAGCCATTCATATATGAAAATATGCCTGTATTTCTACTAAAACTGTATTTTTAATACTGAAAGCTACACCGTGGTGTAGATGTTAATTCAGAGCAGGCTTTGAGGAATGCAACTGTCTATTTCACACTGAGTTTCATCAGGGATATCCTTTAAAGGGTACGTGCTGATTATTACTGCACAGGTTTGTGGTTCAATTTGTGACCTTCATGTCGGAATTAAAGCTGTGCAGTGAGATGGCTCAATTAACCTCATCTGCAAATAATTTACAACACAGAACACCACGAGTGTGATACCAATCCCTAAATGTCTGGGTTTTTTCCTGTATCAAAGTACACATGCAGTAATTGCTATTAACTGCCATTAATGCTGCTGGTATTTAAAATGGGATTAAGGATTTCACACTGGGGAGAAAAAAAGACCAAAGACACTTTTTTGCTTCTAATTCAGTCACATTCATTTGAAAAAGTAAATTAAGGTTATCTAAACTGAAAACAAGGGCCAGAGAGTCATCAGAAGGGGGAATCTCTCTTTTATCCAACTTGGGGCTTAATTAAGTTGTGTAGCAGAATATTCCCGTTTCCTGACATATCCAGCTGATCCCTTATTCTCTTATTCTACCATTAAACCTGCTCCTATTCTCTGGGAGAAGAAGAAGGGAGCTACCATGGTTATGAAACAAAATAGGTACAGGACATTTTTAATTAATTACACAACAGTTTGAATTTCATTGGAAATACAATTTAAGGGGCAGAGCAACAAATGTATAATGAAGAGCTAATTAAGTGAAGCCACGTGCCACTCTGTGTCATTGTCACTTTTCCTGGCTTTCCTTTTAGGAAAAGAAAAATAATTTTCAATTTTGTCAAATATAAACATGACATTTTAATCAACTGATGCCTCATAAGTCACTTGGTAATTGTGGTTTTGCTTGAATGTTAATTCTAGTTTTAATTTTTTTTCTTTGTCTTCTACTGGCAGTGGTTCTCAGCACTGTTCTGACTTTCATGTGCCTGCCTTTACTCCATTCCTGGAGTAAAAAGGAATATTGTGCCTTTAAGTCAAACTCCTTGTGCGTGTTAACATGCAAATATTCCACAGACACCTGATTTATAAAATTGCACACTCAGCCTGGTAACTTTTCCTCCACCCAAATGCAGAGCGTGTGACAAGAGAGAAGCTTAGGTGAAGGGGAAAAAAAAAGCCACAAGGGGAAGAGTGCCCCAGCCTTCTCCCTCTGGTTCTGTGGGCTGCTCTCCTCTGGTTGCGTGATCAAAACAGAAAGGAAAAGCACGACAGACAATCTCTGAATACCCAGCCTTTAAATATGCAGGAGCCTCAGGCACGCAGAAGCATGGTAGGTAAATGCATTATATCCAAATTGGAGGTGTGGAGGCAACAGACAGCAAACCCCCTCACCTCCAGCCTCCAACAACTCCTTTCAAGCTTCAAGCTCCTTTGCTACAAGCAAAAATTTAACAAATTAAAGGGTGAAAGACAACTAAGGAAAGTCGATGTATGATTTGTGGTTGTAATGAAGCCGTCGCTTTTCACGTCTATCTAACGAGTAGTTGACTTGCAGAGACCATCAGGTACATGTTCATCTCATCTGTTTGCACCTGCCACCTTTGTGACAGCATTTCAGAGGCACAAAAGAGAAAATAATCATTATTTAGCTCTTCTATATTAAACCAACGTTTTTCAAACTGCCAGACAAAACTCATTTAATGCATTTATTGCACCTACTAAATTATTGTTACATCCAGCTAATCAAACTTGTAAAAAACAAATTCTCCACTTAAATATAAAACCCAAGGATGTTGTCAGAAGGAGATGCACTCTGCAAAATGCACGGAATGGAAAGCAGTTTTTAGCAAACTCACACAATCATTCCAAGTTCAGCACACTGGGCTGCAAAACAGTTCCAAATGTAGGAAAACCAGGACTCTCCTGCACCGTTCCAACAGCAATCTCATTGCACAGCCTCTTGGAGCACCTGATAAGAAATACAATATATTCAGCCTGGTTTCCACCAGCAGAAGCAGAAATATGCCCCTACATGTAGGTGATATGCTAAGCAATGAGTAGCAAAAGATGACTTTCTCCTACTGGATTTCTCAAGGGAGCAGGTTAAAAACATGACTGAGTGCTCTCCAAGCTCCAAAACAGCGCCCCAGATTCCCTTCTCTTGTCCCCATCCCCTGCTGGAATCCCAGGTCAAATCCCTCCTGTCACCCCTGACCCCTCCATGTCCACGCCAAACACTTAATTTTTTAAGAAACGAAGGAGTTTTTAATACTTTAGTGTGATGGAGAAAACTGAAAGTGTAAATACAAGAGCTGTAAGACAACGGGGGGAAGAAAACATCATCAGTAAACAGCAGCAAGATTGTACAAAGTGAAAAAGAAATACCAGCATAAAACATAAACAAGGGCATGCTTAATCACAACGAGAGAAAAATTCAATTCGTGATTTTCACAGTGGTTTGGCTATCATTAACTAAAAATGCCTTGTGAAGAAGTTTCCCATTACACAAGGAAATAATCCTAGCTATGTTTCACAGCCACTACAAAGCAAATTCCCCTCAGTTCCTTAGCTAGCAGGAAAGCTAAATGAGGTACAAAGAACTCAGCTTCTAATTGTTAGCGAAGCGAATAAACCAGAGGTAAAAATACAGTCTCAGTCACAATATTTCATTTTATGGTGTTATAAAAATCAGGTATACTAATCACCCCAGCAATTAGGTGAAATCACACTTAAGTGAATAGTTAAATGTAATGAAATTCACTCCTCCTCTACCTGGCCCCACAGCCAGCAAAAGAAAGAATGAACCTACTTCGATGTGTTAACTGCAGAAAATAAATATTTAAATATTTTATCTATTAAAAATATAAAAACCACAAACAAAATAAATCCTAATGATAAATACAGAGTCCAGGGATTATGAACAACTAAAGCAACACAAGATGTTTCACTCCACAGCATCAGAGAAAAATGTTTATTCTCCTTAAATATTTGCACACGAAGCTGCAGAAGAAATGCACCAGGGGACAAACTCCAGCCCCTACTAAAACAAATTATCCTGATGTGTTGCTCCTAATCAGGAGTAACACGTCAAGAGAATACACAGGCTAGTGCTTAACGTAGCTTTGACCTTGGCAACCTCTCTTAGAGGGGTAAAAATTAAGGCTAAAACCAGAATTTCACAGGAAAAATTGCAACTTTGTTCACATTGTCCTAAATCCTGCTGAGGCTTGCATCACAGTTTGGCTTTGCCACACATCATTTTTGTGAGATTGCTGCTGTTTGGGGGTTTTCTAACACAGTATTTTGTTTTAGTATCCGTCATCCCTTTATTTGCATATAAAAGCTTTAAAAATGGGTAGCAATGTACTCCATTCCACCTTCCCAGAGCCAGGATAAATCCAGAGGATTAACCGAACAGATATTATTTGAAACACAAGTTGCATTATTTTATTGTGGGTTGATAGATAAGTTCTGATATAATAAAGTGAAGTAAAATTTGAGCCATTTTAATAAACGTTAAAAACAAAGAAAAAGCTCTAATTCGCAACAAGTTTATTCCACTTGTCAGCTTTCATCCACAACAGAATTAAATCACAGTTGTCAGTATTTGCTATTAAGTTTCTCATAAGTAGTTAAAAAACCAACTATTTCTATTTTCTCAGCTATATCTATAAAAAAAAAAGTGTTTGAATTATTGAATTTCTTCTTGTTCAAGTACTTAATTCTTTTTAGAACAGCAGCAAAACTATTGCTCCTGACCCTTCTATGCCTTATAATAGCATTAATCATGCTAAATTCTTTTGGTGCTCAAGTGGATATAATGTAATTATAACAAATTCCTGAAGATAATTTCTTATTACCTCTTGGTCTTCCAGGCAAATCTAAAATACACTGAATTTCTATAAAGGAAAGCATGCCAGAAAATGGTAAAATAGAGGTTATATATTAAATAATAAACAGCAACGAAGAGGAGTAAAAATTATTAAAATAAATGTGCTACATGATAAAGACCAATTCATTTCTAATGTATTCTCCCATTTTCACGTCACTACCCAAACCAAACAATATTTGGAGAACCAGATTCTGTATCAGAAGTTTATGATTTTAAGAGTCCTCTTTTCCTTCTTTTTTTATAACGTAAAACCCCCCATATGAGATATTCGATATTTAGGATATATTCCTTTTAAAACACAGGGAAAACAATCAGGCACTGAACTTTCACACTCTCAAATAAGAAAGTTTAGCAAATGCTCAAATTTAAGATACAAATAAAAGAAAAAAATATGCAGAAAAAGAAGAAACGTTAATTGTTATTATGGAAGTTTGACATAGTGTATTTAGAAAGGAATCCTGTAGTAAGACTTCAATATGAAAAGTGTACCCAGTGAGATTTAAGATTAAAAAAAACATTCCTGCAGCATTTCTCAATAACGATAAATACTAGACACGAGGGTGTCTATAATATATATTTTTAAATATACATTTTAAACTAGTGTATTCTTTGAAATAAGTATCATCTATGAGAAAATTATAACGTAACTGTGGTAGTTAACCCATAAAGGAGAAAAACTTTAACATTTCTTGCAGCTGAAAAAGATCAATTACAAAAACTTGCAGTATCAATTGTTCAGAAAAAGTAGAATTTAAAATAATTTTTTTTTAATTGCTGCTCCTATATGTAGCCTTTAATATGATTCTCTTCCTCTTAGAAATCAAATAAGGTTCTACTGGACATCATCAGGAACAGAGGGAAGTTTAGGATCAGAACAAGAGCAATTTCAGAGCAGCAAAACACACAAATAAAATAATTCTCTGAGTACATTTTACATGCTGCAGGTCCAAAATTGTCCAGTTAACAACTTAACAGTAATTATTTATTATTTTATGTGTTGTACAATGTCCATGAAAATGAAATACCATTAAGTTCCTAAGCAGCATCTTTTCATTATGTTTTATAATCCTGCCCCTGATCCCTTCATTATGCACCCTTTCATACTCTCCCACATTATATCTCATATCACACACAGAGGAATCCAATATTTTGAAACCTAACTGGCTGATGCAATACAAGTACTTAAGGTTTCATGAAAAGAAAAATCCTCTACTGGAGAAATGGCTGATTATTGCTTAGATTTAGGATTAAAGAACAAAAACAGGGTTTAAGGCTATAAACTTCCCAGTAGCCAGAAGTATGATTTCCTCTGTTTACACGACACGAAGCACAGATGGTGCCCCTTCCTGCTCACACCCTGTGGATGTTGCTGCAGCAGAGTAAATAATTACAAACACTTCCCTTTGTACAGTCTGACTTTGTTGATAACAGCAACTCCAGCAAGCCCCTTGCTCAGATATCCAATAGTATGTGGCACTGGAGTATTTATTTTTGTAAGACACAATTGGAAAAACTGTGGATGCAGGAGCAGCCTCTGATGTGTCAATACCACTTCATTTTCACCTTTGGGCACCACTAAAATAGATGCTGCTCTCCAAGGTTTCCATAATATCGCGTGCAGCGCAGGGCAGGCTGAGGCCAAGTGACAGAATCCACCCCACGTGTTTTCACAGACTAAAACCAAACAGAATCCAGGCATCTCCAAGGAAAAACCAGAGCAAAATGGATACACGCACATGGAAACAGGGATGTGCTTAAGGCAAATCCCTCCCCCACCCAATAAAATAAACCAAAATAAAAATCAGATTGTCTCTGTACCGAGCAGTGAATTTGTAAACTGCTTTCCACAAGTCAGAGGTTTGCCCTTTGTAAAAACAACATCTTTGTAAAGAAAATGTGAGTGACAGAAAGAGACACTCAATAAATCCTTGCTTCCTTCCCAGCTCTCCACAGACCAGGCACGGGAATTCCCTCCACTGACCCCTTTATTTGTGAGAAGCTGAACAAAATCGAGGAATGAAGCCTGGAGCTTCCCTTCTTCCCTGACCTCTCACTCCCCAGCCCAGTTCCCCCTTCCTACACATTTACAGTTATTCGAAAGGGAAAGATGCACAAACCTCAGCAACGCATTCAAATCTCCTCATTCTACAACTGGGGACCTTTATTCCTGCCTGGGTCCACACTTCTCAGCTATTTAGTTCAGCTCCTGGCTGTTGCTCTGCGTGGGGAGGGAGAGGAAGGTAGTTCCCAGTTCCCAGACCTCCTTAAACTGCTCAGAGCAGCATGGCTAATCTGACCACGCAATACTCAGAACAAGTGCTCATACAGGGAACCTTCCCCTTTGTTTAAAAAAAGCAAAACAAACCAGAATTCCCTTCCCCCCCACAGCCACCTTGCCTGTGCATTAAAAGCAATTTTATTTTTTTTTCCATACTATGGCTTTTCCCTCCCCTCCATCCCCATCTCCATATGCCTCCCCAACAGCCTCTTTTGGGGGGCCTGAACCAGCTGGTATTTTTGCACATACACATAACACCCCAACAGTGTCATCTTCATGGAAATAACAGGACTGCTCACATGAGGAAGGTGCCTGAGATGCCCTTCACAAAGATTAAAAAGCAAAATTAATAAAAAAACAAGTAATCTTTGGCTTTGAGTTGCTTGTGGTTGAATCCATGGCCATGGCTGCACTCTGTGTGGTGTTATCTGCTCCTCCCAGCAAGCCCTCTCTCCTCTGCAGCAGATTTTGTTGCCATTCCATCAGGCTTTCCTCCTAAGTGGCTTCCAAACCACCAAAAACGAGCAGTGTGAGAGAAACTCAGCTGCCACTGAGGACAGTCCAGACCATGTGCTGCATTTGCCTTTCCCTTTACACTGAACGTCATGTTCTGTACCAGATCCTGGCTGCCTCAAAAAGGGAGGATTTTATTATCACGTGAAAAGTGAGCAGTTCACATAATTGTCACCATTTTTTCCTTCCACTGTCTGAGTGATATTAAAAAAAAATTAATGAAAAAAGGAGGAGAACATTGGCTCTTTACAAGGAGTGAAAAAGAAACACCATTTCATTTCTGTCTGGGGGTTTTGCTTAATACCCGTTTGTTCACACAATCCTGCTTGCAAAAAAATATTTGTTTGATATAAAGGACGTTGAATAATTTATGCAATATTTAATAATGCAGTAAACCAGGGAGAGTTCAGCAAGGCAGGCATGGCACTCTACATTATTTGCCTTGCCTGCCTTGCTTTCCCAAATAAACCCCCACCCTTAAACACCATTAGTGCACATGCAATATAACAACAACAACAAAAAAAATTAGAAATACTACCAAATTTGGAAGTTAAACAAAGCATCTGCCGTCAGTTCAGAGACTACAGCATCAGTTTTCCATGTCATGTATTTTTTACTAAAAAGAGGGCTTCAAGAACAAAATCAAAATGAATGGAACAGGATTTATATCAGCCTCCAGTTCATTCCAAGTGGGTCCAGAAACATTAGGAACAGAGTTACAGCAGAGCATTAGTGTGGTAATAAATGACTCATGGTTCTCCAGCCTCCTGCACGGGGTATCCTGAAAACAAATACATTTTAGAATGCCAGTAATTGCACCAAGCCAAGTCCAAAGCTTTCACAGCATATTAAAGGACTCCTGACTTTTCATTCTTTAAACAGCCATAATATGCATGAGCAATAGATCAACTTCCAGGGCAATTTGCTTTGTTTTGTGGCTTTTTAAAAAGCATTTAATATACTTTTTACTCCTTCCTCAAACCCAAGTTGTTTTCCTGTTTTGGCATCTCCAACCTAGCTTTCAAGAGATGCTGTTGTTCTGAGTAAGAACAGCAGGAAGAACTCTGTATCTATGGAAAAATGTTTAGAATATTATGTAGCATTATAAAGATCTCCATTTCTTTCTCCTATTTTCACATTTCTAAAATATTTTGGTGAGTCTTACTCCAAGACCTGATTTTTAAATAGTAGAGAGATAAGTAGGGCTTAAAGTCTTGGGATGTTAAAAGCTAAAATATATAAGTCTAGGTTTTGAGTACTTTTGTGTCCTCCAAATTATAGCTCTATGCTTAGTGTGATGAATTAACTCCATTGATTATAGGTTTTTTCTTTTGGGACTGTCCATATTGCTGTTCAAGAATAAAATGTGGTTTACTGAAACCAATGTGATCTTGCAGTTGTCCTAAATTTATTATTAATAGTTTGCTTCTTTTTCCCTTAAAAAGATCCAACCATTCACATAAAAAATGGGCTAGAGCCTTTAAATTGTATTATTTTGTACTGAATAAAAGGCAAAATATTACATATTTCCTACCAAAATAATATGTCACTGAAGAATATACATATTTATATTTCATCTTTCCTTTTATAAACATTAAAGATAAAAAAATAGATTAGAAGTGTACAACTTCGCTTTCATCACCAGCCTCAGGGTCAGTTTTCATTTGTCTGTACTCATGTCAAAAAGTAAAAATTAAAATCAATCCTTATGATCTCTCACCTGGGCTAAAGCAAATTGTTCTATTTGTCAACATCCTCGTTTGCCATGAGAATTCCTAATGCAAGTTATGTTTCATTGCAAACCACAACATGCATTGAATGCAGTGATATTACTTCAAACAAGATTTTCTCATGGATAAATTTGATTCCAAATTTTATTTTCCCTAACAGATTTATTGTTTTAGTCAGTTCAGAAAGAGTTCACTGCTTCAGTGACTTAAGTGTCCTCTCATGCCACAGGATGAGAGGGATGGCGGCCTCAGGGTTATTCAAAAACCACCCCCCTGTTGAAGCAAAGGCTTTTGTCAGTCTCTACTTGTGCTCTTCCAGAATTTTTGTGGACTCTCTGAGCAATGTAACAAGCTCACAACACTCATAACAAGAGGCTAATAATAACAATTAATAATAAGCTCCAGACTCTACCAAGGAGAGATCACCAACCATTAATCATTGTGGTAATTAATCTATTAGCATTGTAGAAAGCACCAAAACAAAGGCAATGCCTTCTCATTATTGTATTTAAATATTTTATACAGTTCATGTTCATCAATGTAGTCATAAGCCACTAAATTACAAGGGAGATGAAGGAGCACATCAAGTTCAATTCCTGCAAAATAAACAAGAGTGTGCAGCTGCTTAATGATTGTGTTTGCATCTAGAAAGGCTTTATCATTACAGCGCACTCTGCTATTTACAGAGGAGATAAATCCCACTGGTTCTCAACTGAAAAAAGCCCAACCATTAGGCTAAATTTCATGTTTGTCTACCTAGTTCCACATTTGCCATTTTGCAATCCATCCATTTCAGAGCACGTAGGGTGTGCAGAGATAAAATAAAGGGCAGGAGGGCAGAGATTTTTTTCCGGGTCTGAAAGCAAGATCATTTTGTGGGAAGAAAAGCACGTACGTTGCCTTTTTTTCGCCCCAGAATCCAAGCCTGAAAAGCAAGTTAAAAGATGCAGATGGCCTCCTCCATTTCCAGCAAGAGGCAGGGGAGGAGGGAGATGCAGAGTGGGCAGCTGCTGAGGCAGAGCTAATCCAAGAGGACAGCTCCTGCTTATTATAGAGCCATTGCTGATAATAAAACCTGAATCGAACTGCCGACTGCAATCCAACAGAGACTTCCCCCTTCTTTAATTTTTAAACTTATGGAAGCACTTGACACTGAGGTGGATCAAATATCCCTAGTTAGCGTGCAAATACTTACTTAAGCAGCCCAGCAGGCCCCAATCTGTGCAAAAATTTCAGGTGAGCACCATGAAACAGCCCCTAATTAAGATGTTCCATTACCCCTTTTCCGAGCGTCACAATTGGCCCTAAGTGGTCACGGCTGATTTATTTCAATTAGTTTTTCACGGGCTCAGAGTTATCACAAATTCATGTTTTGGCTGCAGGAAATTGGTGGCAATCACGAAACCACCAAAACATCAAAACATCAGGGAGTGCCCCTGCTAGCAGGGAATTGGTGGCTCAAATCCCTGGGCTGGCAGCAGGGAGGAGAGCCTGACAGAGGGTGGGGAGAGCACCACTCCAGCTTCTCCTGGGTGTTTCCTGCCCTTTTAAAGGCTGGGAAAAATAAAAAGAAATGCCTCCTCTAGATGGCACTAGGAAAAGAATGTTGTGTTCTAGTGCTCCAGTAAAGAACAGCTCCTTGGATGCAGAATATTTATCTGGTTTTTTGTCTTTTTGTCTCTGTCCACACAGAAGCTGCACATAAAAAGCAGTTGTAGAAGTTGTCCTCAGTTTGTATGGGTTACACCTCAAATGATTACATTAGGCAGTGCATCTAAAAAAGCAGGAACTGGCAACACAACAAAAAAAAATTCCATTTATGCCAGCAAAAGAAATCACATTTCAGTCTTCCCACAGATTCAAGTGCAATGTCAAATTCAGATGTAAGCAAATTTCTGAAATCAAAGGAGCTGAAATTGACTCCTTGTCTTTTTAAATAACACCTTTACTATTAAAAAAAGCATCAGATTCATGCTCTTTAATGTAAGCATTAATTTTAACAGCCTGGAATGTTTTCATAGAGTCATTAATTTAAGCAGCCTGTCAGGTAAATTCAAGTGATTGAAACTCACCTGTCTTTTATAGATCAAAATACCTCGCTTCCTTCCCAAAGTTGACTTAAATCCATAAATCTTCTGGTTAGTTATTCTTTCCTTTCTTAGTTTTCCCTTTCTATACCATAGAGGAAAGAAAAAACAACCTGACAGCATTAAGAAAAATGCTGTGATATTAAATGCTAGTAATCTACGGAATCTATTATGATGCAGTCTCATGGCATGACTATATTGATTTTCTGTAGGATATGCAAGTGTGTGCCCTATAAATATTGTCATAAATTAAGCTCCAGGAGGATAATTTTCATAGTAGTACAAGGAAATTAAAGCTGTGTGGAAACTTTGCTACATCCAGGAAAGGTACAGGTAAAAGCATGGTTTGATTTTTATATATTGGGGGCCTATTTCTAAAGTACCCACATGCCTCAAATTACTTCAAGAGCTCACTGCTACAATTTACATTCCAGAAGAACATTTGTCTTCTCAAACCACTGAATTTGTGTCTGGTAGAAGCGCTGGTTGAATATCTTCTGGAAAAAAACCAAAACAAAACAGTTTTCCATTTCAAAAACATGAGCTCTTCATACAAATGAAACTTTTGACAGGAATGTGACTATTCTGAAGAATGTTTTTACTCAAATAATAAAAATACCTTTATTTCTTTATATTCTTTAATACTTCACTGAGAGACATATGTGCGTATATAGGAACACTATGAAAACTAAAGGTTCATTTCCAGATAAGAAAGCACTAAAATCACTGTTCCACTACAAAAAAAAACATGTTTCAGAAATTAGTCATTTTGGTTCTTATAGAAAAGCAGTTCTTATCTCTTTTGATGCCTATTTCTAGTAACATTAGAATAGAGAGATTAAATTTGTGGAGAAAAAATTATACCCATAGTGACCAAATATTTTTTTAAGTAAAAAATAATCCCTAAAATAAAGTGACTCCATCTCTTTGATTTTCAATAAACATATCCTAAATTTTAGCATGTTTAATCAATAGATTTTTAATCATTCTTCAACTGAAGTAATATCAGTAATAAATTATCAGTGATAAACTTGATCTGAACGTCCTAAAACTGTCAGCACCCCCTGACCAGGACTGTGGCAGAAGTGGTAACTCTAAAACCATATTCAGTTTTGTTCCAGCAAGATTTGCTAATGAGAAGACAGTCTGATGCAGTTTTAGAGAAAATAATTAGGTATTTGTTCATTTCCAATCAAAACCTTAATCCATCAGCTCCATGAGAAAGAAATACGGATTTTCACAGTGGTCATGAGCAACATTGTAGTTTGGGAGTTGTTTAAATATTACTTAAAAATTCATTTCCTTCTGGGAAAGAATATTTCCCGAGAGTTTTAAGAATCTGAAAGGTCAAAGTTTGAGGCTAAAATTTACATTAAGCATTAAACAGTTTCATTTTCTAAGGATCTAAAGGAGTTGTATGGTTCCACAGCAGCACAAGAGAGAGGTTCCTCATACCAAAAGTCCATATTTACACTTGAGAGTTCCTCTTTGTTTATAAAACAGTGTAATTACTTTGTAATTTTTTGTCCTGCTTTTAACTGCAAATTAAACATCTGGCCAAAATGTACTTCTAATAAATACTTCCCTGTAAATTAACCCTGCATGGAGATACAGGCACTCGGGAAGAAATACATCATGCTGCCCAAATTTGAAAATCATCACAAAAATACATTCTTTATATGCCAAAGAAATTTAAAAAACATAATACTTTGCCAATAAAAATACATCTATAACATTTTAATCACTGCCATCTTAAAGAATGTAAAACTCAAACTGGGTAGGGTTTCTAAGAGCTGGAAAACTGCAAGCTCTTCTGGCACGCAGGCACAGGAAATAACTGCCTTGTGAGGGCACACCTCAGCTTTTTCATGTATTGAAAGTTGACAAAATAACATTTACTGTTATATGGGAACTAGTTTTGTGGATGAGGAAAAAAAAAAAAGATTGAAAACGTTCACTACACAGCCTTCAAATCAAATGCTGACTTGTATGTACTACACTTTTGAGCACATGCAACATAGGAATCAGGCAATCAGCTGAAAGTAGGTGCGCTTTCCACAAAAAGGTGAATTCCAAAAAAAGATGAGTTCCAGTATCCAGATAGCTAAAATAAGAAATTTCAAGTTGGAAGAGATCTTCCAGGTGAACCCATCTAGAAGTTATCTGATTTCTAGTCAGAGGCAAGTGATGCTTAGGAATGGCTTTAAGCAGGGTGCACTGTGTTAGCTCTGCAGCAGCCCTTTTGTCAGGCTCTGTATTTTGACAGAAGACTCCCATTACACTCACTGCCCTGATTAATGGGAGGGTACAGTTCAAGCAGCTTCAGATCCACCAGCAATAACTGGAAAACCCTGAGTGTGTCTAATCTGCATGTACTGTCTGTTAAACAGAAGCTTAAAAAATGAAAACAGCATTTAACCTCTGAGTAGAAGCACAAAACATCACCTTTAAACACCAAAACTTGAAGACAAGGGCAATTATGTTTAGAATTTTTGTTTGGTTGTTCAGCTTTTTTTGTGACATAGCTCTTTTAGATACACAAAACTATTGTATGCACACATCTTCATGTTATTTTGTGTTCCACTGGCCGTGGAAGTTGCTTCTAAAGAAATTGAAGACACTTTGGTTTTTAGGAGTGCTGCTTGCATGCAAATTGCTGTTCTGGCTCAGGGACATAAAACAGCCTGCAGCAAAGAAATGTCCAGCCCAGACCCTCAGGAATCCCCTGAGAAAGTGGGTACTCACAATATTTTTCCTATTGTTCCTGGGTTTTTTTCTCTGTTATGGCCTGTTCCCTTCAAACTTTGAGAAGTTTCAGCATCAGATCTAAAAAATATCCATCTCTCTCGGGTTTTCATTGCCTTTTGTTGTTATTTGAGTTTTCAGCTTTCAGAATTCACTTTCCGAATTTCCAAGCAATCCTCCTCTATTCTTTTTTCCAGTGTTACTGTTCTTTTATGGCCTCTTCCCCAGCTCAGGACTTACCTAAAGCAAGGAACAGCATAAGCCCACAGAGAATGGAATTTTCTGCTTTTATGGGCTGTTGGTCTTCAACGAAAAGTTTCTAATATGATCTGTTAAAGTTTCTGCTGAAGAACTTCGGAGTCTGCCAGAACCTGACCTACGTCCATGTTTGAAAAGCTTTTGCAGCACACATTCCTTGTTCAGTCTTTGCAAAAAAATGTTCTGGTCCCTTTATGGCTTTTTTTCCTTTCTTCCTTTTTTTTTTTTTTCAATCTGTTTGCACAGTCATTAATGACCCTTCCTAGACACTTGATCCATTTTCCATATGACCCATTTGCTCATCTGTTTCTCCAACTGTAAAACCAGGGGTCAGGAATATAATATGCTTGAACAGGAAGTCTCTAACTTTTCAGTCCCAAACATCAGCAAAGTTACACCCAGGATTTTTAATTCGATGCAGCCTTACCAAAACACAAAAGTGAAGTAATTTAAGGCAGTCCTCGGAAAATATAAAAAAATTGGAAACAAATAGGGCAGTGCGATGAGTTTTATTAAAATACTGGGTTTTTTCAGGCTGAGATCTAAACTGAAACCACAGCTTTAATCAACCCTTAATTACATAACTTAATGCACGCCAGAAGTTAAATTCAGCCATCCAATTAAGAGAAAGTATAAGTAAACAAGGATTCATTTCGAAAAAGGAAAACATCACAGGGAGGCCATCACTCAATTCCATCGCCTCCCAGACCTCATGAAAATGAAAATATTTTGCCAGGGTTGTTTTGCTTTCTGTTAACATAACCAACCTTTGAGTTTCAACATCGTTACCTCTGACTATCATGGTAGGTCTTTTGGGAGGATAGAAAATTCATGAAAGGTCAGATAAACAACCCAGGAAGATCCTCTCCATGAAATGGAGGGCATAAACCTGTAGGATACCAACTCAACACGAAATACTGAAGTGTTCTTGTGGAAGAGGTTTTGAATGACAGGATTTGTTAAATGCAAAGGACACCCTGAAAAGACTTTTCCTGTCACTGAGTAGATCAGAAAACTTCTTGATGGATTTCATACATTGATTTCAAGAGAGCAGGAGGTCCAGAAATAGCGAAATCTGTGAGGTTTTTTGATATCCTTTTCAGGAAGAAAAGATAAATGTGAATTTTCAGAGAAGCTCAAGGTATCCAAGTTATTCTAAATACAAACTCAATAATCATTAAAACTCAGATTAAGTTATAAAAAAGACTTTCCAGAAGTTCTCAGTTCACCTTTATTACAGAGACTGACATCAGTGTAAATAGTTATTCCCAGGAGCACTTCAACACTTACAGTATCACTGAAAAATGTCTTTCCTCTACAAGTGCTGAGTAAAGAATTAAAAATTGTAAGCTCTGTTATCCAGAGAGTGGGAGAAGGGGAGGGAGAGAAAAATCAGCACCCTGATGAGTGACTGAGGGAGCTGGGTTGCTGCCTGGAAGGAGGTCGGTATCTTTTCCCAGGTAACAAACAACAGGATGAGAGGAAATGTCCTCCTGTTGTGACAGGGAAGGTTTAGCTTGCATATTAAGGAAAAAATGAAATGTTTCATGAATAAGGTGGTCAAGCCCTGGAACAGGCTGCCCGGGGAAGTGATTGAGTCAAAACTTCTTTCCTTTTGGGGATTCTCTATGAAGATACAAGCAAAGAGAACAAAATGATGTCTGGAGAGGATATCTTTCCCACCTCAGATAGGTTTTCCAAAGGTGTAGAATGCTGTACAATTCATCCCACATAAATGGGTGAGAATTAGAGAAAAAGTGCTGTACAATTATCTGAATGTTTCTCTGGATATCTGAGTTTTGTAGAGAAAGATATATTTTTAGTTTGCCCACCCCCTTTCTAAGGAAAACATCTGTGTATTTTTCCTCTGCAAGCATAGATCTGAAGAAGGTGGAATTCAGTTAACAGAGGGCATCTTACAGTAATTCATCCACAGCAGACTCTTGTTTAATTACCGCAGGAAAAAGCAATACAATGGTAAATTTGAGGTAGGAAACCACTCTACCATAGAGCAGCAACTTATTAATTTTGTAACAATGCATTTCCATCTTAGCTTGTTACACAGCTGGGTGTGTGGGGTGGAATCTGTCATTGTGGTATCTTGATTAGGATCATAACTGGGGCTGGAAGGCAGCTCACGGGGTTGTTAAGTCCAACCACTTGGTCCTGAAACCCTCCAAGGCTGGAGATTGCCCTGAGAAACTGATCCACTGTCTCAGTGTGTTAAAGGGGAAAATATTTCTCCTTATATGCAATCCAAACTGGTTCATTTCAATTTCTGCCAGTTGTGTCTCATCCTTCCAGTGTGTACCACTATGAAGAGCTCAGTTTCAAACCACTGAAACCGTATTTTATGCAGATCCTTCTGATTTGGATCAATTCCTGCTTTCTAAATAGGAATTAATATCACTCATAAACAGTGCATGCAATAAACCAAATAACATAACATGCCAAAAACCCACATTCAGTGCTTTAAAACCCCAAGAATTTTATCCTTAGAACAAGTTTTGGAACCAGCTGTTCAGCTGGTGAAGGATCTGCGATATGACCACACTCCCAGGGTATGAAGGCAGAAGGCATAAAGCATAATTCTGGAATATTTACAAAGATTTATAGGTACACAGGTTAGGAAGAATGAATGGTTAATACTAGAAGACAGTATCACCCAATAGAAAATCAAGGTTAAATCAGCAAAAACCCCTTTTAAACCACAATATAACTCCTGAGTCTGTTCCAGCACAAGACTGGTAGCTCCTTATTTGCTTCCTCCATCTCTAGTGGACATTTGCTCAAACCCCTCAAACAATATTCTCCTCTAGCTGGGAGAATTATTTGGTTTATTTCTCCCATTATCACACAGTCAGGCCATGAGACATCAGGCTGTTGATTTCTGCCAGGGCACTGCACAGAACATGCAAGAAAACACAGAGACATCAGATGTTCTCAAAGTCACAGAAGAGCAGGAAAGCTCTAGGCCATATCGAGACCACCAAAAAATTGATCCTGCTAGTCAGGAGCAGCCAAAAAAAATAAATTCCTCCCTCTTCTCACAGCACCAATAATTTGGAGCATATGCAGGCTGTAGTCCCTCTGGACCCTTGAAGGCATTCTGTTTTCAGAAACATCTCTGAAGCTCCTACAGGGAAAATAACTGGAGAGAGGCGTATGCTACAAAGATGAACCAGAAATCATCACAAAACTGGAGAAGAGGCTGGGGAAGCCCATATAACTCTGTCTGGTAACAATCTGTACTCACTTTCAGTAATAAGAAAAATTAAGGCTGTGCAAGACAGAATTTATTCTATAAACCATGAGCTCATGTTAATGGCTAAACCTGACCACACAGCCACCAGCAAGACAGCTGTGGAAACTTCTGAAAGATATGATCTTGTTTAGCTGCAAATTAAGAGCAGCAATGCAGGAATTCCTAGGTGAAGTTTCATCACCTAAATTACATCAGGAAATCAAACTGGGCCCCAGCACTTCCTTTCTGCCCCACAAGAATCCAGCTATGTTCAGCAATTACTGATCAATAGCATTAATTCTGTAGCAGTGACTGTAACGCTTGTCTTTGCTGAGAGACATAGCACAGTCTGAGACCAATAATCCTATGATACAGTACACGAGTCTTCCAATAAAACACAGGGTAAACCTGTCTGTGATTGAAGAAAATATATTGTCATTTAGAAAACTAAGTGCTCTAAAATAATTGTGTGGTACAAGCCCAGGCTCACCAGTGAGTATTCAGCAGTGATTCTCTCTCTGATCAAATTACAGAGCTCTTCAATAATGATTTTATGACTTCCATTACATTAAATGCCACGGTGCCTTTATCAACAAGAAAAACAGTACCTGCAGTGCCAAGTGCAAAATTTATCAGCCACCACCTCTGAATGAAGAGTGCACTGCTGGTGCTGATGCTTTTCCAAACACAGAAATAAATTAAGGTTACTGGGTTATAAGTAGATCATGAAAAGGTTGACTTGAGGCATTATTCACCATCCTCTGCCTCATGTCCCTGGGGGTGCAGTACGGCACAGAGATGCTTTTATGGAGTACCCTCCCAGGGTTAACCTCGTGGGTTAATCCCATGAGGCTGAGAACAATTACTGAACATGACATCCTGCAGCCTTTTTGAGCAGCCTGGGACAAATCTTTGGGCACATCTTCGATGACAGACATGGCCTGAGAAGGAACGGACCCCCCAACACCCAGCACTGCTTGCAGGCAACACATCATTAAACCACCACGCATAAATTCATCAAAAGCCTGGAGCTAAATAAAGGCTTGTACACCGAGTTTCAGATCAAACCTACTTTAAAATAAGATATAAATATGCCTGAATCTTTTAACCAAATTGCTGCGTCCACTTAAGCATGCGTAGAACAGGAGCAACAGTAATGATCTGCTTGTAAGATAAGCAAAGACTGCAGAATATTTAAAAAACTCTTTGATGTTGCTCTATTACTACAAGATGATATCATTCCTACTGTCAGCCTGGTATACTCGAGGCTCTCTAAAAATTATATACAGCTCTGACAAATGAAGGAAGCAGACTGAAATCAGCCAAAGGACAAAAGCTGAGATGTGAAAGCACTTACAAGCAAGGAGCTGAATAAACTCGGTTTTTGGCTGAAAAGACTGTTTGAGCCTAGAAGTGAGAATTGTCAGCATTGCCCCTCTTGGCAAAATTATCTTGGGATTTCATCTCAGAGCACATTGACAAATTTCCTCAAGATGGCAGGGAGGAATCTAAGTAGTTGGTTTTGGAAACATAACTTCTAGCATTGAACTCTTCAAGCAGAATTTGATGGTGTGAATAGGGCATCCAAAATTGTGACAACTGAGCTTTGATGGACACATTCTTGGCTAGAATCCAAAAAAAGTCCTTAAGGAGATAGGGACTACAGTTTTGGCATTTTGCATTTAAGGAATCTAAACTTCTCCATGTAAAGATAATTTAAATGTTATGCTGTCCTGAAATAGTCCCAAGTAGACCAACACAAATAATTTATTTTTCCAGTGACACGCTAACCTGAACAGCAACAAGTTCACTCAAAATTAAATACTTTTCTTCATCTGAAACAATGGGGGTTTTTATGCTTAAGCCTTCAGTTTCAGCCCATTTTGAAAAGCAAACAACAGTTTAAAAAAAAAACCAACAAAATTGCAAGCATTTGTTGGCAAGGATAACTGATTGTTTTTTAAAATTACTTCTTGAATTAGGTAGCAAATAAAAGATTTTGTCTATTTTTTCCTCTCAGCAATTTAACTACATGGTAGAAAATAAACACACAAGGTCCTTGGGAGTGTCTGTGACTGCATCAAAGTTGGAACATGTTGCGTTCACCTATAACCAGCACTGGATGGTTAAAACTTAAGCCTATGTGTTCTTTCCTTGTTATTATTCCAGCAGCAGAAATTGTAATGGATAGAAGAACATCTGCCACTTTGAGATCCTAACATCTGTTTTTTCATTAAGTCAGACTAACAGCAGGGAGACTTTGGCCAATATTTGCCAAAACACGATTTTTCGTCTCAAACAAACACCCACCCACCAGATTTCTGGTGAGACTGGGGGCAGAGGCACCTGGAGAAGCTTCTTTCATCTTTTTTTTTTTTTTTTGCATTTCATTTTACTTTCTTTTTCCTCCCTCCTTTCTCTGATGCCCTGTTCCAGAAAAGCAGGAGCTAGAAAACCCATTTTCTACATTATTTGATTCCTATTTCAACTTTGTAGACCTCAGCCCCATTCCATCATTTGGACATTGTAGTTTCATATGTAATTAAGAAGGGCTCTGACTCCATGCCTAGGGGTGATGCAGGGACAGGGGCCAGGCAGCCACAGGATCACTTTTGTCTGCCCTGAAAAGCTGCTTTGGATTGGGCACACAACTACACTTTTCCAGCATAACAAAAAGGACAAAATACAAATTAATCTCAGCCTTTTCTGTGGGACAGAAAAATTTACTTTCCTCTTCTCTCCCAAGGCTTAAATCCCTCTGATGAAGTACAACCAAAGCAGCTGTGTCCTCCCTGCCATGCTGCAGAGGTGACTGGATGCCTGGGGACATGATGGGATACCCATTTGGCCGAAAAGAGGAACAACCAGATTTTAAATATAACCCAGAAAATAAATAGTAACAGCATCTCTCCACATCTGTTAGGCTTTTCCAAATCCTGGTATATGATACCTTGAATCTCAGGGGTATTTAATTCCAAAAGGAGTTGAAATAAAATTACTTTTATTATCATCTGCTTCACTGTTTATCAAGTTAAAGATACTTCCTTACAGGTACTGCTAGGAATTGATTAGTGTCTTCAAAATGTCACAGAGGTGGTGCATGCACCTGCTTTTGAGAAAAAATGTGCAATACTTTATTCTTATACTGCTCCTTCCATCTTAGGGCTTAAAAATGCTTTAACATATTATATCTCTGCCAAGCAATATTGCCTCAGTTCTGCATGTAAATTGGAGAATAAAGCACTGAAATTACCTGGGCAGAGGCGGGCAGAGTAATTCAAGAGAAGAGTTTGGAGTCACGGTTTCCAGGTGTCCTATGACAGTCCTTCTCTTACAAACCCAATTTACGTTTTTTACTTGGAAAAACAGACAGCATAAGCATGTTTTCATGGAGAAACAGAAGCCAGTACATTTTGTGCTGCTTAAACACTCACAACACCAATTGCGCTGTAGCACCATAATTATTGCTCGTTAAGGCATAATAAGGCAGGTAGTATCAGAGAATATCATGAGTTGGAAGGGACCTGCAAGAATCATCGAGTCCAGCTCCTGACTCTGCACGGGACAACCCAAATTTCACACCAGAGGTACCTGAGAGCATTGTCCAAAGACTTCTTGAGCTCTGTCAGGTTGGTGCTGTACCCATTCCCTGGGAAGCCTGTTCAGGGTCTGACCTCCCTCTGGGGGAAGAACCTTTTCCTGATAGCCAACCTCAACCTCCCCTGACACATTTAATTATTTAAAGTGAAGAGAAAGGACACAGATATCTTTTCATTATGGTTTGGCACACTTTCCTCTGCCACAGCCTACAGTTAAAAATTGTTTCCTTGCAGCTGTGACCAAAGGAGCTGGCACCCGATGACAAACGTTCAGAATTTCAGCCTCTCCAGAGTTTTAAGACACCTCTGGAGATACTGACCTCTCCAGAGATAATTGAAACTTGTCTTCCCTTTTTCAAATGAGTCATATCCCTTTGTAGCATTCAAATCCATCAGAAGACACAGTTGAGTTTCTTGGAGGCAGGACATGAACCATCATCAAGGAACTTGAAAGCTCATGCTAAATCACTAAGTGCCACGTGCCTTTCTTACTTTAATTAAATAAACCCATCCCACGGGGAAAACAAGTGCAAGGACCATCCATTTCAGCATTCCTTAGAGAGTGGAAACAAGGAAAATTAAGGGTTTATCTTTTTGCCTGCCAGCTGGAGACAAAAAGTGAAGGAAGGATCTACTAATGAGGTAGAAATGAGTTCAAATGAATAGAACATGTTCTGATTCCAGAGTAGGTATTGTCCTCAAAAAACACCATTGAAAAACATCTTCTTTCATTTTCTCACTCTTGAGAATTGAGAACTGCAATAAAAATACACACAGGGCCCTGTGCATCAGCTACCCACAGGCTTCATAGAGATTTGGCACCTGCATTCAAAATCTAACACAGAGAGGCGCATTTGTAAAATCTGGAGATCACTAGGGCAGAAATAAATGGCAGTGTTAGAAGATAATTAACTATTAGAAGTAAGGCTCGGCAACAAAAAAACCACTCCTGCAAAATAGAGCCACCTGCATTGACCAGTTTTGTGACACCAAGATATTTGAGTAATTCTTCTGTAGGCATTTAATCAAATATCAGAGTGACCTGGCAACCGACTGAATCATATCAATTAAATGGAGTTTAGGTGTATATTCTAAAATATGTCCTTTCTTCCATATATTTATCAACACTGCATTGAGCTTTACCCAAAAGTATTTCAAGGCTCTTTTCCTTAGCTCTTGTTCCAAGGATGGCAGAGGAGATTGTGTCATTCCCAAGTAGTTTAGTTTGCTAAAATGGCAAGGACATGAACTCATAGCAAGCAACCAACAAAATAAACCAAAACAAAGCAAACAAATGGGAGAGAAACCAAAACAAAAAGAAAACCCCACACAGAACTAAACCAGAGCACCAATCCCCTTTACATTAAAAAAAAATTTCAACCATGCACACAAAACGTCCTACTTCAAAACAACGGGAACAGAAAAAACAAAAACCCAGCTCCCAAAAAAAACCACCCCCAGAGAGGAAGAAAGAAAATCCCAGATATTTTCAGCCCTACAGAAGCTCAGATCTACAACATAACTCTATACTAGAGAGGTAACTGTAACAAATACACTTTCTGTGGATAAAAAAAAATGCATTTTGCAGTGACCTACCTATCAAACATAGCTAAATCCTTAGTTTTATAACTTATCTCCCAATTTCAGGTCACAACAGGCAGGTAGCAAAAAGATTCTTGGATGGAGAGGTCTGGGATTGGCTGCTGACAGTCCCCCACTTATCAGTCAAAGGTCAAAAGAGTTGTGCCAGTTTTGCCCTTTACACTCCACAGAAGAAAACTTTTCTCACACCATATCTGTGGATATATTTATTAAACACACACATAATGCTTATATATTAACCTTTAATCCAAAGTTTTTGTTTCCATGGAAACAACAGCAAGCAACCCTGTGTCAAAGTCCTGATAATTTCTTCATGAGCATGAAATGGATGAGCACCTGCTGGAAACACAGATTTAAAAGGACTGACAGTGGCAATACAAATACTTTTCTTAGCTTCAGGTTTTGATATCCTTTTTTTCCAAGAAACATTCAGAAGCCCAAATGAACTTCTGGATTAAACTAAAATCCATCCAAGCACACTTTTTGAGGAATTAGACTCTGGAGACAAAAGGTTAATCAAGAACTGCTTACCCAAAATTATTTTGCAGAGATCTACAACACGTAACAGCAATGTTTGATATCAATGTTTTGATAATTCTTATCAAAAAAGTAGCACGAGGTAGCAAAAAGGTAGCACGAGGGACACCTGTTTCCACATGTGGACTGTCACATTTGGATGCATTTTGGATACCTGTGGGATTGCTGAGAGGATCAGAACTGGGAGCTAAACAGCTCTCAACCAAAAGTGCCAAACAGAAATCCTTTGATAAATACTGCAACACTTTCCATACCAAAAGGACGTTCAACACAACTGCTTTTCTCAGTAGGGACCAATAAACACACCAATACTTTTCCAAATTTCTGGTCCAAGTCAACAATTAGTAGAAGAGAAATGAAGATATTTTCCAAAAACTAAGCCTAAAAAATGGAGTGAAACATATCCATGCTGAATTTTTCATGATTCAAACACTACTCGTGCAAATGTTGGTACCACCAACAGTCTCAAGAGTCAGCAAGAGTTTTGTGGGGAAAGCAGCAGGAATATTTGGCATTTATAAAACTCTCCCAAAGTCCACACATGCCTTCGTAATATTTCCATATTTATACACTCTGTAACCTAATATGCAGAATTTTAGTTTGCTATAGCTTCAAGCATCATCCAAAGGCAACATGTTTGGAGGAAAGAGCCCACCTAACACATTCCCTGAAACCTATTAACACATAGAATATCATGTTTTAAACAGGAAAAGGGATGTTAAAAAATTATTGATGTCAAATCCAAGTAATTAATACAGATAAAAAATGCCACCAGACCTGGGAAAATATTTGAAAATAATTCTTTTATCACCTTACAGACTATTTCTGCTACATACCAGCCTTTAAAATAATAATAATGTTACACGAGAAGCAGCCTTTAACCCAAGGCTCTGCATGTGTGAACTGCAGACTTTGAACACTTGCACTCTTTTTTGTGGATATGAAAGGGTGATATGTGGGCTTTGATCTTTTAATAACTCTGCTTAAGAGGGTCTAAGTGTATGAATTAATCGTTGGGTGTTCTGAAAAGCATTAATTAATTCCACTCTGGAAATTATTATTATTATATAACCACATTACATAAGCCAGGACATCCAAATCTTGCATTCATCTGGTGGCTTCTGTGGAAATCTCGAGAGCTGCTCTGCATGACAAGGAGCAGAAAGCCCTGCACAATATGGTTGGACACTTAGCAAGTGGAACGTTCAAATCGCATTACCGCAAAAGTAGCAATTTAAGGGGACGCCCTCAAAAATTTAGTGGGAATAATTAAAGGAAACTGAAATATGACTCTTTTTCATTTTCTTTGAACTAAGTGAGTTAGCACGATATCCTTTGTATTTTTCAGACAGTATTAATTTTCAGGACTGTGAGGGGGGAAGGCCTGCAGGGCAAACTTGAAAAAGATTAGTCTAATTCAAGTCCTGTGTACAGAAGAGAGAGTTTTATCTGTCAGTTTGAAAGAGAACTTTAAAGAGGTTGTGATATGGAGTGGAATTATCACCACTATTAATTGCACAGGCATATTAAAAAGACCCTGGAAAGTGACCTCCTCTAATACAGAGAATGCACAGAGAAAAATATGTCTTAATCTTCTTTTCTGCGCTGAGATAAATGTCAAGTGTATCTATCACCTCAATTAACCATAGGAAAAAAGCTGTCAAAATCTAATTCTTTTTTTGACAAGGCGTTTATTCTGAAACCAGCAGAGGGAGAAACAGGCACTTGTATTAGAAAGAGATGAGTGTCAAAGGGTTCTGAAACACATGGTGAGTTTTCCATGTGCGAAATGCTGATTAGAACCATGGTAAATCAGTGCTAGTGTGTTCTGGGTTTGTTGCCTGAGCTACAGGAAAACGGAGGGCTTTGTGGCATGGTTTACTTCAGCACTGAGGTTACATTAACAAAAGAATGTTTTCCAGCTACAGCACCATGCAAAATGCAAAAGATCTGGTGAAATGAAAGAACCTGAACTTCAGGAACATTTAAGACTATTTTACAGAATACTGTAAAACATATTTTTTGTGATCGCTTATTTGCTCTGATTTTTTTTCCCTTTAAATAGAAATGAAACCTTTTTGTGCCTTTCCTTGTTACATCCATGTGATCTCCTCAGGGCATTAGGATGGATTCACCTTTCATTAGCTCAAGTCACACACAGTTTTCTTCTGCTACCCTTGATTTTTGCAGAAGACTAATAAAAGGTGTTGGACAAAAATGATATTTACACGTCTTTCATAACTGAGCTTTGAAAGCAAAATGACTGACCTACTAATAAAACTTTCATATTAACAGCAGCTTGTCAGAACTCTGCCACGTAATTGGTACAACCACTCATTGCTTCAGCGAGAAACCATGCAGAAGAGGAAAGCTGCCTATTTAAAGCAGTGCATTTAGAAAGAAAGAGCAGTTTGGGATCATGAGACTACCTTAAAATCATCCAGATTTCTTTCTTTTCAGAATTTGATGTTTCCCTATGTATCTATGTGTGCATTCAGGTGTTTGAGATTCCTGCCTAAAACAAGAGAGCTTGAATTGGTTTTAGAGTTACAATGAAGCTTGTGCAAAGTATTAATTTTAAGGAAGGAGAGGAATGACTGTAAGAATTGAGATGGAAATGCAGTAAAGATCTGGGATTTTTCAGCCTCCAGTGCTAAATCATTTCGTATTTATCGGGAGGAGATGAGTCTCAGGGAGTGTATGATATCCTTTGCCACCACCCTTCTTCCAGGAACAAATGATGCCCAGAAAAGCTGGATCTGCACACTGGAAATGTACGTGACCTACAGCGTTTGTCAGAAGATAGAGGTGCATTCAAGGATTAAATCAATTGCATCTCACAAAAAGGACAGGCTTCCCTAGGGAAAGCTCTGGGATTGCTTGTCAGCTGTAGCACAACTGAAAAACAACAGATCAGTCCTCTGCTTGTTTATGTTGCCACTTGCTTCTGAATTCAGCCGCACTTTGTCATCTTGTGTCACAACTGGCTCCTTCTTTCCATGAGAGTCATGCAAATAACAGATCCTAGAAGTGTACTAATACAAACAGGAGTCCTCAAGCAGGTGCCTATTCCACTTTTTTTTCCCTGTTTTAAATATTACTCCAAAATAAAACTTGGCCAAGTCAGAATCGTGTCAAGTATGCTCCTCTCACAAGAATTCCGTTAATGTGAGCAGTGGATAAGCCGTGCAGTTGTGATAGGCACAATGACAGCATGGGTGTGTCTGCTAATATAAAATTATTCAAAACAAAATAAAACACCCGTATTTCTGAAAATAGAGATTCTGCCACTTCAATTATTTCTAGAAAGTACAATAAAGCAAACAACCCTTGTGCAGATATTAATTGTAAAATAGAGGATTTTAGGCAATTAATAGACTTTGAGAACTGAGAAATTATCTCTTTGTTTGCTCTTTTTTAAACACAGCCAAAGGAATTTGGATAGAAAATTCTTGGTATTCTGGATAATTATAGGAATGAAGTATAAGACAATCAGGCATGTATAGAAATGTGTTTACTCTTGCATAATCGTTCAATTCAACATTCTCTCCTATTTTCTGAGGTGCAAACATGCTGGAACAGTCAGTTAAAACCAGTAACAGCAGAGATTCACTTTCCCGTTTCCCCCACACTGCATCAGCTGTTCCAAGAACAAAACAAAATAAAACCCAACCAAACCAGCCCAAGAACCTGGAAGTCTTTCTGAATTCCAAGAAAGAAAAGTGCTAGGCAATGAAGCTTTAATAGCACGTTTCAAAATAGATCTAAACAGACAGCAAAGGTCCAGAGCACCCACTGAGCTTCAGCAAAGTGAGACAGCTCAAATTTGATCAATCCTGCTTTGGATTGCAGACTAAGCTTCCTCTAAATGTATCTCTTGTGAGGTCACAATGTGCACAGAGTTCACCTGGCTCACCTAGTGCACCACAATTTCTGGCTCACAGCATTTTTTTTGCCTATCAGGGCAGGGGACTTGTCCTTGAAAAACAGAAGTTGCGGGATGCATTTTGGTGTTTTAAAAAATACAACCATTGAAGTGTTTAGCAGGACACAGCTGGTAGAGATGCAGGGCAGATTTCTGCCATGAGAGAAGGAGAAGAATGAAAAATACTGAAATCCATTCCCACCAGGACTGTTGGCATAAACCAAAATCCTCCACACTCAACAGGTCTCGTGTGACTTTGCAATGCAAAAAATCATGACAAAAGCCATTACATGATGGTACAGAAGCAGGGGTGGTCCACACAGGAGGTTGCTCTGCAGATCTGAGGAGGCTGCTTGCATCTGGTCAATACGTTCTGGACCAGGAACAAGAACTTGAGCCACTGATGCTCTTTGGTTCTGGTGCAGGTGCTGAGAATTCATCAAAACCAGCTCAAGATCCCAGCCAGCCAGAAGAAAATATGACTTTGAACCAGCTAGGGTCCTGATCCTCTCTGATTCCTGCCACTGTGTTTTCCTTTGCCTTTTTACCCCTCTTTTCCTGGATCTACACTTACACTTAAGAAGATTCTTAGGAAATAAGTCTCCATTCTCACATCAGGGTACACACTCAGCTCCACTCACTGTTCACCAAGTCACAGATCACCGTGTAACAGCTCCGCTGGTGCTGGCACTCATTTTAAGGTAGCACGAGGGACACCGGACAGTTCAGTCCCTGCTCCTCTGTCCCTGTCTGAGCTACAGCCCTTATCTGGCAGGCCACCAAGCAGCTTGCCTTGAGTTCGAGTTTCTCACCCACTTGATCACCCAATTCTGCTGAAGTTAATACTCATTCTTGACATAGGCTTTACCCAGCTATCCAGTGCCTGAGCAGGAAAAAAGCGAAATCTCCATATTCTGTCTGTCTTGAGGCACTAACTGAACTTAACTCACATGTGAATAGTGGCATCATAATAGAGGACTGACTCATTCCAAACTCATTTGAACAGAATTTCATAAAACTCACTTGTATGTAAATCCCAAAGTTTTCGTCTTGTTTAAAAAAAAAAGTATACTCTCAAAGAGAATTTCTTAAGGTTTGTGGTGTTTGGACCTCTCTATCCTGGGAAAGAGATAAGTTCTCAGATTTTAAGAACAGTATTCATATGACTTAATGAGTTCAGGGAGCTTGAACAGATATGGAGGCACTCTGAGGGGATTCTTTGGGGAAGAGATTATTAAGAAGCAGTGTATTTGCTTTAATCACGACTGTAAATGCCTGCTGAAAGCACTTGGTTACCTCACACATTTTAAAATTATGAGAACAAGGTACCTTAACTGCAAGGGCCATTTCTGCAACTGGATTTGTACCCTGCCACCAAAACACTTTAAATACTGTTCCTTGTGGAGAAGCTTGAGCACTACGATGAACAATTCTGCCACCAGTGCACTTCTGTCATAGGCCATGGTCAATATAACACAGAAATAAAAAGATTCAACTGAACCTTTTGATTCAAATACCTCTAATCAGTTTCTAGGTAAAACTAGTAAATATTAAGCAATTGTTTTCTTTCACTGAAGATAAAACAAAAATTCTACCCGAAATGTGCAGTGTTTGCCTTCCCCATTTATGTTTTTGTCACCTGAATTGGATGATTTAAGGGGGTGACAGAGATGCAATCAGGATTAGCAACCCAATAAAACTTTACAGTGAACAGGAAAGCATGAAGATTTGTATAAATATTTGCAGAAATGGAAAAGAGCAGATGCACAATCAAATAATCCAGAGGGTGTGTGTACACCTGCTTTTAACAGAAAACGTTTCTGTCCCAAAAATAATGAGAATTGTCCTCAAAAAATAATGAGACAAAGAGAATGCTTTCATCAGCTGGACAGCTCCAAAATCCTTCAGCAGTCTGAGAGTTTATTGCCAAAATAAAAATTATTAGGGAAAATATCTTTGTGGAAAGAAGCTTCAAAGCATATTCTTGTCAGTGTATACTTGAAGGGCAGTTTGTCTAAAGAGACAGTATAGACTGCACTAATAAATACTTCTATAACACAGCCATAAAAGTCACTGTATTGAACCCAAAAAGCAGAAAAATCTGGTAAAATTGTACTGGCATCATTTCAAATGTCCACACTGACACCAGCTCTGTTCCCTGAGAGACTGGGCCCCTGTCTCAAGTAGATATCCCCAATTCATGTGTCTGCACCACTCCTGTTTGCCTCTAATATGGTTTTGCAGAGCCGTGCCAGTTCCTACTGAGTGTGAGAAGATTCACAGAGTGTGAAATCTTGCAAACTAAATGAGCCATAGGAACAGTTTGCACAAATCCCATATGATCAGCGTGGTAACCCAGTCACCTAGTATGTTATTTCCATTATTAGCAATAGCAATTATTCAGGCAAAGAAATGACAGAATGAACCCCTCGCTCTGAATGTTTGCGCAGCGCCGGGTCTGAAAAAAGGATTATTATGTTTTCCACGCACAAAGGACAACTGTATGCTAATGTCCCTCCTTCCCTTCACTAAGCTGCAGGGAAAGAGGCCTGTCAGGCTCCTGGACAGCTCACACTAATACAAGTAGGCTCTCTCAAGCAGGCAGGCTGCAGAAAATGAGCTGAGGCATCTTGAGTGCCACAGACATTTGACGGCAGCTGGAAGAGAAGAACTTGTCAGTCAGGGGAAGCCTTCAGGCTGGGGCACAGTGCTGAGGGAAGGGGTCTAGTGGGAGCTTTCTGCCTCTCCTTACTGCCCAAGGAGACTCCAGCCTTGCTCTCCAGCATGGGGAATCTTGGAACAACACCCCCAAAAAGGCATCAGACCAGCCAGCAAGTTTCAGTTTGGGTTTTCTCTGCCCCGACCCCAGATAATTCGGGCATTGCCATCTGAAGCTTTGCTGTGCTACAAATGAAAGCCGTACGATATTCCTCTCTAAATGATGACCACACTGAAAACCTCACAGCAGTCACTCATTAAAATGCACAGCATAATAAAAGAATTTACCTAGAGGGAGACAAAAGAACGGAAGAAAGTGTCCTATTTCTGAAGAAACTAACAAGTGAGAAATTGCATTTTCACAACTGAGGTGACCTGCTCCTTGACAAACATGTTGAAACAGGTTTTAGTTCTACTTCATTTATAGCTACCTTCAGATAAATTATTGTGTGCAGCTAACAAGCACAAGTGGCTTGGGAGGTTTTGCTTTTGGATTCTGGTTTTTTAAGGGGTTGGCAGTTGTCTGGTATTAGGGATTTTGAGGGCTCATCTCTGTTGTTTTGTTGGGCTTCCTCTAAGAGCTGTAGTTTGGGTTTGTTTTCTCTCTTTTTTTTTTTAATTAAATTAAACATTATGTCCTGTTAAAAATTTTCCAATAAACTTATGAGGCGAAGAAAACAAAACCATCCCCCAATCTAACATTGAAACTTTTGTCTGCTCAAATATAGGCATTCATTTGGCTAAGTAAAGATGTCTTGTTTGCAATCAAAATCAGAGATGACAATGACAAGAGAAGTGGAAGGTGTAGGATAGGGAACCTTTGACAATCCATCACCATCTGCTCAAATTTCACCACAAAAAAAAAAAAATCTGTGCAACTGAACCTTGTGGAGACAGCATGAGAAGACTTCCAAATCCTTCAGAACAAAGATATAAAACACTGATTAAAATTCATTATGAGTCCCAGTACATTCATTCTCAACCCACCAGTTTGAGCAAGTTCTGCAGAAACACTTGGCACAAAACCTTTTAACCTGTTACCAGGTGTGAGAAAAACTGTGGGTTTATCCCTGAAACTGAGAATTCAAGTAGTTCCACACCAGGTGAGTGCAGTAACACTATTTAAGAATAAGATTTATCAAGATAGCCTCAGGATTTACTACTCTTAGGGTGGCATCTAAATATTAAAAGAAAGTAAGTGGTACTGAAACAATGATTATTTTGGGTTCTTCTCCTGCCTGTGAGTAACATCCCTTTGGCACTAACACATCCCTTCCACATTTAATTATGGATACACCATTGCAGACACACCACAGATTAACGACTGGGGAGGAGTCCTTGTGAATCATGCCACGTACAACAGAGCTCCTCTTTCTTCCACTCTTAATGCCTACCTCTAATGCTTGCTCAATTAGGTTTCCCTGTCAATACCCTAGGAAAATATGATGCACAGACTGAAGGTGATCTCAGTGATGACATCAATACTTTTAATGTAATGAATATGAGCAATGAACTACTCTAAAATGAATGTCAGCTTTCTGGAAGTTTCTGCCTTTTAAATCAAACTTTCTCCTCTCTTTTTGTATGCATAAAATTTGGGGGCCACGCTTTATTTCTTTCTTTTTCTGATTCATGCAAGGCTCAGCTGGGACAGGGGCAGGATTTGCCTTACAGGGCTGGCACAAAGGACCTGACCCAGGAAGGACCAAGCATACACAGAGATCTGAGGGGAAATCCCACAGCTTCATCCAATTTGGGGAGATGCCTTCCTGCTCCCAGCTCTGGCTGCATCCAAAGGCCCACACTTACCTCTGGGAAGGGACTGGAGCACACATGGCCAGGAGCAAGAATCATGCTGCAGACCCCACCACCCACCCCAAAACAGCCTTGAACCACAGCTGTGTCAGAAGTCTCTTTGCTGCATCATTCGAATTTGTAGAATCTTGAGTACTGCTTCATTACATGTCCTAAATAGAGCTCTAATATTGAGATGTCTTGATTCATCTTTTATATCTGGAGATGGTCATATATTGCTTTAACCAGCCTTGCAAACTAGCCCCAACATAAATAAAGAGCATTAGAAAGATCAAAGAAAGAACAGAAAGAGTTTTTTGGTTGTTGAAAAAGAAATAGACAAATAACGTGCTTTTAAACATTTTTGGGAAAGGCTCAAGCTTTCCTGTGTTTCAAAAACAGTAATGACACAGACATTACTGAAGAGAGATAAAAATTATCCTTCAACGGAAGATTTTTAATCAAGACTGCAAGATTTAACTTTCTCCCTAAAAGAGGTGCTGTGCTGCCCTTGTCATTCACTGGGTTTGGTAAAAAAAGTTATTAAATCCAACTGCATCTTAGGTCAAGATGAAGCAAACAGCTGAAAGTGATCCTTTCCTGCTTTCATATCTATATCTCCTAAATCTAGAAGCTTTTATTTGGTTCACTTGGAATCAAATTATCAGGATGCAATTAGCCTTCTTAAAATGGAAAAAGGTTATATCATGCTCACTTATTTTTAATACCTCTTATCACATACAACAGGGAATAGTGAGGATAAAGGGAGAAAAAAATCACTGCTCACAAAGAAAAGCATTCATTAGGCAGATACACAATACACCCACTGCTATTGCCACCTCATATTGCTGAGCTCGGAATTTATACACACTATTAAAAGGGGTTTTTTTGGGAATTGGTGCCCTGCTAGTCTCCTTACAGCCTTGAGGTCTCTCAGAACACAAAGGGCTGTAAATGGATTACTCTACATCTTATTTTACACTGATGAGCCTTTGCAAGGCAGGATCCCTTCATCCTCGGTGTTACAGAAACACAAAATAAAGGCGACACACACAAGAGATACTCAGAGATGGGACAACTAACACTGGCCTCTGGTGGCCTGTGCAGAAACTGGCCCAGCTCTGGAAATGGTAATTTCTGAGACAGGACCATGCCTTCCTTTGAGAGGAGCCTATCCAGAGTGCCTGGGGCTGTGGTGTTAATTAACCACCTGCCACATAGGATTGAACAGCCCAAGAAACCCTGAGCTGGGGTTGGTTTTCCAAGTCACAGATACTGTTTAACCTCTCAAATCCTCCCCAGCCTCTGTCCCCACTCTGGTTTGATGCATGACCAGCCTGTTCCCTCAGCTCTAAGATATCAGATGTACTTTTGCTCACAGAGTTGAGATGCCTCACTCTCAATCAGGCAGCTCTGCTACAAAACCTTATAAGATTGGGCTTTTGGATGTCATGTGCCATTTTCCTCTGTGATCTGAAATGCAGGGAGGCTCAGCAGTGTGCAGCCAGAGGGGTGTGCCAGCACTCCTGAGTGTCCCTGCTCTCAGCAGCTGGATCCCTTTTCCAGGTGCCACCCTGCCAGCTGACAGGGATGTCTCTCCTTCCCCAGTGGCTGGGAACAGTATTGTCATTCCTTGCAGCATCAGTACAGCCCCAAAGAACAAAAGTAAATGCTTACCCAGCTTTAACACCTAATTTTAGGTAGAGGGAGATTTTGACCCAGAAATTAACTTACAGCAGACTGGGAAAAGTTTTTGGAACTCATCCAAGTGCTCTGGAGCAATTTCTAGGAACACTCCCTGCTATCTGACACTTCTGAATGGAAATGTCTTGTCCTGTGCATCACTTTCAACTCCCAGACAAGCAGGCTTCCCCCATTATGTTCACTGGGTCCATCTGGTGCAGTTGCAGATCCCTGACACCGCCTATTTTGTCAGGGGGAACAAGAAGTCCCCATAAGCTGCCTCATGCTAACCAGAGAGGAAGAAGTTTGCCAAGGACCTTGGTAAGCCATGCCACAGGTAATTCGTGCTGCCCAGAGCTTTGCAGGAGGTTGGATTTGCTGTATCCTTTGTGCACAGCAATGGCCAATATCCTTGCTCAGCTTCCCAACAGCTGGGGAAGAATTGGTCTCACAACTTACTGCTTTTTCAGCCATACATCCCTTTAAAACAAGACGCAGATTCCTCTTTTGCAGCTGTGCACAAAGATCAGCTGAGAACACAGTCAGACAGTAGGGGCTGGCTGGGACAGAGCTCCAGACCACCAGAGTGGTTCTCCTGGTGCATCTCCAGGACCAGCCACATTTCCCTCCTGCCCCACCATCCCCTCTTTGCTGCAGGCAGTGTACTCATCACCAGCACAGCACCTGGCAGCTCACAGGAGATGAGCTGGGAGGGCCAGAGCATCCTGGCAAGGCCAGATCCAGCACATGGGCTTCCCAGGCACAGCTTGGATCAGGGGTATTCATCCTTCTGCTGCACTGACAAAACCCAACAGGCAGCCACACAACATCCTCATTGTTCATCCGGGAGAAAAACAACCTCCGAGTGGCCACAAAAGGAAAAATATGTATGGGCATTCATGGCCCAACATGTGCTTTGTCTGGTCAGCGATACTGCCAAGAAAGATGTGGCACCTGGCCAAAAAGCCTCGGCACAGCAACAAAACACTCTGAAAGCTCAATTATGAGTGGCAAAGATGGTCCTGGGCGTTAGTGCTGATGCAAGGGAGGCGGTGACGCGTGGTACGAGCACGCAGAACCGCTCAGGAACCGCCCTGTCCGTCTGTCCGAGGCTCGGACACACGGCTGGGTGGCAGGCAGAGCTGGTCAGTGTGACAGAGCACACCTTCAGCCCTTCATCAGAGCTGCTCTCAAAGTGCTGCCTAACAACTGTCAGGCAGCACCGCACCGTAGGAGTTATAAAGACATTTTCAAAGGACAATAATGAAGTAGCTCTGTGAATTACTAGGAAGAGCTCCACTCAAGCATGAGGGACTTGGCAGGGAATAAAGAATGGAGACGAAAATATAAAAAGCAGGTGATGAAAATAAATCCCTTCCTTCTACCAAGGAGATCTCATCCTGAATTTTCAAGGAGATAGCTGCCGTGAGGGGCCCCTGACAGCAGAGGAACCTGTATATGGGGCATGCAGTAACCATAGAAATGTTGGGCTATGGGACTTGTTTAGGTCACTGGGAGGGCCCATATGGTGCTCCCAGTGGAAATCACTGGATTATAGTGCTTCTATTATCACTTAAGATGAAAGGATGAACTCTGGATTGATGGGAGAAGTTCAGCCTGCACAGGTGCCTCATATTCGTGGGCTACTAAAATTGCCTTACAAAAAGACCCAGAGGCTTTGTCCTCCCACGTTTCAAAACCTTCCTCAAACCACATTTGGAGATATTCCCAGCCTTCCTCACTCTCTTTTCCTTGCCTTTCCAGTGAGTGAGCCTGATCTTTGCCTGAGCTGCACCATGAGCAAGTCTGTGCCCAGGTAGGTCTTGTGCCTTGCTGATCCTGACTCGCTGGATCCACTGCATTTTTTGGGATGGTCTGGAAGGAACAGACCCATTGCCCAAGGCAGCTTAGTGCCACTGTGGCCCTGCCATCACCTCACTGGTGTCCTGCTGGTCTGTGCCCAGTGGCAGCACTGCTCCTGCCTGCACCATGGCCATGTTCACCCGCCACTGCTGCTCCCTGAAATGCTTTCACCTGCCTGTCACCTCTGACACCACAGCAAAATCTGCAGACTTTAGGTCCCATGGATGGGCAGCATGCATTGGATGAGCAACAAAATCATGCTGTGGTGCCCCAGGAATACTCACAGTACAACCAAATTAAAAAATAATACAAATTTTAAAATGAAGCCACAAACCACTATATTTTCTGTATTGTCTGGAAAGCCAAATGCAGTGGCTGCAGCCATAAACTCCTTCCCTGCACTCCCTGAAAGAAATGGGCTGGTACAGCCAGCACTTCATTAGTCATCCATTAAATACTTTCTACCATTACAGCCCACGGTGAGCCAGAGCCAGTGATCTAGAATTTAGCAGATTAAAAGCACTCTCAGTTCCTGTAACCATTCTGTCCTGCAGTAGTTTAATTCCTCTAGGCTATCATCCACACACAAACCATTTTTGTAATTGTATTTGTTTCTTCTACTTTCCATATACACGCTTTCAATTTAAGTCTTGCTTTCATTCTCTCTGACCATATCTTTCTCAGACTAATTTTTTTTTCTTTTTGCTACATCTACTGAAGGAAAAAAAAAGTTATGCAGGTGTATAACCAGCATAAAATTGCAACCCATAAATTTTCTGAATAAATGCATTTTATAATGTGTGCATTAAAAAAATAGCCCCATCATGTCAAGCTGCTTTAGAATTGTAAATGGATCAAAGTATTAAAACACTTACACAAACTTGAATATGTAAGGCTAGCCAAAGTATCCAGTGAAAGAAAGCTTTTTCTGATAAATATTAGTTTGATAGAAGTCTTAAAGCAGTTTCAGTTGGGATTATAGGTTGGGGTTTTCTTTCCTACAAGACTTGTCAAGAAGTGCCTGCCTGTCTCGCCTGATTGAGGTTTTAATCCTCTTGAAATTCATGTACTGCTTCTGAAGGTAATTCAGCACCTGAAACTGCTCCATTTCTTCTCAAGGGAAAACAGGAGTCAGTCAGTCGATGACACCTTTCACAAAAAAGACTTATATTTACTTGCAGCAAAAAGATTGCAAAGTAAACATCTGTGTGTTCGTGTGGGTACACACACCATGGATATAAAAGTATGTGTATGGATACAAAATACACAAATAAAAATATCTCATTAATAACTTAAAAGTCAAAATTAAATGTCCCCCTAGGAGTCTTGGTAGCTGGGGTTTAAGGTAGTCTGCTCTCAGATCCTGAGTACCTCACGTAGTCCTAAAGGGTGTGTGCTTTCTGTTTGCCAAAAACTGGGCTTTCAGACATTTTGAATGAAAAAAATAACTGCTTATGTGAGGAAAAACTGCTCCAGAGCTGCCACTCACTGTAAGGACATGCAGAGAGGAGTTATGTGCAGGAACATTGAGATCTGAAGCCAGGAATGCACTTCCTTGCCAGCCCATCATGATAGCTTTAACTACACAAAAAGCCTGGAGATTCTGGACATTTGGAAGCATCACCTCAGCAGTGGGATGAGTGCCCCCATAGAGAAGAAACCCAGAGCTGTTCAGGTTCCTGCACGAGGACCGCAGTGACAGACTGACATCATGACGTCCCTTCACTCCTTCCACCCAGGTTTCAGCCCGTTTCAGAAACGCCCTTCAAGTCTGGCTGTGGAAGGGGAGGCACAGCCAGTAAACACAAGATCCGTTTTGATCTGAATGGACAAAATAAAGATGGGAAGAGAGCAGAGTGCACAAATCCACCTTACAGAAAGGAAATTAAATGGGAGTAAGGAGCACTTAAGGGACCTGCCCCATCAGCAGAACTTGTCTATGAATGACCTGTGAATTAAATGACACATTCAATCCTGTAAGCCACAAGCCATTTGCTTATTGAGACAGCCAAAATTCCTCTTAAGGAGAATGATGGATGTTCGGAACAGAAGCATAACTCAGACGTTTCTATGGATTAGGTTGTTTCTGAATACCAGAGCCATGTGATTCTATCCTTCCTAATGAGAATTTAACTGTTTAGAAAAGCAAAATAAGTTTTCTGAAAAGGTATGGTGTTATTCAATTCAAAGTAGATACAACAAAAGGATGTTTTAGACATCTAAAGCTCCCTTTGTTATAAGGCTTTGCCTTCCTTTTATTTTTCATAAGTGTTTGTGGAGTCTTTATCAAGCTGGACAAAGTTGCTAATCTCTAAATTTACTGGATTCTGTGCATTTGAACTGATCAACAAAAATTTACTGCATTTTTTGTGGGGACAGAATGCCATAGAATTGAAATAAATTTGTTGCTATATAAGCAAACACATTATTTATGGAAAAGAACATTGTTATTATTTTCTATCTCATACCAACCTTAGTTACATTTGCTTTTTTCAGTTTTATCATTTAACTCCAAAATTAATAGAGAATTCCTTAACGTGGTTTTCATGTGAACTAGTAAGGGGAAATAAACTTTACAGCAGCATTTAAAAGATAATCCAATTTTAAGCATTAACTCGGCCAATCTATCATATAAATTCTAGATTAATTGATACCAATTTATGCATTAGTATTTAATTCTGGCTTGATGGCCTCCAGGGACATTTCAGAATGTTGTCAGGCTTCATTGATCATATCCTGATATCCTGTATCAGTGGATATAATCAGAATGAGCGTATAAACTTACAATAGCAAAGCTGCTGCGTGGCAGGCAAACAGAAATTGTTATAGACAGTTTGTACCAATTTAAAAAGTTCAGCCAGTTAACTAAATACCTGAGGCAATCTTTCAGCCTTCAAAGTTGGAGAAAAGGTCTATTTCAGCACCAAAGAGTAATTATATCCAGCCTGTGACTGGCAGTTGAGTTTACAGAAAGGTTAAGAAAGCCCTATAGGTCAGGATAGCCAAATAACACCGAGGGGGCTGCGCTGAGATAGCTTAGGAGAAAAAAGTAATTGAGGAGCAAAAATGTCAACACTTAATCATAGTCCTCACCATTTTTATGGGCTGGAAGAAAACATTTGATGCCCAGCTCCCAAACAGCCTTTGCAAAGCAGTACCAACTGCGTTTGGAAGTGATCTGGATGTTCCATATTCCTCGGGAGTCTGATTTTCCCGGCCTTCTGAGTGCAGCAATTACAGCACAAATTACTGTGTGTGGGAAAACTTGTGCAGCAAAGAGTTATTTCTCGGAGTCCTCTCAGTTTCTTCAGGCTTTAATAACAGCCAAAAGCATTGCATGAAAGTTCTCAAGAAAATGGTGGAGAGCTTAAGAAAAGATGGTTTGAGGCCATATGAATACTATTTATTACTTGAGAACAAACCAATTGCCTTAGACGTTGTCATACCATTGTCCCCTGGTTTTACACTAAAGGAAAAGCTCATGCACCCACATGCTACCATAAGACTTCAAAAAGCGGAACTGACCCATTGAGCAGGTGATAAAACCACAATTCCAGCCCCAGGATATCACTGCCATCCCATCAACAGAAAGCAGTGGCTGGAGAAGAAAGGCAGTCACAGTAACTTAGACAGCACATGTTGCCCTAACACTGCTCAACAGGCGAATCACAGCACAAAATATCCCCTTTTCCCTCTCATTACTTGTATGTTCACTAAAAGGGACAAGTCCTGCTAGAGAACCCTGCTGCCCCACACAGGGCAAAAGGGAAGAAGTGTGGAATGGCATAAAGCACAGTTTATGGTCTAAAGAAACTGAAAAACTGCCTCTTTTGGCTCAAGCAGCAGCAGTTAATTAGAAAAATCTTCCACGTGCTCTCTGCACAGAGATGGCCACAGAATCACAACTTCTTGCTGAGCTCATGGGATATTTTCAGCCTCAAAAAAAAAAAACCAAAAAGGAAAGGCAAATATTACCATATAATTCTGAGAATTTAAGGACCTCTGTAGCACTGTGTGGAATAGAGAGCTCAACTGATTTACTGCTCTTAAAGCAGGCAGGGGAGAAGGCACCCTCATGCTAGATGAAGACATTAAGTGAGGAAATGACTGTTATAGGAGTGAATTAATTTTCATTGATCTAATTTCCTGACAGACATACCAGCAGTGAAGAGTTTACTAACTGTGGGTTCCTCCTTTGTCAGGTATCCCCTCCTCATGTTTTTACTGCAGAAGCAGGAAAATAGAACTAAAGAATGGAGGAAATACTTAACATTTCTCTCAAATCATCAGTTAGTGCTCCTCTGGGGTGAAAGCTGTCTCATGCTGTTCAGTCTTTAAAAAAGATTTGCTGAATACAAGTACAAGGATGGCATCATAATACAGAAAGGCTGCTGGATTAAATTTCTTTGACAAAATATCGCATTTCTTTCTCTTATTTGTTGGCCCTTTTAATATGCTTTGAGGGTAGCCCAGTGAATTTTACTTGAATACTTAGGTGCAAAAATAGACAGTAATTGCAAATATTAAGACTTCGTGATCTTTATCACTTTTTACCTAAGGAAAATTTTTTTTCATCACTTTGCCCAAATGACAGAAATATTTCCTTCTTGGCTATACCTCCGGATTCAAAAAAAATTGGAGTTTGGGCAGAAATCAGCAGATTTATTTAAAAGATATAAAATTTACATGTCATATCTTGACCAAAAATAGGGTTGATATTCAAAAGCAAACTTTTTAACTGTTATTTCCAACTAGGATCAGGTCTCCAGCTAGAGTGTACAGCGTAATTTGACCTGCAAATAAGATTATTTGAAGGAAAGATTCAGCTCTCCTAACAAACAACCTCCAAATACAGCAGAAATTCAATATGCATAAGCAAAAGGAAAACATGCCTTCACTTTGGGTTTTATACCCATTGCTGCAGACACATGACATCAGAACAGAGGTTTTTTGAGATTCCCTGGTCTTGGGAGTTAAAAAAAAAAAAAAGAAAATGAGCAGCTGACTAGTTCATTTACTGCGTTTCTAGGTACCCTTTTTAAGAAGAAAATATTTAAAATCTAGCTCAGGTACGCCCTCAATATTAAGATACTAAAGGTTGATAAAAAGACATCATAAATTCTATTTTCTACCACCATTTCTGAGCAGCCATCCTTCTAGTGGAGGCACAAGACTTGATCTTGGTTGACAGCTTGGGTCTTGCTGAGCTTTCATTTTTCCAGTCCTCCATAAATTTTTGGTGTGAAATTTTAATTGACTTAATTTCACAGAGTCACAGAATCATTTAGGTTTGAAAAGACTTCTGAGATCGTCAAGTGCAACCATTAACCTCAGGCTGCCAAGGCCACCACTAAACCATTTCCCTGAGCACCTCATCCTCAATTCCTTTAAATCCCTCCAGCATGGGGATTCAGCCACTGCCCCGGGCAGCCCATCCCAGGGCTTGACAAGCTTTTCAGTGAAGATGTTTTTTCTAACAAGCCATCTAAATATCCCCTGGAGCAGCCTTGAGGCCATTTCCACTTGTCCTGTTGTTTGTTAATTTGGAGAAGAGACCAACATACACCTCACTACAATTTGCTTCCAGGTGACCATAGGATTCTTCTAAGCCTGCTTTGCCATGCAAAACAACACAAAAGCAGCAACTTGTTTTGGCATTGTGAGATATATTAAATATATGTTGTTTAAATGAAACATATGAAATGCATCTATGGAGCACATTTATCCACGTGGACGCAATATAGTGTTAAGAATAGTTTAGCATCCTCATGGCTATATGAAAACTTAAAAAATAGCTTACACTGTGTGTGAGGAAATGGAAGGATGGAAAAATATGCCTCACCAATACATTAACTGAGATGGGAACTCTTGGACTTTCTGCATTTCCTCTCCGTGAGGCTGAACACTCCAGGCAGGCAAATGGATTATTTCCTTCAGCCTCAGACATTCCCATGCCCTGGCACAAGCATGCAGTGTAGTCTGTCATAACTTCCCATTTAGTAGCACATTCAGACAGAATGTGCTCCCTACAAGTCCTTTTCTATTTGTAATAATGGTCAAAATAAAGGTGCAAATCTTTAGCAGCTGTGTCATCCACTGTCTTCTGCTCACACAAGATGCAAAGACAAGAAAGTCCCTGTCTATATTGGCAGTTCTGCTGCTGCCAGTGAAACCTGGATTGCTGAGAAACTTAAGAAAGGAGAGAGTATTCCAGTGAGGAAAATTTCATGCCTCACATAAATAATGCCTGAGCTTTGTAAAATTTGAGAAATACTATATCTAAAGAATGAAGGTTATTTCCAAAACAGAGCGGTGTGTTGCCGGGACACAAAAGGACTTCTGAGGCTCTGGTTACTACCACAGTTAAAATCCACATGCTCACAGGTCAGCTGAAGGGAGCCCTTCAGCACAAAGGCAAATATAACAGAGATTCAGCACTGAAAAGAATTCAAATACATGACAGCCATGGCAGTTCCCTGTCCATGAAGAACAAACCATTCTTTTCTAATTTATTCATATGATACAATGATTAGTTCACCTCTCTTCCCCACAGCACATGGATCTGACAACAATTTATTTATGCTATTTTGAATATGAGTGTGCAAGACGTTTTAAATACTGTTAGATCACCTTCTATTCCCAATATTAGACAAACTTACGATAATTATGGTGCCACCTTCCTAGCCATGGCACTTAGAACAAATCAGGACCTCTCTGTTAACCAGCAGGTCCAAGTCAGCCAACCACAGAACAAGAGTGAATCTTGAAGCACAGCTCCCTTCTCATTAACTCCTAATCACTGCAAATATCCAGTTGTGGTACTTGGTGGGAAACAGAGGCTTTCTCTTTAGTACACCCTTATTCCAAGAAATCCAGATAGTATGGAATAATATTTGGGAAAATTTAGTTTTGCAAAGCTCTATCCCTCAGAAAGAAAGGAATTATGGACTCCATAACCCATCATCTCCACACATCAAATCATTTCTGAGATCCAAACATCATAAGGCTGATGGCAACCACAGGAAGAAAGCTCAAAACCAATGGCCTTCTCCTATCTAGTGGGAAAAGAAAATGGTGTTTGGGGGAGCTGAAGAAGTTGGTTATTCACTTGTAATTTAAGTAGGATGGGTAAAAAGCTATCTCACTTTTCTTTGTGTTTACTTCAGGTACCAAGGCAATGCTTGAAGTGACTCATACAAAATATGTGGGGTTCATTATTGGGGTAATATTTGCAATTCAGTCATTGACATTCTGTATGAATTTGAAAAAGAGATCACACTTTTCCACGACCAAGTATTTTATATGTGGGCACCTGCTGAAATTCCATACATATTCTTCTATATTATTCTAAAACTGAAAGTTTTCCCTCACAAATACTTCTGAAAGCAACTTGCTGTCTGCAAAAATAATTAATGGAAACCCAAGTCTCAAGGAATTGTGGAAAGCTGTTCAGAGAGCTCAGCACTGGAAAATCTTCCCAAGGCTGTTCCACGTTTTCACCTCTCTAACAACAGCAAATGAAGAATACTTGAGTGGTCAGAAGGAAATTACAAGTGTTGGATTATCACCTACTCACACTTCACATTGTACAGCAACAAAACAAATTCAGGTTAGTAAACAAAGACTCCTGTGAGCACAACAATCAGCTCAAAAAATGGCTTCATTCAGCATTAACTGGGACTCCATCCCTGCACCAGAAAATACACATAGACTTGAAGAATGTCTTATTTCAGTGTCTTAAGAACCCTTCGTAACAAATTGGCTAAAATGGCCACATCTATCTTTACTATGAGATACGTGAGATTATTTTACTGCTTTAACTCATCTTAAAACACAGAAAGAAAGAAAAAAAAAGTAAAAATAATAGGCATGCCGTGCAGCAGGTTAACTTGGACATTAACTGCAGACCATTGAGAAGAGAATGAGTAATTATACTTAACTCATTGGTGATAACTCTGGTCTCCAGCTCTCCACTGCCCTCAATCAAGAACAATTCTGTTCAAGTTAGTCAAATGGACTGAGTGGAAATTGGTGTGAGATCAATACCCAGTTCAAGAACTAATGAAACCTAGTGGAGAGTTTTTGTAGGGTCTTTTGTTTCTAAGAAAGAAGGCCACAGGGAGAGAGGGAGGGGTTTATTGTCAGCATATAAAACCTAGCTCAATTTCAGTCCTTCTTTCCCCATAAAATACCAACAGGAAAGTTGATGTCTCAAAGTACCACGAATTTTTCAGTGTTGTTTTGGGGTCCTTGCTGAAATTTTGTTACCTTTGATGGGGGTGAATGGTTGCACAGGTATTTTTAATAGAAACTCTGGAATTTTACACCATTTTAGAATGAAACAGAAAATTTAAGAAAATGTTGTCTAGCCTGAGGATTTAAATACTGATATTAATAAAGCTTTTATTCCTTAGCATTGTCTTTAAGATTTATTTCACTTCTCATTATCCTGCTCTGATTTTTTTAGTGATAAATTCAGTTAACATCCCCATGTTGAGTCTGTTTTGCCTGTGATGGTATTTGGTCCATCTCTCTGTCCTTAACCCATGAACCCTTTGTTTTCTCTCCCCTGTCTAGTTACAGAGGGGAGTGAGAGTGTGTTGTTTCTCATTGTTTCTTTTTTCTTTTTCCTCTTTTGGGGGTTGCATCTTTTTGGTTTTGGTTTGTATTTTTTTTTTTAAGTGAATAGCTTGCCACAACAGACACCTGAATTTTAAACTGCTACATGAGCATACATTTACTCCTCAAAATCCTGACACCTGTCAACAAATTTTCAGGATGACATTTTCAGAGAATAGTTTTGCATGTTAAAGCTGTACCTTGAAGAACCTGAAATTTTAAAATGCTAGAAAATTTTTGTTTGCTTTTTAAATAAAATTCATTTTGGCAAAATACATTTGCCCTTATCACAGAAGTATCACACAAATTTTACCTTTTGCCTAATAACATTATGGGGTCCACTGTCCACCCTCTGTACACGGAATTGTAATTTAGTGTACAAATTACAATGATATTTAAAACACTAACATTTATGCTAAAAGTATGTATACTCTTGTGCAAAATTATATACTGATATAGACAATAAAAAGCGAATTAAAGTGTTTCAGTTTCGTCTTTTAAAGCACTTAAAAGTACAGATGAAATCACACTCTGCCTGAAATCATCAAGAAACCATACAGAAAAATCCTTCCAAAAGTGATGTGTGGTGATCACTTCATGATCACTGCACACCTTGCTGAAAAAGCTCACTTTTCACATCACAGACCTGCTGTTTCATTTTTCGGCTTTGAAAGGACCCACACATCTAAAAGTTGGGAAAACCAACAACCAAACCACAAAAAATTCTCTCCCACAAACACCAAAACCCAAACATCATACTAATCTCAATGTGAAGATGATACAGATACACATGTTAGCACGGAAATGTTGTTTGTTTCAGCAGTCCTGGGGATGTTCATGTGCTTACAATGACATTTATTGAAGTGGTTTGACAAACCAGGCAGTGCTCCCAGCATGGGAAGTTTGATATGACCATGCTTATGCAGACAATTGCTGGCATGTGCAGAAATTCCTCATGGCTGCTAGACAGAGTCCTGTTTTCCTTGCAGTGGTGTCTCTAGAATATCCAGAGATTAACAGAGTAAGCTGGCATTTATCCTCACAGAGCTGTTATTAAATCCTGGTTAGCATCTCTTGCCCTTGCAAGGAGTGGAATCATCTTTCGGTTTTTTTTTTTACTTCCAAGGGAATTATCATCCCACAGCCTGTGAAAGCAAATAAATCTTGGACAAACAGAGTCACACACACCTTCTTTGCAGTGCACATACGTAGTTATTTTCCCATTCACATCCATGATATCTAAAAAATTAAATAAATAAAAATGCTTGTTCCTGGCTTGTCCATAAAGGAAAACACTGTACACTCAGCATCACAATTCACCACATGGGAATTTTTTTACTGGGCTCATACTTCCAGGACAATGGTGCCCATACTAAGGTATATTCTTCAAAACAAAGATGTAACACTGGGAAAAGAAGGTAGAGAATAAGAGTTCTTGTCTATTGAACTATTCCTGCATTCTTTTTGGTGTTCGCAAGTCATAAAAACTATCATAACATTTTGACTGAAAATTTCTCAACATACAGGTATGCAAAAATTGATTTTTTTTTTTTTAAAAAGTGGTTTATTGTTGTGTTTTATTGGCATTTTAAACAGGAAGAGAAGTGGAATTTTTTCCTCCTGTAATAGCAATAGGAGGTTTTACTTGTTGTTAATGAGAAACATTATCTTACCAGAGAGCTGAATCTTCTCATTTTCATTTATATAGGAGATTGATTAACACTTAGCTAATTGGCACATGCAAATAAGGATTAGCTGAATTTGTTTTTCTTTACAGCTCAACGACTACAATTTAGATACCTATTTAGATTAAAATCTGTAATTTTTTGGAGGTAATTATCTGCCTGTTGTCAAAACTAACACAGTAAAATATATTACTATTTGTATTTTACACGTGTTTCAGAAAATAATTAATTAACTTTACCAAATTACCAAAAAAGTAAGCACAAGAAAAGCAAATCTTCACTTCACAGTATTGGAACCAGGTCTTCTAATGAGAGAATAAAGACACATTTTTTTCTAGTGAGGTGAGGTCAAATCAGTAGAGGATAACTTGAGATGCAGTCATACCTGAAACCATGAAGATTTCCAGCAGAAAACATCTGCAATATAACTAGAAATAGGTGAGAATGCAGATTGTCTTTTGAATCCCCACTCTAAATAAAAGATAACTTTTCCAGCGTTGATTTACAAGGAAGAAAGATCTCCAGGGCATCTGGCCTCCTACCCACCTGCCCTTCTCCATTATTCATGGCAAGGCCTATTTTAGAGAACAGCTTGGGAATGACTGTGTGGCTTGATGGGACAGGGCAGCTGTTTTCAAGGCATTTTTGTGCCTCAAAGTTCTTTTTTGGATGTTTTGGGCTGAGTGAGAACAGGTGGTCAGATGCGGGTGTTCGGCAAAGCAGCAGTACAAGAGCAGAGAACTCACAGCAGCGACTGTGTGTGGCTCAGCTTGTTTCATGGCTTAGGAAACAATGCAGGCTGACACAGAAATTGCTCCAAAAAAACCTTCCTCTTTGCTCTCTTCCTGCACTGTTACTGGAGGAGCTCATATAGATGTAAATAATTAGTTCTAATACTTATTATCTCACATAACCAAAGCAGCTAAATCATGTACATGACACTACAAAGATTTGAACTTCTATCATCATCATCCAAGGTTTATACTATCATATATTTTAAATATTTTAGTAGAGCTTCTCATGAAGCACCAAGCAATAGACCAAAGCCAACTCCACTCAAGAGCTTACAAGATAATGTTTAGAATTCAGAACAAGCACTGTAAAGCTTCAGTGACCCACAGGGCAGCAGCTGGAACTGTGAAATGCAGCCTCTGGTATATGATTTGAATGTTTCTGTGAGGTGTAGTTACTGTGTCTCCAAGTTTTCCTACAGCAAATTGAGTGTACTGCAGCCCCAAAATTTATTAAGGTGGTTGAGTTTATTGACCAGACAGTGAGTGGTGACCATAATGAAACAATTTTGGAACTTGACTCAGCCTATTTCCTTCACACCTAATTCAACCCTCCATTCCCTCCTCAAATCCTAGTGAACAGTATACCCTCTAAAATTAATCTCCACAGATTGCCTCTTTGGGCAGCAGGATTCAGGCTCCAGAGAGCTGCCATGGGCATGTTGGCTGTCACAAACACAGCTGCTAAAATTGCACTCTCCACTTCTCTCACACACCCCACACATCACCCAACAGACCCTTCCCCACACAAAGCAGGAACACCTCAATCTGCCCCTGAAGGCAGGGTTCATTCCTCACCCTCTCTGCTTCGAGGTGGAAGCCCTCAGAAAACCAACAGTGAGAAAGCACTCTAAGGATGCTCTCTGGGTGTTTGCTCACTTTCTCTGCCTTGCATTGTATCTGGCTAGTTTGGGTATTTTTCTCTTTAATAGACAAGGGAAAGAATTGGATTATCATGTCCCACTCCATAGGAAATTATCATGTCCCACTTCTGGCCCCTCCAGAGCTAGCTGAGGAGTCCCTCCTCTCCTCTCTTTCCCTCAGAGGGCCCAGAAGGGATGACAGCAGGTTGTCCCCTGTCTGGTTGATGTCTGAGTTGTATCAAGGCGGAATCAGCCTGGCTGTAGCCACACGGACCTTATTGACAACTTTCTGTGCAGTCCATGCAGAGTGTCTGTTGCATACACCCTGCATTTAGTGCACAAACTACTGGTATTCCATTAGGATACCCCAGGTACCTCTGCAACACCCTGCTAAAATCAGGTTTAAGCAAGACAGCATCAAGATAACAAGCTTGAAGTTCCTCTCACACCCAAGCACATCACTGGCATCTTGCAATCTAACTGAAATCTAATTGTACTTCCTGAAACAGCTTCTCTATTTCTTCCAGAGCTCAGCATAATTGCTCCCTACAATGCTATTCCCACAGTTTAAAAGGACTGTGATCCTGTCACAAGATGAAGGTGTTAGCTCCAAACTATAAAATATTAAAACTGGGGCACATGCTCTAGAGCAGAGAACTTCCCACTCAACCTCTGCACAGAACCAACAACTTCCCAATTAAGCTTAAAAATGTCTTAGTTACAAGTGTACAGGGCAGATCGGAATCAAGCAAGCTCCACACCAAACAACTTGAAAAGTTTGCCAGGAACACAGAAAAAATATGCATGTTCTCCTTAAAGTCTAAAATAATTTAGAAGCTTTAACTAAAATGTCAGCATGTGTCAAGAAATATTAACTTATATAATACTGCACCATTTTGCTTGCCAGATAATATTATAGAAACTTGGCATTCTAACTGCTTCATGCTTTTCTAAGTGTTCTTACATGACTACAATAACTCAGCATGATTGAAAGAGCAGTAAATTTTCCCCTGTTTAATTTTCACTTTCCATTTTATTCCACAACTGCTATGAGCAGTTATACTTGGTTACAATGCCAAAACTGTAACGACTTAGATTAAGGATGCTTGTTTTCAAATACCCAGGCTAAACCGGTCTTTAAGGAGTTGAACACTTCAGCACCCATTTAATCAAATGGCTCATAACTCTACACCACTAACTTCTATATACATAATCTTATATAAACCTCTGCATCCCTGTATGCCTTGAAAAATAAACATTGACTCAACCAACTTTTGAGGGTCTGAGTCCACAAGGACCTCGCTTTGACAAACACCTATTAGCACATCTAAGATTTCGAAGGAACCAGCCCCAAGACCCTACAACATTTTTGGTGGTTACTACAAGACTATTAAGATGGATTAGCATCCTTTCCTTCAGAATAAATACATGCATGAGCCATCTGGACCTCAAAACCCAGCAAAGAGTGGACGGAATTTTATTAAGATTTAGGAAAGATGTTCCATAACACTAAGAACTTGTGAACGAGCTTTGATCTAGGCTACTAGAACAAAACAAAGAGGTTTTTTTATTTTCTTTTCCAAACAGCACATAGAGGTGCCTGCAGTTTTATACCAGACAGTAAGAATGCCATACTGAATTACCCCACCCATTTGCCAACACCCCCTGCATTTTTAATTGCACTTCATATGTTCCTTTCAACATCAGCTTTGAAATCTTTGCCTGTCTTGGAGACGAGATGAGTGGGAACTGGCAGAGCAGCAATGAAGACTAAAAGAAATCTCTGTCCTAGAAGGCAGAGCTGGATTACCATAAATATCTGTGGTACAGAGACCAAACCCCTGGTGGTTTACGAGGATGATCACTTGATACATTGTGTTCTTTAAACTTATTCATAATTTGTGTCTGTTTTTCTGGGATCCTGAATCCTGTGCCTGCATTTTAGCTCTCATTAACTATAAATTAAAATTAATAAATGGAGAGCTAAATAACTTGCTGGAAAACCCCTAGGACCACTAACCAGATATCACGGTTTGTAACCTTTCCTAAGCCACTGGGAATAGAACACTAAATAACATTTTTATTATCTCTTGATTCTTAGGTATTTATTCATCTTTAAAACAGTGACATTCTAAAGGGTGATAGCAAGCCAAAAAAGCCCACCTAGAGCCAGCTGCATTCAATCCACATTTCAAAAATATACAGACCTAAATTCAATTGATTTCTTAAAATATTTTTAATCTTCCTTCCAAAACCTATCACATAATTAGATATTGTATATTTTTTTAAAATAGGAAATACAGAAAATTGATAGCCTGACATAAAAATCAATATATCATTATCTAACTTTGGCTTTCAAGCTACCAGCAAACAAGAAAAGACTGGAGATTAAGAAGGCAGAATATCTTGCTGGAAGCATTTTACTTACTGGTAGAGGCAAGCACAAGAAATCAGGGTTGGCAGTTCCAGAAATGGGGGTGGGTAGGGCTGTGCAGGCTGCTCCAAACCTATGGAGGCACTGACACCCAGGATTTGATTTTAACAGGCAGTTCACTGCGCTTGGGTTGGAATGAGGTGATCTCTAAGCTCCCTTCCAACCCAAGCCATTATAAAATAAATAACTATTAACCAGCAGTGGCATGGGATGGTAAAAAGCCTAATGAAAACGGATCTTTTTTCATTCTGCTTTTTCCCCAGTTAAAAAATACATGTTTGTACAATTCCATTCAAAAACAAAAGAAGGTTTTTGAGCCAATATGCTACAAATATCACACCCGGCTTTTTGCTACATGCACCAGCCAGAACACTCTAACTCATCAGCCTAGGTGTGAGTGCAGTCAAAACATCTGGGGTTAATCCACACTGGTTAATCCCAGGGATTCAAATCCCATCCCACAGACATTCCTGACATCAGCTGTAAAGACCGATATTCCTAACCAGCACATCTTCACCAGTATGAGCTTCCAATGTTAAATATTTCACACAATCATGCAGAATGAAAACATCACCAGATATGAACAACTTGAGGAAAAATCCACTCATCTAAAATACAGCATTTTTGGTCATGTGCTCAGCAGGTAAGCAGATCACACTGTGCTAGAACCTCTGCTTAAAAACATGAGCAGATCTTACAACCATGATTTTTTCAAATTTGCTTGGGATGAAGATATCTGTGCCAAATTTCAATTCAGAAAAAGCTTCCAAAGCTGAGATATCATCTAAGTAGGAACAATGGAAGGAAAAAATAACCCCACACACAGTTAGAAAAATCTAAACCTGAATTTAAAACACACACAACAGAAAAACCCCAACTAAACCTAAAAAACCAACCATACACACACAAAAAAAAAACAAACCCTCACACGCACACGAAAAAAGAATAAAGACACAAGATGGTCACACAAAGATTTAATGTGTCCTGTAACCAGACACCACACAAGTCCAGAGCAGAGACTGAAGATGCTGGAATACAGATTTGTCCCTGTGAGTCTTGCATGTGAGTTCTGAATTTGAAATCCAAGCTGAATTCTCTTTACAGGAAATCCTGCATTCAAATAATATCAGCCCTCTGTGCTTTTTAGTGTTAATGCACAAGAAAAAGTAAAATTTTTACTACAAGCACCACTACAAGGAAAGCCTGGGAGGGAACCCACCAAGAATAGCTTCCCAGATACATAATTTTGGTTTGTCTCTAAAGTAAAAGGCACACAGAAATAAGGAAAATCCAAGTAGCTTGCTAGAACACAACCACAAGAAAGGGGAGGCGTGAACATAAAATGAACTTTTGCAAGACAAGAAAAAAATTTCAGGGAAAAAAACAGACAAGTTTTCTATTCATGATTATGAGAAGCCAGAGCTACATCCCTTGGTGCAGAGATCAGTAAGAAGAACAAAGTGTGACAATGCAACCCCAGCAAACTGCTCTCTGTAGTTTTCAAATCTGAAGGAAAGATGAACTTGTGTCTTGGCACACTTGGCAGGCAGCTCTGGATCCATGGTGCTGAGGGAGGAGACAACTTGGAGATCTCTTGCCTTGATCTTTGTCAAGTTTCTACACAAATGGATATGCTGCTGCTCTTTCTACTCTGAATATCAGTGAGACCCTTCCAACTTGCTCTCCTCATTGTTATTCCCCCACACACAGAGCGTTTATTGCCCAGTGAGTGCAGATATATATGCATAAAATTAAGTCTACCATGGAGCAACAAGCACATTCCCTTAAAAAATCATCTAATATTGATTTTTATATTCTGCAATTCACTCTCCACACTATTGTCAAACTCAAATGTTAATGAAGCATCAGGTAGACCTACCTGGAATTCTGTGCTCAATTGAAAATACAATTTATTTTCTTTTTAGTTTCTCTTGGTTGTGTTATTTCAATGAAAAATCGGAAAAACATGATCTGGAACAGTGCTAGAAACCTACTCAAAGGATAAACAGAAATGTAAGAGACTCTTGTAGCTCCTGGACTCCAAACCCAGAATTACTGACCCAGACTTCTGCATGGTTACATCTGGTCAGGATTTAATTTCATTTGTCAATTTGATTCTACTTCATTTTTTTTTAGCATCTTAATGTAAACATTCTCCTGGAAAGAGTGAAAACTACAGCTACAGCCCAGGAGGATGCATGTGTGAGGCTGAGACAGCTGCAAAGCTGAGCAAACACGGCTTGTGAGAGCTACTGAAGAGATGCTTGTGCAGTTCACAGGAGCAGCAGTGTACTGAGCCTGCATCCTTACAAGCCATGACACATTTTCCTGTGCCAGTAAGTTTCCCTACAAGGCAGATGTGTGTAGGTAAATAGTTAATAGATCATGTCCTTTCTATAAAGGCAGCTCGTCTGACAATAATAAAGAAAAACGTGCAAACACAGCACACGAGAAAATGCCTGAAGATGGTCCAATTTACATTAAGGACAGATGTTCTGGCCCTGAGCATATTCCTTTCCTAAGGAACATTTTTTTGGCTTAGTCTGTCAGGCATACCTGTACATTTCACACAGAGTAAAAAAAAAAATTAAAAAAAAATCTGGTATTATCTTTTTTTTCTTGTGCATGAAACAGAAGGTGACTCTAAGGAGATCAACGGATTTCAGCTGAAGCTGGATGCTTCAAAGTTGCTGTTTTGAATGTAAAAACAGTGACAACACTGCCACAAAGACAAATTTTCACGTGCTCATTTTAATGGGGAATTTTATTCTACTCGTTTGCCTTACCCTTTTCTTTTACCCAAATAAGGGGCCTGATTTGCAAAATCATTCAAACTCAAACATTTAGTTCCAGACATATCTGGGGAGCTGGAGGGCAGGAAATAGGTCATCAGTTTTGCAAGACCTTTATTTACATTTTAGCCAAAAAACATCTTTGGATGGGGATTTTTGGTCTGGTATTGTCATTTCCCATCATCCCTGCCACGACACCACACAGAGGAGAGGGAGCATTGGTGTGTTCCCATGAAAGGCAGCTCGTGGGAGGCACTGAAACCAGGAATGTGGCAGATGTTGGATGCTCCCCCTTCCCCTCCCCTGGCAGGGATATGCCCCCACAAATGCTGGAGCAGGAGTGGGGTAAAGCAGCTGCTCCTGGTGGCATCATTCCCAGGTGGGAGCTCCTTCTCCTGCCTGTCTCTGCTCCTTTCCCTTCCTCACGGCTGTTCACCCAGCCTGGACCCTGGGCAACCTGCTGCTGGAGCCCTCTCCTCTGCCTCTCTTGCTAGGAAGACGGATTTCCTACAAAACTTTCCCCCACCCTTCCTTTGAGCCTCTGACTGCAGCTCCTCTCTTGCCCTCTTCCCCCTCACAGCACCCTGTAGCTGTAAAGTGGAATGTGCCCTCACACAGCAAAACCAGTCTCTGTTCACTACCTCCCCCTCAAAACAGTTCAGATAATTAATAATAAAATAAATGTGTTTTCAGGTTAAAAATGTGCCCCAGCCCTCTGTACACAGAAGCTATGCTTTGGGCTCCAGCACAACCAAAGGTCAAATACACGTGGTCTGAAGTTTTGTTTTCAGAGGAAAAAAAGAGAAGGGTTTTTATCCCCCAAGTTTACAGCATAGGCCATACCCCGGGAGGCAGCCCCAAGGAAATGCACGGTCCCAAAGAGAGATCCGGTGACTTCTAAGCACATCAATCTTATTTTGCCCCCATTTTAAGTAAGCTGACAGCATAGGAGCTCAGCCCTGTTATGCCAGGTATCCTTCATGCACTGTAATTTTAATTCCTGCATGGGTTACCAGATAAAGCTCCCTCCAAAGTTATTTTTCCTTACAGAAAGATGAAAAATGTCATAAAAAGTTTCAACTTTCACTCCTTAAAAAGGGTTAGCAGAAATTAATGTTATCTGGGTATGCTTTGTGATTAAGTCTCAAACATCTTTTCAGATAAAAGGAGTTTATCACTTCACACTTTAATAACAGCTGAGAGCGCCAGCCCAAAGCTAAAAAAGTCATCATCATGCCAACAAGAAAATGATCCAGAACCATCTTAGAAAAATATCTTAATAACGAAAGCAAAACTTTTGCCCTTTCGCTTCAGAAACAGAGATACACTAAATTACTCAGATCCTCATTAAAGATTTACTCAGGAGGAAGGAGGGGGAAGAAAAGAGCCAAGGCAAAAAGTTTCAGTAATGTTTCAAAGAAACTTTCAGCAGCAGATTAAAGCCTAAGGAAGATCAGCCTTCTCTCCCATCTATAACAGAAGTGCTGGTTCTGGGCTCTAGCATGGATTTCACAGCTGACAAAAGACCACACACAATTTCACAGGCATTGTCAGTTCACCTGAGCCTAAACACTTCTGGTAGGGGCCAAGCACTCAATGTCTTGACCTAAACCAGGAGCAAGTCTTAAATTTGCTGTAAATATGTCCAACCAATTTAGACATGTTAAGTAGTTTAAAAGGGGGGAAATATGTAAATTAAAATAAAATACGGGGGAAAAGTCTGAAATCTGCAGATGATGGTTGTTTGAAGTGCAAGAACTTCAGAAAACTGTGGTAGCACTACAAAGTCTGTGTGGCCAGGAGCCTGTCAGTGGAGAGGAAGCAAAAACATTTCAGCTATTACATTGCTCCTGGTAAACTTATTTCCCTGAGCAGAAATGCTGCTCGCACCAGCTGTGGAATCCCTCCCCCAAAAACATCCCTCCAGCCCTTCAGGTTGTTTAACCAACCAGCTTCATAGACTACACAGAAAGTGTTCCTAATGCCACTCATGTTCAAGTCCTTTTTATTTTTTAATCCCTGCTGAAGCCCTGTGTCATAGTTTGCATAGGCCGAAGAGAAACCCATATGAAACATACGCAGTTACACAAATTGTGGTCAAAGACTTCCTGACATGGAGATCTATGAGGCTGTGGGATATTCTCCCAAAGGAAGTGAAGGAGACTCTAACAAGTGAGACCCTTAAAACATGTCCTAGCAGGAGAATGGCAGGCATTAACTCTGCAGTAACTAAAGGAATATTGCTCGGAGTAGCTACTTCCAGAATTTCAAGTTTTTCATGGTTACTCTCAATAGAAAGGCCAATTAAACACTGTAAAATCCGACAAAAGACCATATAAATCTATTTGCATGGTTTCCTCAATCCTTAATAGGTTTTTGCAGCACAGGAACCAGATGTACTTTTATTGAACTGGGACCTTAAATATGGTGTAACCCATATGGCCAAAATAACTAGGTAATAACAGTGCATTTACTAGGGGACCATAATAATTACAGGATATTTCTCTTTATGACGTATAAGCAAAAGTTAACCACAAATGTAATTTATAAACTATTCTTTTCATATATGAAATAAGCTACAGAGTAAGTGGCAGTGGGACTGCACTAAAAAAGACGTCATTTCAGGAGGAAAAGACATTGAGTACGACCATAGCTGGATCCTGTTTATCTCCCAAATGAATAATAAGGAAGAGACCCCCCTACAAGCACAGATCCCCTTCCCATCCAGAGGGAGGGAAAGAAATCCTCACCTCCCAACATCATCCTTCCCCAAGGCTGGACGTACAGGAACCACTGCTGGAGATCTGCAGCCCAAGTGCTTCCAGGTTTTAGCTCAAGGACTGGGAACTCCTGGACGCATCCAGGAGAGCCACACGCAGAGCTGCAGCCCTGGGCTGTTCAACACAGTCCTGACACCTTCCCCTCGTTCTCACATTGTCAGTGCAGGCTGGAGCCTTTCAGGCAGTTGGTGCTTGGCTTTTCATTCCTTCACATATTTAATAAAAACCATTCCCAGCCATGCTTGCCTTGCTCCTCCCTGGACTCTGTTCCTTGCAGCTGCCCCAAATAGATGTTTCCAGAAAAACGAAAAAAATCCCAACCCTGACTGCCATCCACTGCTCTCTATTATTGGTTGTGCAAAGGACTGGTTGGGCAAATACCACCCATGATTTTCTTGATTGCTCCAGCAAACATTACCCTTCAAGAAAACTGTTCGAATACAAAGTTTCTAATTCAAAAGTAAGAGAGCAACATCTAAACCTAATTGCACCATTCTTTTCTTTTTGTACACCAGAGCATAATATAAGAGCAGTTTTTAGTAAAAAGTAACATTTTGACTAAAGTTTAACCCTAGAGTAAGGTTACAAAGTGCTGGGACAGAGTTTCAACATTTTCAGATTTAACCTCTTGCCTCATGGGATAACCATATACTCGATATGGATTGCTTCATGCTTCCCAGGATCCAATCCAATTCATCAAGGTTTTCTGTTTGCTTTTCAAATTATCACTAAATGCTTTTAGGGTTGGGGTTATTTTGTTGCTTTGAGGGCTTTTGAATTATTGCTTTTCATGAAATTCAGCAGCAGGATATGCGCATTTCTAGCATCAGATTTGTTTCTTCAAGTTCCATTCAGAAAAGCACACCTGAAAAATCATTTGACAACTTCCAACAAGTTCAGATTGAAATAATAAAAATAGCAGGTTAAGTTTCTCATCTGCACTTGAAACAAGATCCCAGAAGCATCTCAGGCTCTTTTTCCCAAGAGTTCAGGTGGCCAAATTAGCCAAACAACCACACTAAGACAAACCTCTAACTCCTTCTGAGGGTCTTATCTATGCAAAAAATGTATTAATTTTTTTTTTATGCTTCCAGACTTAGTGATAGCCTAAAATGTTTTACCCTTTGCAGAGAGCAGCATTCACAGGAAACAGAGATTTTTGTGTTGTAGAGAGGAGAATAAAGGGGAAGCATATTTTATTATTTCACTTTAGTTTCATTAACTCAAATTATTGAAGGATTATGAAAATCCTTTGCAGTAATAACAACTTTTCAGATGATCAACTTCTAACAAGTCTCTTCAAGCGAACTAGTGTTATTTCTTTCTGAAAACCTACGTTTAAAGCATATACAGTTGTCATAAGAGGGGATAAATTATGTTAACTCCTCAATTTAAACCCAGAGCAGAGGGGATGTCATGGGGTCCAGCACAAAAAACCTTGTGGCACAGTGTGTGGCAAAGCTGAGAGCCCGAGCAGAGTCCCACTGTGCTCCACCACGATTTTTAAGATACAGATCCACACCCACCACACAGGAGGTGGCTGGCTCCCAACCAGTCCATGAGCAGCAACTTCATCGCCTCAACAACTTGTCTGGCATCAGCCTGAGCAAGAGGCTGCAGGTGAAAGGCTCTGCACTCCATCACCTATCACCCAGCACCTGCTCCTGCCAGCATCCAGGCATTCATTGTGCAGCACTCCAAACAAGAGCCTGCTTCTCTGTCACTATTCAAAATCAATTCTGCGAAGAGCAACCAGAGCAGCTAATAATTAATTACACTCCAATGGTCTTCCAGCCAGCTCCCATACATCATGGGCTGTTGGATGCTTTTAATCAAAGTGCTGCATTATCATATAGCAATGTATCACTTTTATTGGTGGGGGGTTTTTTTAAATAAAGGATGACATTTTTATAGCAGTAACCTTAAATTTTCCAGCCACACATCTTACTAGCAAAGAAACACCAAGAACAAGTACAGATGTTATAATAAACTATTCTTCCCTTTAGTAAATGAAGTGGCATCCACATACTTCGGGGATGTGGGGAGGAAACAATGGGTACCATATCATTTCAAACAGAACAGATGTGTATGAAAGCAACTTTAAAATCATTTTCCTCCTACCCCCATCCAGCCAGATTAGGTCCCTGTTCTATCAGCAGAGGGTGGTGCTGCTGAAGTCCCTGGTGTAATGCTACAAACCAAATGCTGTTCTCTACATTCACCAATCTCATCCAAACCTGGACAAAAATGGTCAAGGTTTTCACGTTCCTGCAAAGTGCTTTCCTGAGGGGGCACAGCACAGGGGAGAACACAGCACAGGAAACACAACTTGCAAGTTGAGGTTATGAGACAGCCACCAGTCATGAGGTAAGAATCAATGGCTGTGCCATTTTAGTTCTGCATTTTCTTCTGGTAAATAACCCAGAGCCCTTCCCCCACACGTTCAGTATGACCCCAACTACTCTCTGAAATGCACAATAAATGCTGTTTGAATAAATTCCCTCCTAAACCATTCCCAGCAGTGGGCTTTCACCATTCCCTGCCTCCACAAATGTCTCTTCTCAAAGAGTTGGCCAAAAAAAAAATCTATCACAGAATCATTTAGGTTGGAAGAGACCTCCAAGATGCTTCCCTGGACACACTCCAGCCCCTCAATGCCTTTCTTGTTGTCAGGGGCCCAGAACTGGACACAGCACTCGAGGTGTGGCCTCACCAGTGTCCAGTACAGGTGGCAATCACCACCCTGGTCCTGCTGGCCACTCTAGCCCTGATCCAGGCCAGGATGCCACTGGCCTTCTTGGCCACCAGCACCACCAAGTCCTTTTCCTCTGGGCAAAATTCCACAAAAATCTTTATAATGTGGTGGGTTTTTTTCACATTTATTTCTCCCCTGCTGTTAATCTATGGGTAGTTAATACATATTTTTATGGGAATTATACATATTATGGAAACTTCATTTATTTTGAAACACGGCAGTAATCTGCTAACGCTCTCATGGAAAATTAATCACCCACAAGCAAATACCTCTAGCTTCTCTCTTCAGACATCAAGGGTAAACTGCACACAAAATTCATATTCCATGACCACATGGCCAGTTTCATGTTCATCACACACTTCTAAATCTGTTTGGGCTCCTAACGACAAAAGTTTCTCGCAGGAAAAATTATGAGGAATACAGCTTTAAAGATCCCAAACTCTGTGCAAAGTAAAACAGGTCTCGGGCTAGACAAATATGATTTATTAAAACAAAGCAAGTGACACAGAAATCATTCAACTGTTGTGCCATAGGACCTCCCCCATTTCTTTTTCATGGACACAAAAGGCAAGGACCATTTTTCTACACAGAACACCAGATGGGCTAAAAACTATGCTCTGAAGGCCAGTTTTTACCAAGGTGATGCACAGCTTCAAACCTTTTTCTGGGGCACACAGCCTTTGTAGCATGGTCAGTGACTGCTCCTGCAAGAAGGGGTGCTCAGAGCTCCCATGGAGCAGAAAACTGAGATGTTGTCTCTATCAGAACCCATAATTTCATAAATGTTAGACAAAATCAAGGAGAAACCCCTCCACCAAATATTGCATGGAAATGGATGGCTTCCTTCGACAAGCAATGCCTCACAAGGAAAACCAAACAGTCCTCAGGCTGCAAAGTACTTTAAATAGTCTGAGTTAGGATGCCTTTCCCCACCTAATGCTCCTCTGGGGCTGAGCAGGCAGGGGATGGAAGTTTCTGTAGCACCATCCGCTGTTGCTGGCACTTGGCCTCAATTCTTGGCTGCTTGTGACATGAGAATGGGCATTCACAGTGTCCAGGAACAGCTAAGATGTAAAGTGAAGAGAGGTATTTTAAGGAAGCTTTCTGGTCTCCTCTGTCCACCATGAAATGAATTTTAAATTCCCCTTCAGCAAATAAGTTATTTTTTACATAGATGGGAATAGAAAGGCAAGGAAAAAATAGGCTAATACTGAAAAAGTGGCACTAAAATGAAGGTACTGAAAACACACACATTTTTACCTTTCATCTTAAAAAAAAAAATAGTATTAGCATACAGGCCAACTGGACAATTTGGGGTATTTTCTATTATCTCAATCACATTTCTAGTCTTGCAAGTAATCATTTGGGTCCTGATAGCATTTGGTACTCAGACTTTTGTTTCTGGAATGTTTATAAAAATCCAGCCTCCTACAGCCATTCATAAATATGTTTTCCAATAAGATATATTCAGGTAACAATGAACAATTAAGCTCCAACTCCTCAAGCTGCGGTGTCCAAGTGCTGGGGAACTGGAATATGGAGCAGCTGGAGGAGACAAAACTGAAAATATTCTGGTTTTAAACAGCATCTATGCCCTCCAGCAGCAGGATGGGCTGCAGGGGGTGCTGCCCATGGTCACAGTTGGCTCTTGGGAAATAGTGACAGGAGTTCTCTCCCTACAAAAGCAGGCATACAGAGAGCAGCCTTTCCTTAGGCACACACAATTTTCATCCAGCACTGAAACATTAAATTGTCTCATGAGCTGCCATTTCTCACTGCTGTGACTTCAGCTGATGGTGCCAAGCACACCAAGGAGGTGAGGTAGTTCCTTTTCTTCTGCAGAAACAAGAAACAAACTCTTGTCCTCAGATGTTGACTCCTAGAGAGCTGTGCCCCCTTCACACTGGCAGAAATGGAGAGAAACGTTCACTTCCTGCCACACAAGCACAATTATGTGGCAAAGCATCTGCAAGAGATGGGTCCTATGAAGAAGGACTCCTATGACAGGCTAAATCCCCAAGTTGTTGCTGGAAGCCACCTCCAGACACGCTTCACATCTCCCAGCTCACCCTGATCCACAGATCGTGCCCATGCAAGAGTCTCCACACTTGGGATTTAACTCCTTGTCACGGTTACTTCACTGACAGCCCTGAAAAACCTGGATTTCAAGCAGCACTTGCAACCCTTGAAACACCATAAGCACCTTTGGGTCCTCTCATTACTAACATTTGAAAGCTAAGAAAGGTTTAGACAGTGCCCTGGGGCATGCTCAGTGTGAAATGCCAGCCTGGGCAATTCCAAGAGTGCTCACCACAGCCCAGGTTCATTTACTGACAGGCTCTCAGACATTTCCACCCTAGGCAGAAGTGTGTCCACAGGGTGTAACTCACCTCCTGAAAATCCCTTCCTTCAGATCTGCTATCTGCCCATTGAGAGATGTCATTATTCAAAACAACAAGCTCAAAGATGTAGAAGGCAGGGGAATAATTCTGAATCAGGGGTATGAAGTTACTGCCACAAATGAAAGGTCATTTCACCAATTATCTCCTGCACATATTTTGTATTAAATCCTGCATTATTAAGTTCACCAGGCTTTCTTCTGATTGCTGTATGGAGAACTGAATATTTATGTAGAACAAAAGGTTAAATTATAAGTCATTGAAAAACCATGATGATGGATTTCTGTTTAATAAGCAGTGACATAAGGAATAAAATATGTATGTATATATGTAAAGTAAATATACTGTGCTTAATTGATTGAAAAACCTGCTTTGCTATCCTAGGTGATCTCCCAACCATGCAAGAAAAGCAGCATCAGGAAGGGTTTCAGATTAAGCACTATCCCCTGCAGTGATTAGGCCCTCCACAGCAAGGCAGTTGAGAAGAGTTTCATTTCCTTTATGATTTAACATTCTGATAAACCTTTCCTAATTCCATTGTGTTAATATTAAACCGCCTCCACTTCCAAATTTTGACACTGAACAGAAGCCATATTTGAAGCAAGCTTTTGCTAGGATTTTTCCTCTCCCCCTCCCCATTTCTTTCAGAGCAGGTCCCCGATTTTGCAGAGGAGCTGGAGGGCGCCAGGCCCCCGCTCACCTGAGACTGATGGTGGCTGGGTGGGGGCCAGGCTGGAGCGCAGGCACCAAGCCCGTGGGCTGGCAGTGACAAAGACAGATGCCTCTCTGTAGCTGTGCAGATGGCACCAGCAAGGCATCTCTGGCTCCTCCAACTAGGGGATGTTATCCCACTATGAAGTGAGAGCAGAGATAAGAAGAGCAGGGGGGAAAGTATCAGCTTGCCTATCAAGTGGGAGAGATCTGAAGGCAGATCGAATAGCGGAGGATAACAAAATGCGCGCGTTCTAAAAGCAACGATCTGGCCCAGAGGGCTGAAATCTGGGAAGTGATAAGGAGCTGTAAGAGAGTCTATCAGAGGCGGCAGCAGCCTGACGCTTCGGGAAACTCGCTCAGATATCTATACAGCAACCCTCGGAGCAGGGGAGAGGGGGAGGAACAAATAGGAGCTCTCATACTTGAGCCAGCACTAGAGGAGATTTTCCTGGGCAAACTCTGCACAGCTGAGCACCACTCACTCTGTAGGAAGAAAGCACAATTTATTGAATTAAATTTCAAGAGTAATTCAATGTGAAATAAAGAAAAAAAGACCAAAAAAAGGAAAAAAAGACCCCAAGGGTGATGTCATTTTAGACATTTTGCTACTGCTAGGTGAAAAGCCCCCCAGAAAAGAAGCCACTGATGCATAGGGAAGATAAGTTCATCTAGGGATGTTGAAAAAGCAGCAGAGACCCACACTGACCACTTGGAATTCAACAGGATAATCTGTGCATAACCTCCCCTAACCACCACCAGCTACCAAAAAAACAACAAAAAAAAAATTTAGAGAAGGTACTAGAGGGGAGTTATTTCTGCTCCAGTCCTGACTAACAGGAGAATAGAAGAGAAGCAATTGAGAATTTGACATATGGGAGTAATAAATAACACTGTGGATTAAAGCAGTCAAAAAAAAAAAAGCATGTGTATATACATACATAATTATTTTAAGCAAAACAGCTTTTCTTCTGATAGAGAGGAACAGAATGCATAGCAAGACCATCACGGCTGTGCCAGAAAGAGGCACTTGAAAACAGAAAGAAACATAAATCATATGTCAAAAACAAGTTTACATGACTGAGGAATACAAAAGAACCAACATTAATCACAGTGCATTAAAGACAAGACACAAAGCTAACTAGAAAGGGACAAAATGCATCAGGAACAAATTGGTTCACATATTACAAGAGGAAGCAAAGGAAAGCAAGACCTTGTTCCTAAGGAGAAGATGATGCATTTACTCCCTTGTGTAAAGACTTCACCAAAAGGGGAAGTGTCCCCATCCTCCTGGGGTAACTAATGGGAGAGCAGCCCAAGGGCTTCCTTTCCGTCCCTTAGAAGCTCTTTGAAAGGATAGATAGACAGGTACCTCTCTGCAGTCCTTCAGTGCCTCCTTGATCTCCATGGGAAGTTCTCCATTGCTAGGGGATAATTAGGGAATTGCACGCTGCTAAGATCAGTAGGAGCACACAGCACTGTCTGTAGTGGCTACAAAGTGGTAGGTTGGCTCCAATAAAACCTAAATTAGGACAGCAATCCTCTATCATTATCTCTGACTTCTCTGGGAAACCAATAGCAGCGAGGGAACATTGAACTGCCCTCTCCAACCCAGCTGTGGTTGCACAACTGACGGGGACCCAGAGCAGTCAGGGCCAGAGCCCAAACCCTGCTTGCCTCACAACGAAAGGATGTGCACATCCGGAAAAGAAGGAAATTTTAAACAGTGTTGGGAGGTAAACTACAACCAGTAACAGATCTTGAGAACAAGCTGGCCCTACAGGCCGTGTGAGGAAGCACATTTTGAGACAACGGAAGCTGCCTTTAATCTTGTATCTCACTGATGTGTTTTGCTGATACACTGCATGTCCAACAAACGTTACAGGAGGATTTCTGAAAATGCCCCTTAAATTTTAAACAAACAAACCCTTTGGAAAATTAAACTGATGAAGGATCTCCCTATATTAACTTTGGCTTAAATCAGTTTTCATAGGAGAGTACACTAGGAAATACTAGCTTGAGTTGATGTTCTCAGCGTGTTTAACAGCGCTCACTGCACGAGCGATGTCAGGAATGCACCAGAACCGAGTTTTGAACCATTCACAGTTTAATAGATGTTACATTTTAAATGGTTGTTATTAAAATGGTAACCATAGTCTTCACATTGAATGAATTTTCCATTTTGTAGGGAAAGTAAACTATTTCATTAGAGCTGTATCTCACAAACCCCAACTCCAAAAGCTTACAAATGAAAATGGCTGGATATCATCTGATCACGAGTAGTTATGCAAACAGAGGATCCGAAGGACTTTGGCTCCCTGAAAGAGGCTGAAGACATGAGCCAGATGATTTCTACCTTGCTACAGGAAAGGTGGTCTACACATTAAAGGGCAGAGAAGCTTTCATTTGCATCAAAAGCCATACAAAACACATCTTGGGAAGGAACAGCACAGGAAAACAAGCAGCAGCCAAGGATCAGATCAGTCAGACATCCATCACAGATGACTTCAGTGTACTTGATTGCTCTCAAGTGCACAACTTCTTTTCAAGTTTCCTCTGCCTTTGTAGTTTGATCAATCTTATCTCAAGATCTCCTAGAAACCAAGCACAGGATGCTGCTGCTGCAAACCACAATTAGGCACCAGAGTGGTGAAGTAGGGGAATTGGCTGTCATTATTTGATCTCCAATGATTTTCAATACTGCTTTGGTGTGGCAATAATTTGCATTCTTATTAAGATGAATTAAGATCATCATGTTGTATCATAACAAACCCCATTAGTACAAAGCAGCTTTGGAGATTTATCAGTGAAACGCATTTTCCCCCAAAGCCCAACATCCTTGCACTAAAAAGCTTTTAGTGTTGTTACCTTTCTACATTTTCACTGCATGAGCACAACAAATCCTTTCTATGGCTTCTCTATGTGTTATAAAGTATTTCATGTACATTTTGCTCAGCGTATATTGGAAGTACAAGTGTTGTGTGAATACTGCCCTTGTACTGTTTCTGGCTTTCATATCCAGAGATAACACAGTGCATTAACACACTCCACTGGATTTAGTTTAACAGCTGAAGAATGAAAATATAACCATTTATAAAACTTGATATGATGCTGGATCCATTTGGACCAGGACCAGGTATAGATGCCCTGTGTGATGGGGAACAGGAGACATTCCCTCTACCCCCACACACTCTTGTTTTGACTTGGGAACATGATATACTTTTAAAGACACTCTCTTCAAGTAACGTGGTGGAGAAATTTCCTCTCTAAAAAGCAGGAAGCTATTTTTCAAAGGCTACCGTTTTAATTTTGAAAGAGACTGCATTCAAGCCAGAAGATCAGCTACCAATATTTTTTAAGTGATGTAAAGCATGACAAGCTTAGCCAGCAATAGAAAACCCATACAATCTATCCACTATTGTCTGAGGGTTAATATAGTTATAACCAAGCCTATTACTTCTGAGCCTCCTAATGAAAAATGTTCTATTTAACAAAGTGAACATCAACATCCTGAAGAGGTTCTTCTGCTATCTGTCTTCTACCTTTAATTTTAATTAAGAAAACAAATGGACAGTAAATTTGAAGCAAAGAATCAACATTAATCTCTAAAACAAAACGATTTACATTGAGATTACAATTAATCATATGCATGAAATATCTTATTTAATAGGGCGATGCCCTCAGTTACTTTGTTTAATCACTAAAACAATTCAATTTCCAAAATTAGAATTTGGAACCATTCCAAACATAACCCATTAAGATTATCAATCCAGCAAGAACAGTGACACTGAACCACTGAAAAATAAACTCTTCAAAACTTTTCCATTCGTACACTGAAGAATGTAAAGTGGGCCCAGACAGAGCCAACCTCAATTAAAAATAGGGAGGGGTAATGCAACATCTAAACAAGGAGATGACCCCAGGACATTTGCACTTAAACTTGTTGGTGACATTACTCAATCCCCATTCAAAAAAAGGCCACCAGGCCAGATTTTAACCTCTAATAAACAAATCAACTCCACAAAATTATTGGATTTACCACCAGTTACAGTGGCTGTGGGTTTAGTTAATTAATAAAGGCAAGATTTTGCCAACATTCTTAATAAAAGAGCAGAGAGGACACAATCTTAGCTTCGTGGCTGGAATCAGCAGCTGTCATGTGGGACATTGCACAGACATCAGGTCTTGGCCCAGATGCACACACAGGCTTGTCACCAAAATGTGGGCTCCAGGGTACACCAGTGAGAGCTTCTATAGCTGGCTGAGCCTTTTATTCTGGTTAAATGTCTAAAAATATCTCTTCAGCCATCTTATTCAAACACAGTTACAACCATGGCCCACACCCTCCTGTTGTTAGGGAGAATCACACATCCTTCACAAGAATCTCCTGCTGTCCACAAAGACAGGTGGAGGCAGGATTTGAGCAGGCAAACCAAAGCAGCCAGCTTTGATTTAGCCTGGCCATAATATTTCAGCCAGCACATCAAAACATGGCTGGAACACTTCATGAAAACATGAATTTACACACACACACGTCTTTTACGTCCAGCCAAACGCCATAAGTCTTGAGACACTGTCTCAGCAAGATTAACACAAGACTATTCATTATGGGATCAATAAGCCTGTCCTCTCAGGAGCTCTTTTCCTCTTGCCCCATTTAGCTTTCCTCTCTGTAGTAGGGTGGATTTATTTAAAGGATAAAAGTCTTCTTAACTGAAGACTGCCCAACAATTTCCGTTCTCATCATGTATTCTAGCACTGTGTCTCCAAAATTTAAAAAAAAAAAGGAGCAGGGAAGGAAACAAAGAAGAAACTGGGTCATGGTGCTCTGGACACCGCAAAGAGTGTTTGTATATCTGTGTGCCACACCTTAATAGAGAAGAGCAGTCACATTCTGCTTTCCTACATAAATGACACTTCTCATCTAAAAATTCATTTTTCAAGCAGATTTTCCTCGCTTCACATGCTCAGAGTCACCCTGCCAGCAGAGGAGAACAAGTCCTTCTGGCTCCCTGCCCCCTCCACGTGCCAAATCTCCTCCTGTGGCACCTCAGTCACCTTCTCCTTTTCTTCCTTGCATGGCTCCAGCCTCTCCCTTCTCTGCAAATCCACCAGCAGAGCCAGCAAAGCAAAAAGTACCCCCAGCTCCAAAGCCAGAGCTGCCACTGAGACCCACCCCAGCACATCCCCACCTTCCACACAGGCCACCAGGACCCCTGCTATGAGACTTTAACCCACCTCGGCCAGGGACAACCCCAATCACAAAAGACAACAAAATTTACTATTATTCTTCTTCAAACAATCAGTGCAGAAGAGGTGAGCAATGCCTCTCTGTCCTCTCACCCTCAGGAAAACACAAGTTTACCCATTAGAGCAAGCTTCTTCCTCCTAAAAGCTTCTTGAGATAAAAATGTGCTTTTATGTCTCACAACTCTCTCTGGCACTTCTGGCACTTCTTTTTGGGGACGTGGAACGTGCCACATGGCTAGTTAGGGAACAGTCCTAACTCTAGCCCTTATTTTTCATTTGCTGAAAAACATTTTGTTACCTCCATGGACAGCACAGGCTTGCATCTGCCCGGGGTGCTGATGTGTGCGGAGTAAATACCCGCAATTAATGCTAAAATGGGACAAGCTACTGGAGGGGGCACCATTTTATTAAATATATAAACAAAAAAAGTTCTTCCCAGCTTGTCTTCTTGACATACCAACTTTCATGTTGCCTCCAGGCAAGAAATAAAGAATATTAAGCAACAAATCAAATAAACACATTTTGTGTGCTGCTTTTGGAGTGCAACGTGATAATGGGTATCCTAAATAGTTCTCGCATTTGCTGGTGCCAAACCAAAAGAAGGATAAATATAGCAGCAGCCCATCTCACCTCTTCTGAGCATGCACAGGGATTGAAAGGGACTCAGGAGCAAAGTATTGGGCTTCTCTGTTCCATAAAACCTATGGTGAAAAATTCAGCAAGAGAACATAAACATCTGAAACCAAGAGTGGTGACAGCAAGGTGACACTTCATGAATCTGGATGTTGCTCCAGCAGGAGCACTTGTCCTTCCCAAAAGTCCTTGTCCCCCCTGGAAGCTGTGCCAGCTGCAGCTCCTCGGGGTAAGGACAAGGTGCTGCCATTGAGCCCATGTCCAGCTGGAGGAGACCCAGCCAGCCACTGCCACCCCACACAACTTCCCCATGGCCATGAGGCTGGGGTGGCCTGATTGACCCCATTAATGGGGAAATGGAACACCTCATGCTGGGGGAAACCGATCCTTCTCGCTGGCAGTAGAGGCCCAATCCCCTGCAGCACCGATGCTGAGGAGAGAGTGATTAATGGAGAAGAATTGATCCTCCCAGTCCTTGTCAGGCAGCCAACTGCTGCCTCAGACAAAGAGGTCTATGTGGAATGCTACCAGGCAGCCACTCAAATCATGCCACAGTTTATAATGCCTCCCCATACCTTCCCCCTTCCTTTTTAACAGCTACTTATGCACTAAACAACCTCTTTTTCTACACGTTTTGAAGACTGATGGTGGAAAAACATCCCTGAGGTATGGCAGCCTTATCCACCCAGCTGCCCCCAGATCACATCCCACTTTCTCTCAGAAACAAGGCCATGAAAAGTTTTCAGAATAATTGAGAGGAGTCCAGGCCAAAGAAACTCTTCCAAATAAAAGAGGCAGATGGGAGGGAAGCTTCCTTGTTGAGACAAAGTTAGTCGACAGGTAACAAAGGAAAAGGAGGGAGGATGTGCACAGATTTCAGGGCTGAAGTGTGCTGTGTCAAAACCCAGCTTGGACTAGACACAATGAAGTATTATCGTTGCTTTTTGGCAGCACGCATCCATGAATTTTTTTCTTTTCAGTCTTCATACAATTTTTTTCCCGAATTAATTCCGTAGCATGGTGAGGCAGGAGAGTCACATCTATCCCTCCGTGAAGGGCAGGAGCACACCTCTCCTTCAGCTTTAACCCTCAAATCTCATTAATTGCAGCAGCATCCTCAGGGCCCGGTGTTTGCACACGACGTCCCCAAAAGGAGAAGGGAGGGAGAGGAGATGAGCGCACCCCACACGAGCAGACGGCTGACTGCTCAATCGGGCTCCCTTCCACCCCTCCCTCAGAGTCCCCAGGGCAAAGCTCTGCTAACAAAAAGGGGCTTTGCAAATACGACGCGAGATAAGCACGGTAACACACGCAGCTTTTGGCATCTGTTTATCATTAAAGATAACCTCACCTGGATGGCTGGGGAAATGGCCCACCTGTTCTTTAAAAATAGGTTTCATCTCTTCTCTCACAGCAATCTGCCTGTGCTGAGTGATGCTTTAAAAATATACCAAGACATGGTGCTAACACTGAAGCATTTCCTTACCCAGCCGGGCAGGGATAAGATCTGCATCTCACAAAAGGCCAACATATGGTGCTGATAGCTCCCTGATTATGTCAACATTTATTAGTTAAGTAAAAATCACCAGTCTTCTTTAAAGGAAGGAGCCCAGATGCCTGCAATTAATATTTCTCCACTCCACCGAAGAAACTATAATGCAATTCCTAATGTCTCTACTTGAAAAGGCTCAAAACTCACAAATTATGTCATTAGAAACGGCAACGGGGTAACAAGAGGTTCGGTGTAATGTATTTTCATTAGCCGAGGCTAATTGGAGCCAAATGAGTAAAACAATGCAGGGAGGGCAAAGCAACAGAAATCCTCGGGTCTTTAGGAGCCGAAATAAATGAGGGTAATCAGCAGCGGAGGCAGAATACCGCATGTTCAATTAATATAAACGGGAGAGCAGGCGGCTGCGGCGCTCCGCTGGGGCTGGCGGGCAGCTGAGGGCTCCGTGTGCCCGGCGAGCACCAGCAGGATGGCAGCGGGGCTGAGGAACACCCCAAACCAACAGGACTAAGGGGTGAAAAACCCCACAAGGGCTGTTCCGAGCAGGGAAACCAGCACAGACCTTCGGAGGAGATGGGGGAAAGGGAGGAGATGGCCACCTGTTTGAGGGACACCCAAAAGAAACAGAACTAGGGGGTGGGAAAATCACCAAAATTGCCACAGAATGGGAAGCTGAGCAGAAAAACCAACACAGACCTCGGAAGGAGATGGCTGACTGTTTGAGGGACACAAAAAAAACCCCCCAGAATTAGGGTTGAAAACCCCCAAAAATTGCCACAGGAGGGGAAGCTGAGTAGACAAACCAGCACGGACCTGGGGAGGAGATAGCTGCCTGTTTGAGGGACACCCCAAAAAAACAGAACTAGGGGGTTAAAACCCCCCCAAAAATCGTCACAGGAGGGAAATCTGAGCAGGGAAAGCAGCACAGACCTTGGGAGGAGATGGGAAAAGGGGAGGAGACGGCCGCCTGTCACATTAGAGGAAAGGCAGTCATGGCAGCTCTACCCTTGGCAGCGCCAACACTTGCCACCTGCACACACAGATATTTCGTGGGGGTGGATTCTCTGATCCATCCTCCTCCTCCATCTTTTCATCCCGTCAGTTTAATTGTTACAGTAACCACAGTAAATTGATTTTGCAATTTAGCTTTCAGACCCTTCTGAAGCGAGAACAACCAACCTTGTCTTTCATTTCAATCTTCTTCTCAATGAGATCAAGGCTGCTGTCCCTCAATTTTCTCTTCTTTTAGAAGAGAGAATAATGATGAGCACCTTCTTCAGCATTTGCTTCTGGTCCAATCTGTGACAGAGCACGAATATATGTATATATATATATATTTTTTTTTTTTTTTAATTCCCATTAGGCAAATCCCCTTTTTTAATATTATGCTTTGGGACTTAAGGCTTAAGAGATGACGTTATCTTGTAGCTCAAAAGCCACAAAATGCCTATGTTTTTTCAAGTTCCTGGCATTTTCATGCAATTCTCAATACACTTTTTTTTTTGGCCTTTCCCAAAGAGAAATTGCTAATAAGTGTATTATTGTCCTCCAAGTTCCAAGCTCAGAGGCTCACATACCTGTAAACACTGATGTTTACTGTACAAAACCAACTGAATTTAAGCAAATTATATGAAAGCTTAGTGAGCTATCCATCACTCACAGCCACAGACACCCTGCCTCTTTTTCATATTCTGGAAAACAATAATAAGGTTCTGCATCCATTAATAAAATTGCAATTTCATGATCAAGTCTGCACTGACTAACCTTGTCTTTCATCACTTCCCATCAATAAATGGTGCTCTGGTGACTTAAGGAGTGTATGATAAACATGTCTTCGGTCAAAGACCAATTTTATCTTAAAGCAATTAATTCGTTTCTGTTTTAGCATTTAATACACAGGTTTAGATGGGGGGGATGGGGGGGGCTTGGTCTTAATTCCAAGATTGCCTTCCCTCCCTATTCTCTCCCAGAAGAAAACAGCTTTCACTATTCACTTTTCACTATTTCACTGAAGAAATCCAAGGGAAAAGACAGAAGTTAGATATCAGGAAGGTCAAAAAGCTTAATCATTATGAAACTGAAGATGAGGTAGAATTTCCTTTTGTGCCCTACTACACTGATGGTGTTTGCAGATTAGAGCAGACAGCAAATTACACAGAAGATATCCTTGTAATACAGCCAGAATGAAAAAGCAGACAAACCTACAAGGTGGCACATCAGGGGTGCTTTAGGAAAGAGTTGCCCAGAGAAGCAAAGACTTAAAGCAATTATGTGTCCTAAGTCACGCAAAATTACTGATGAGCAGCTGAACATTCATATCCATGAGCTGTTAAAATATATTCTGAGTTCCTGAAATTTGCCTAGACATTTTTCTCTTAGCTTGGTTTGTTGGTCCCAGAAATCCACCTACATATATCAAATTAAAAAAAAAAAAAAAAGTTACTACTGCAAAATCAAACAGCCCTAACACTGCAACAGATTTTTGAAAGAGGCTTGAGGCTGCATCATCCTTAAAGCCTGAGTAGAGGCCAGCTTCAGACCTTGCTGCTAATGCTCAATCCAGAAAAAGTACATGAAATTCACTGCAAAAAAAAATTAAGCTGAAAAAAATTAAACTAAGTTTCACAGGCAGCAATTTTTTTATTCTTTTACTTATTCTGCACCGGCCTGACTGGGCTGAGAGACTTTAATTTTTCGCTGTCCTGTGTAATTGAAATAGAATGAGTTATAAGGCAGACCATGCAAATAACCTGAAATAAGTGAAACTGCAGGTCTGGGCTGACCAAGATTGTTGGCAGTGCAGACAGACAATGATCAGCTCCTTGGATCACTTACAGATGCTACAAAAGAAGTTCGACTTAGGTTTAAATTAATTTTTTCTGAGAAAAACGCATTACAGGGATATTTCCCTGTGAAATATTGGAGGGGGGGGGGGAAAAAAAGCAGATTACTGAGGTCCATTTTTTTGGTCCCGAAACTGTTATCTTTCCACTAAAACCAAAATGATTCTGCTCCCTTCCTCCCTCAGTGGAATAAGACAAGGAGAAACTTGAAGAAAGAACCTACAGATCCAAGAGGAGATTCAATAACTGTTTTTTTAAACCTAGAGAAAAATCTGTAAGAATAGGAACAAGTCCGTAGATTTGCCCCTTCTGCTTTATTATATGCCCCCTCCATTTTTACGTAACTAAACATAAAAAAGGTTAAAAGAAAAAAAAATCCTGAAGCATTCCTGCAAAACAGCCCTCCCCAAAAGAAAAAAAAACTCAAACCCATACTCAGTTAAAACAGTATTTCCCCCAAAATAGCACAAGTATGTAAAGCAACAGTTAAAATGCCTGTGTGAATACTTGGATGTACAGAAACTCTGGTGACATTTATTTCCAGTTTAGAAATTAATCAGGAAGAGTATTTCTATCAATAAATATATATTTTGAGGTAAGAATAATTTTCCAGAAGATGTCAGGAAAAACACAAGTGTAAGGTGTTTTTCCCAAGCACAGCATTCAAACCACCTTCCAAGTCAAACTCTACAGATTTTGCTATTTTAGCAGTATTTTGCTTTCACATAAAAGAGTGGGAGAAGGGATAGGGGGGATGGTCAGTGAGAATAAATTGCACGTTTGTCAGCACATGTTTGTAAACACACGATCTTAAACTATCTCAGTTAAATCCCTCCTAGGAAAGTCCTAAAGGATCTGCTGAAGGTCAGGAGTCAGGTTGACTTCAGCTCCAGGAAACCACAGAAGCAACTGGCAAACAGAACACAAACAATTGAGGTTTTCCAGACAAACAGAACTTGGAGAAGAATCTGTTTTCCCACATGATAGGGAAAAGCATGTTCTGTGTACAACCTGGTTCAGCTTTTCCTATATAGGTCAGAGTATGTAGGGCAGGCAACTTGTGAGGCAGATCCCTGTGACACCAGAGGTGCCACTACAAAATCTACCTGCAGCAACTCATTTTTTCCAGCAGCCAGCCCATCCCAAAGGTTTCTCAGATAGATTGCTTAGGTTAAGTTCCTGCACCCCAACTCACCTTAACATTCATGTTTGGGCACCTGTGTCCAAATGCTCCCTGTTTGCCACCAGCCCAGCATGCTCGGTTTTGTCCTTGCCCTATATTGCCTTTGGTATGGAAGGAAAAGGAAATAGTGGCTTCCAAAGACAAAAACATTTTTGAAAATTGAAAATTACTCTCTCAGGCTTGGATACTAGCCATAGAAACAAGAGTTAACCCAGTGACCTTCCCAACAATACCAGCTAGAACAGGCATCTTATAATTTTTTTTCCTTGGAAAAAATAAAGCTGAAAACACTACTGCTAAACCCACAGAGCCTTGTATCACTGTATAGCAGAAGAATATTTTATGTTGCATTTTACAACACCAGCACTTCAAGAGGACAAAACCATCCATGAGCATTTCCACAGCACCACAGACAGAGAAACCCACTGGACACCTCGCAGTTCTATTTCCCAAACAAATGAAATGAAGATCCTTCAGCTGATGTTTATTTGCCAGACTGCCAGCTGAGGGTTCCCTTCTGCAGTGCCTAACTCAGAAAATTAGCAGGACACCAGTGAGTGTTTCTCTGCAGTGCTGTTTATTTGCCAAGCAGGAGCTGCAGCAGGGGAAGGCCTTTCTGGCATAACAGGGTATCTCAGGCTTTTGGGACTCCTCACGTGCCCTTTGCCAGTGGACACAGAGACCTGAGGAGGCTGTGCTGTTCCCCGGCAAGGAGGCTGAGGAGGCTCCAAATATCCTTGCTCTGATCATCATGCAGGAGTCCTGCATTATTTCCAAAGAGGAATAGTCATTCTCTCTCTCTCCACTCCCTCAAAATTATGTCAATCTTTCACCTTTATGCACCCTGAAACAGCTCTGCCCCATCCCTTCTGAAAACTGTGTTATCCACAGCTCATTTCTTTGACATATTTAGGATTTTCCCCCAGAGAACCAAGTTTTATTCGGGGGCAGTAGGAGAACCTCAATCACCATCATATCCCAAGCCCACACCTTTCCTTCCACATCTCCTTGGAATCACACAAGAAAGCAGTGCTACTGGAATTGCAGGCATGAAGAAAGCCTGAACAGAAAGTCACAGACAGGAGCAAGGGTTGGGGTTTGTTTTCACCTCATTGCCACTGAAGTTGCACATTATTCCTGTGCTTTAAACACTAAAGCAGCAGATAAAGGTCAGCACGGTTTCTAACTGCCCTGTTAGCATGCAAGTTTCAGCTCTGATTTCTCTTTCAAAACAAGAAGTGATTCTCTGTCCTGCCTGTGTTTAAAAAGGAGACTGATTTGCTCTTGAGTGATACGACTTGTAATTACAGTTACACAGAGAGTAGATAAACTAAGGTGTGGGAGCAGGAGAGCGAAGAGAACACCAGAACTTTTTGAAGACACTTATCATAGACCAGACATGAAGCATTGAGGTTTTACAGAAGGGTCCCCAGCTGTTTTAAAGCACTAACACAAACAGAGGAACATTCATTTCCAAAGAAAGAAAGCAGGTAACCAAAAACTGCCTCACACTCACCAACACTATGACAAAAGCAGAAAACTCAGCAGCCACCAAGTAGCAAAGACAGAGCTTTTATTGCATTCAAAAGCACCACCTTTACTGTCATTACTCCAAGGCAGGTATCTCTCACAGCATGCCTTCAGATCTCTCCATTTCAGAGCACTTTAAAGCACAGTATTTTGTGTTTAGAATACACTAGAATTAAGACTTCAAGACAAAGATTAATTTCTAAATAATTTCAGAATACCTTAGCTCAGCGCCACCGGCCTCCCAGAGGGAGAACAAAAGCTGTTGCAGCAGTTGATTGCCAGGTGTCTTCTCTTCTGAGAGAATACCACTTTCACCATGACCATGAAGCAACTTCATCCCTCCATCCAGCATCATCAACAGCTTATTGGGCTACACTTTTACTTTTTGCTCCAATATCCCACCAAAAACAAACTCAAGTTCCAAAAATGACCAAACAGGCTCCTTCTAGCAATAATGTCTCTCTCCCTGGCCATCACTGTTGCCATCATGTCAGTTCTGGGCACCAGACCCAGCTGGACACCTGAAATACCAGCTCAAACAGGCTGGGGGGTGGGGGCTATACAAACACACAAAAATGTTCTCACCACCTGCTGCTTTTTGCCCAATCTCCATCTTCAATTCACACAAGCCATGGGGGATGAGATTTTTATACCACCTGAAGTGAGATTTTTATACCACCTGTGCCACAAGACAGGATTGTCTGAGAGTTCTTGCAATGCTGTTCTTTGCCCTGTTATTTTTATCAGTTCCATCAGATAGTGTTGTAAAGCATTACAGAAACGAGAGGAACTTTCACCAACCTTCTCTGCACCAGGGCAGGGAACACACCAGGATCAACCAGGGGGTCCTTCTGCTGGGGGAAGGTTTCCCTCCACTCAAACAGGAACTCTTCCAACAATTCCCAGTAAGCCTCAAAGTAAAATCCCCTTCTGCTCCAGAAAAAAAGTTTAACCCTCCCTGGTGCCTAATTTTTATATTACACTCCCATCAGCCCTTGCTATTGACAAGTCAGCTGTGACTAATCACCCACAAAATACCGATTAGTGGATTAGCATATACAGATGACTTTGCCATCTCAGCAGCACCTTACAAACATTAACTAATCAGGGTTTCCTAATCTCCTTTCACCTGTCTCTCACCTGGCTCCCTCCTATCTCTTCCCCTTCCTCTTGTTTGCTTCCAGGGAAGCTCCTTCCTCTCCCAGCTGTGAAAAATCGGTATTCTGCCCTACCCACACCTTACTCACTCCCTCATCTTCTCTTTTCCTCTTCTCACCCTCAGGCATCCTTGTTCCAATTAAAAACCCCAGATGGAGCAGCTGGAAGATGCCTAAATATCCTAATGAACAGTGAGATGCAGCAAAAGAGATATTGAAGGCTTCACAAGGAGGTGAGTAGCACAGAGGGAAGGAAATGTGAGTGACAGAAATAGGGTGAGGCATATTTGCCTAAAAGTGAGGACAGCAGAGAGCTACAAAAAGGAGAGAATAAGCAGAAAAGAGGAAAAGAACCAAGCCCATTAACATTTGTCTTTTCTTATCAAGAAGGTTTCAGGGGTGGTGAATTCTCCTGTTGCAAGCTGCCCGTGGAGACACAGCACCACGTAGGCCTGTAGGAAAGAGCAGCAGCTGATGCTGACAGATATTTAAAATGCACTGAAATTCAATAGCTCTTGTTTCATTCCCCATAAATTTCCAGATATCCACAGAATTGAAGTGAGATGTGCATAAAGTTCACTTTATATTCCAGGAAGAAGAAATGAAAATTATACAATAAATACCAAAGTTTCAAAATAAGTCTTTTTCTTTCTGTTCAGAATGACTAAAAAAAAAAAAATAAAATCACAATAGAAATTTCAAGGAGAGAATAATTTAATTTGAAGTCGATGTGTGCATGAAATTGGATTATAATAATTTCATAGAATGGTTTGGGTTGGAAGGGATCTCAAAGGCCATCCAGTCCCACCCCTGCCACGGGCAGCAGGGACACCTTCCACTATCCCAGGCTGTTCCATGCCCCATCCAACCTGGCCTTGGACACTCTCAGGGATCCAGGGGCAGGCACAGTTTCTCTGGGTACCCTGTGCCAGGGCCTCACCCCCATCACAGTCAAGAATTTATTTCTAATATCCCATCTAAATCTCTCTTATTTTAGTTTGAAAGCACTTCCCTTTGTCCAACACACTTTCTGCCTTTTTTATATAAGCCCCCTTTAGGCACTGGAAGGGGCTCTGAGGTTCACATGTCTGCAATTCCCACAGCCCAAGTCCATCACCTTGCACTTCTTTATCACCTTCACTAATTTATGAATAAATTTTAATCAACCATTTGGAAGTTTATAAGAAAAGTGATGTTCTCAAAAAGCCTCTCAAGGAAGATGATGAGGAAGCTCTGCTGCAACAGCTCCAGCCTGATAGCCTGATGGAAGTGACCATACAACAAAATACAGAGAAAGTCCAGCTGGTGATACCTGATCCCCAGAATCTCTGAGCAGGTTCAGAAGGGGTGAATCACTCTTAGTTTCACCCTTGCTCATGCTGTAGTAGTTCTACACTGTCAGGTGCATTGTGAGGGTCCACCATGGACTGTATTTCTTCCCTTGAGACATAACTTGTCTTTTCCAAGGAAATTTCAAGGTTCCTGTGAGATGTTGCAGACACCAGACACCTCAGGTGGGAATTTGGAGTATGCTTTTGATGCTCAGTGCCTGATTGTCTGGCTTGGGGTAAGAAAGATGAGATCAAGTGGTGCCTCTCCATCTTTAATTTTCTTTCACAAAAGTATGATTTGATTTCCTAGAAAAATCTGGGAATTTGGCATAGGCCAATCTCCAAAGACAGTCACAATACAGAGACTGCTGGACCACAGAGCAGCACCTGCCTTGTTTGCACAGTGCAATCTGACTAGAAACCAATGTGCAGGATGGCCATGCTAGGAGTTACTTTTGCTTTGCTGGTGATAGGGAAGAAAAAAAGCATTGTGGTAACAGTGGCTCAATAAATTACGTGCAGCAGAGTTAATGCAGGTGTGCTTTCTTGGCCAGGGCTTTACGTGGAGCAGGCAAGGGACTCAAGAAGTGACTCTGAGGCAGGGAAATTTGAGATCAGTGGTGCTGCCTCCAGCAGAAAACTGATTATTTGGAATTATTGTTAATAAATCTAGCTCTCTTTTCCTATACCCACTCCCCCTTCTCTCAGCCCTGCCACAAAGACTCCCTGCATGCTGTTGGCCGATTACAGTATCCAGCACAAAACAAGCCACTTCCCCTTCCTTTGTGTCACGTATTTCCACTGATACACAAACTTTGTGTCTCTTGCCGTGGCTGACATGCCAGCCAGAGCCAGCAATCTTCACTTGGTAGGAATTTCCATGTGAAAGGGATATTTTGAAGAAAGCCTGTGGGCCTGAGCCAAGGTAAAAGCTCCTCACTCTCTCCAAATGCTGCTTTTCCAGTGTGAAAGTGTTGAGCCAGTGCCCTCCCAACCACTGTTCCCATGGACTTGTCCCAGGTTGGAGCCTGTCACCGTCACAGCAGGAGTAGGAAGAGGGTTTTTCAGTGGGATGGGGATCGCCAACAGCACAGACATTGTTTCTTCACAAAGGAAACAAACTCCAGCCCAAGGTTTTGGCCGGCAACACATCCCTAATGCAAACAGCCCTCGGTCCCTTCGCTCTAGGAAGGGTGGCTGGGCCTAGCAGGGACAGGAATAACCCCAGGCAGGGGCTGACAGCTAAATCCAGGTCATTGAAAATGAAAAGCAAAGTACACATTTTCAACAGCTACCCCCTGAAATGAACTGCCAAGGGGTGAAGCTGGGTGGTTTGTGTTTTGTTTAAATTTTTCAGATCAAGATTAGGGTGCCTTCCCTGCATCACAAGTTATTGCAGACCTGGGCAAGGCTTCTTGAGCTGCAAAAAGCCTTGCACAGAGCGAGCAGTGCATAAGAATGAAGCTTTGTAGAGCCAGGGTTTCAGCGAGAATGAAATGACCAATATTGGTACTGCTGCCCTTCCAAGTCGAGCCATGAGCTGGGTTTGGAGTCTTGCCCACAGCACCCCTCAAGAGGGGAAGCAGGCACTGGTGTCGGGAATGTCTTCACACTGCAACCTCAGTGGCCATCTCAAGCCCTTCCCAGTCACCTCAGCACCAAACCTCCTCTCTTGGCTTTCATCACAGCACGCCACGAGCGTCACCGTCTGCTCTCCTGCCGCCTCCTCAACCCATCCGATACCTGTTGCTCCACTACAACACGGCTGTACCCCAGGCAAACCCCATCCAGGAGTTTGTCCCCAGACTCTAGGGCAGAACTGTGGGGTTTTAGTCACGAAATCTGACTGCTTCAGCCACCCGCTCCTTGCAGGACCGCAGTGGCTCCCTGCTTTACGTGAAGCGAGGCAGGGGAGGAAGGCAGTGCCCTCCCAGCTCCCGCAGGCTCCGCGATGCTAAACCAGCCCGGCGCAGCTGCAGAGCCTCGGGGACAGGGCCCACACCGCCAGGTGCCACCTGGCCGGGCAAGGCGGGGCTCCAGCCGCACGGACGATGCGCGCGGTGCGCTCGGGATGCAGCGCCGGGATCCCTCCCGGGCGGGCGGAGGAGAGCACGGTACCCACGAGTGATCCCGTGGCACTCGCCTGTGGAGCTCGCCCCCTCTTGCCGGGACCCGCCCTGGCACGGGCGAGCTCCCTTTCCTGCCTTTTCCCCGTGGGATGCGCGGCGGCCGCGGGACGGGAGCGCGGTGGCCGCGCCGCCACCGCGGGGCAACAGCTCCGCAACGCGGCCGCTGCGCGCACTGCGGATGGAGCGGGGCCGGGGGCTCAGCCCGCTCCTCCCGAGCCCTCCCTGCCACGGCTCGCAGCTCTGACCGGGTTTGTGGCCCAGGTTTTATGTCTCAGGTCACTAAATTCCCCATAAGCATCACCCTGAGCGGAGGGGACCGCTCCCTTCTCCATCCTGCTCTCTCCGAGCCACCCCTCGCTTTCTCATTCCCATTGAAGTTCCTTATTCCAGCTTTGACGCTCTCATCGAAGTTTTGTAATCCTGCTCGTGTTTACTTGTAGCTGGAAAGAGGTTTTTCTGTGAAAGAAATGTGATTGTCACAAGCGTTCTGCGGGCAGTTGCTTCGCCGTGTCCTCAAAGTGAATGTCTGACATTGTTCTGTGCTGCTGGTCACGAACTATGGGTGGCAGTGCACCTGAAAGAGTTTCCCAGTCTTCTGTAACATGCGTCATTTTGAGCGGTCTCCTACTATCACCGAAACTGCGGGAAAAACAAAAACTCTCCTACAACAATTTAGTGTAAGAGAATCAAGGCATTACTTTATTCTGTCCCGGATGTTGCTCTGGCCAGGATGTGCAAAGGAAACCGTTTCTTCCACACATGGCCCGGGTTGTGGAGAGGAAATCATTCCATCTCACGTCAATTTTACTAGATTTTTCACATACTTTATACAGTCAAAAACCCGTAGAAATTCATTGGTTCAATATTCATTGGTCCCAAGTCACAGAGTTCTTAGGATTTGGCTTCCTACTGGTTATCTCTTCGCCTTCGATGTTAATTAGGTTCTCATTCCTTGGTTCTCTTATCAGCCTTTTCCGGACCAGGTGTCTCTGACCATGCCAGGGGTGATGTTTGGAGCTGATGGTCGCTGATGGCCGTTATCTTTTGTGTATCTTCTGCTACTCCCAGTCTGCTGAGAGGTTCAGCTCATCAGGCTTTGAGTGCTGAAACAGTCCTTTGAAAAGAAACTGAAAATTCCCTTCCCCTGGGGCAAAGACCAACAAAACTCCTGATTAAATTACATCAAAATATTTTAAACTTGGTATCACTTCCAACTCTACCACTTAATACTAAGGGACTCCTGCTTGTAGGGTTTTTCCTTACAGACAGGCTGGAGCAAATGGAGTATCCCACAAGGAAACACCGCTAGTGCACCACATACACGGGGGTTTCCACCAGCATTAAATCTGCCAGATGGGAGGCAATCCCACAAATACCTACACAGCACTCAGGGGTAATACATTCCATGGGGAAAGGCAAATTTCCCCACTGTGACCCCTGGAAGCCCATGCCCTGTGCCTATTCCTGCTCAGCAGGGTACCTATCCCCCCCTACTCCCCCAGCCCGCAGGTACCCAGCTGCTCCTCAGCCCCTCAGTTCCTCTGCAGCCTGTCCCCTTCACCCCATCAGCCCTGGTAATCACCAGAGGACCCCTTATCTCTTGTGATGATCTCTGGGAATGCCTTTTGTCTCCAACAGCTCATCGCCCTGCCCCTCACCTGCTGAGATTAGCTGCTTTCCTACTGGGAAAAAAGAATAAAAAATGAACCCCGGGAATAATGAAGAGTTCTGAAAGCTTTCAAGTTCCAAAAATAAATAAATAAAGGGAAGGAGGAAGGGAGAATTGCATGCTTCTTTTGATGAATTCCCTTTCTTGCCACCCCCACAGACCATGCAGTAAATAAAATGAAGTCCAATCCTGAAAGACACAAACCTTGACTGTCTGTTTATAGATGGTGTGAGCGCCAATATTCCAGTGGGACTGTGCAGAACGAATCTGTCAGGGAATCAGAGCACATGTTACAGAGTGTGAAGGTACATGCTTCACATTAAAAACAAATCCTTCAGAAAGTGCAGAATACCCTAAATCTACATCTGCCACGCTGCTTATTCCTGTTGCGTTCTTAAAATTCATCCTGAATTTTATTTTCCACATCTTGCAAGTGTTAGATCTGCAAAACAGCATTATAAGTGCAGCTGTTGTGAAGTTCAGCTCTGAATAACTGTGTAGCTAGCTGAATGCTGGCTGGAATTCTGATTTTTACCTCTGAATATTTTCCCTTCTTTCGGAAGGTGCCCGGTTTGAGAAAACCATTTCTTCTGCCTGTGATCACTGATACCACCACATTTCAGGGTGATGAGGGGATGCCATTTTTTCACACCTGACTCAACCCAGCTCTAGCACCACCTTTTCCTAATTGCCTCAATTCCTCAGCACCAACTCCCTGTGCAGCTGCTTCTGCTTCTGTATTGCCATTACCGTGGCCCCAAGAGCCACATTCAGTGCCACTGATGCCACAGTCATTGAAAATAATGTCAAGGAGCAGAAAGAAGCCTAGTAAATGACTGATTTACTTTTACTTTTTTTTTAATCCTTTGTTGCTATCACCACCTCCTGCCAAAGGAAGCAGATTTGAGGAGGGTCTGTGCTGTACAGCAATTTGTAGTGTAAATTTTGAGCAAGGTCTTTGATCACAGCAGAATTCAGACGTCTGTATTACCAGGCAAATACAACACAGAAACCTGCCCAGCTCTGAGACATGGTTTAGTATCAGCTGATGACCCTATTGATTTATTTTGTGTTTTTCATAATGAGTTATAGCTACATTATAGAGTTGCCTGCATTGGATTGCAGTTTGATTTTTCAAGTGCCATTTCTCAGACGTGAAGCTTTTAGAAAAGCTTTCCTCACAACAACAGCCACTTTCTATCATCCTAACAGAACAGCGCTGCAAGTTTGTATCTACAGTCCAACAACAAATTAAAACCCTTTTATTTTCATCTACACACCCATGAACAGAGGTTGGAGCAGAGCAAAACAGGCCAGCGTGCTCCCTCTGATCCCATTTTTCCTTGGAGGTGGAGGAGAAAAGCACTGACTATTTCTCCTCTGCTCCTACACATCAACACTGCTGGAAGCTATCACCTTTCTTTGGTTGGGGTTTGCCAAAGAAAAATAGAATAAAACATTTGAGCTCAGCGTTCCTAACTCACAGCTCTTCCTACAGAACTTTGCCTGAAAAACCTGTTTTCTCAGCAAACAGTTCATCCCCTTCCCATCCTTCAGCTGGAGCTAACACCAGCCAAAGGCATCAGCACGGCTTTGCCAGGTCTGAGTTGTGTTTCTGGAGACTGTACAATGTCCTGACACAAAATAAAGCTTCAAAACAGAGGAAAAAAAAACCAAGAAGAAAAAAGCCTACCACACTCCTCCCACAGGTTATGGATTCCAAACCACGGCTCAATTCAAAAGTATGAAAAAAGCCACAGGGAAGGAAGTGCTGGGAAATATTCTTTCCCCTGATTTCTCAAAATCAAGGTCCTAAGTGCTTGCTGGAGTTTTTTATATGATTGCGTGTTCTCCTCATGGACCTGTCACCAGCAGATAAACCTCCCTGGCCCCTGCATTTCCCCAGGGCTCAGAGCAGAGGGGACACCCCCTCGCCCTCAGGTGGGTCACTGTCCCCTCACAATTAATCTGCCACTTTGTTTCCTTCTGGACATTTAGAGTGACCAACACACTGAACAAGCAACCTGCTCTGGGTGCACACAGAAACCATCCCTAATTCTGCTCAGGAACAGGAACAGAGCTCCTTGCTTCATCCCAAATCTTCCCTTTAAGGAAATACAGAGGTAATGGTGCTGTCAGAGATACATCACGAGCCCCCAAAGTTTTGTGAATAACTCCTTGGGGATGGCACCAAATTAGATAAAGAAAGTGACTTGATCAATGTGAAATGTTACTTCAGCTGAAAAGGAAAAGGGACACTTCTGTCTGTACATTAAATAAAAGAATAAATGCATTCGGGTGGCAACATCTGCCACAAGCAAGAGAGCAATCCCCAGCACTGCTCCAAGAGACAACTTCCTTTCTACTCACCTCAGGCTTTGGGAAACACATCTGGATTTAAAATGGGGAAAAAAATGAGAAAAAAAAAGAAGGAGGAAAGAAGAACCCTAATGAGCTTGCAATATTCAACCTGGCATTGTTCCTTGAGGATATTTCCTAGTGTGCACTCAGTAGTTGAGAAAATAGTGTCAAGATATTCTCTCAAGAGACCAAAACAACTTTACTGGCACTCCAGAAAAATCAAGGGACTTCGGCAAAGGGTTTACTACAACATCCAGTCTACATAAAACACTTATCAGAGCATTAACTTGGCCCATTCCACTTGGCAAACTTTAAGCCCTTTTGCAGTTAAGTTACTCAAAATGTTCCAAGAAGCGGGAATTAGAAGAGGAAGGAAGAAAGAGACAGGAAGACAGAAAAGATATAGAAGAGCACACAGGCCACACATACATTCAAAGAAAAGAAGGCAAGAATTTGGAATTAAAACATCCTGAGTACCATTCAGAAGCACACAGTTCATCTGATAACTTTTACCTGCAGAGATCAAGCTACACCTCAAAAAAAGTAGTTACAAACAGAAATCCAATCCAGCAGCCCTTCACTTTCAACTTGGGGCCTGAAGCCATACTTTTCTGGCCCAATTTGACTTCTGTTTAAAAACTGGAATACTACAAAAATCGTATCTAGAGACAGTAGATCCAGCATTTCTCAGGTTAAAAAGACATTGAAGAGGTTTTGTTTAAATTTTTCTGATTAAACTGTTGTTTAAACAGCCACGGGGGCTGGGAGAAGGGAAACAACCTTCCAGCAGCACCATTTCCCTTTTGCACAGTGGAAATGTTAGGGATTTCCAGCATGGACTGGATTATTGTCTTGTGGGGACACTGGGAGCAGAAAGAATCTGCAAGTGAAGCAAGGAGCTCAGAATTTCAAAGTGAAAGGGTGAGAACTAAAAGATAAAAGAAGTAAAACTAATTTTAAGCCCATTTCCTAATTTGTAATGCTCCAGTTACTGCGAGCAGATATGGAAATACAAAGCCTCTCGTTCTCTCCAGCCCTGCCCAGGCTACAGGAGGCCATGGGAAGCACACAGGGAGATAGAACATGTGCTTTCTGATGAAAAGTCCCGATTTAGGGCACTCCAAGTGGATTAGACACAAGGAAGTGTCCCAGGTAACTGCACCACCTCCATGCATCCATGCAACTGAAACATGACATAGTTATTATTTAAATTTACACATTTATAGAATGCTTATGGCTTCCAGGACATGAGAAATCACAGCTGACATCATGCAAGCAAGAGGCAGGACACTTCTGCTCAGCAACTTCCTACATGTGGAATCACAAGTCCCAAAACCACTTTATTGGATAAGCAGGCATTTTTACCTCTTCCCAGGTCTGTGGAGGACAGGGTGGGTGGCCTTTTCCCAGGTGCTGCAGAGCTCTCTCTTTGTGTCACAGGAGTCATCCACACACCAGCTTCTCCCTGTGGAACACACAGCCAGATATTTTCCATGGCAGGGTTTAAAAAACTTCTCTCCATCACGCTTAGCAGTGTCAGCCCACTGCCAAAGTTTGTCAGCCATAGCCTGGAAGTATCCAACTTTTTTAGGTTGGAATCCAAGCCCTCTCTTCCATATGTAAAAGCTTCAGGGCAAACACAGTGTTTGCACTTGCAGTGCAAAATTGCTTGTGGGTGGTTTTCTCCCCCAATGCAAAAACTCTTTAACAGTGTTTGAATTAGAATGTTTTAACGTGGTATTTTTATGATCTAGTGGCTTTATTGTCACCAGTGACACTGCTCATGTTCCCAGCCAGCTGTAAAGGGGTGGCTTCCTGGGGTGAAGCAGGAGCTGCCTTGTCAGTGACAAACCAGCTCTCCTGGGCTCCTACAAAACCTGGCAGATCCATGACACAATCCCAGCTTGGGTCACTAACATGGAAGACAAACCAGCACTGAAATTCAACTCACCTGGGGAAGAATTTGCCCTTCTGTTGCTCTAAAAGCCTTTGTCCTCGCTGTTAACCCCTCACTGACTTCAAAGTAAATTGTGTAATGCTCTCCTGCCTCCAGCAGAGTCCTTGCCCATTGTATCTGGGGAAAGCAGCTGCTGGGGACAGCTGGGAGGAGACTTTCATGATATTACAGTAGTTGCAAAGTCATCTGTGCCGTGGTAGCACTTGGATATTTATCAGTTTCTGTCACCAACACAAGTTTTTAATGTAGAAATGGTCTGCAGGAAGCCAGGGGAACCCACAGCACCCCAGCCCAGCCAGGTTTCAAGAGAGGGGCAGCTGCAAGGGGCTGAGAATCCCCTGGAAGATGCAGGAGACATTGCTGGGCCACAGCTGGAAGGAGGTACTTCATGCCAAAGGGGGGCACAGCTGGACAATCCTGAGGGACCACAGCCAAGCCACACTGGGCTAAGTGACATCCCTGAGGGACTGCAACTCCCGGACCCCCAGGGCAGGGCAGGGGTGCTCCCAAGGGACTGAAGGTAGCACCCAGCAAAAGCAAAGGATGAGGAGACCAGGAAGGTGTTTGACTGAAGCTGTCCCTGGGGAAGGGAGAGAAATGGCGTTTCTCTAAGTGGGTTTCTTAATTTGTTTCCTTTATTCTCACCCCTCAAATCAGCAATTCAAACTTTGTGTTAACTGGCAGTAAATTCAGCCACATAAAAGTTCCTCAGGTCAAGCCACGTTGCTGCTGGGCCATGCAGACACTGCCCATGCAGAGAGCTCATGGTTTGGTCACTGTCAGAATGTCCCAGATGTGACAAAATGGAAAATTGAATTGTGAACTGAAAATACTGAGAACCTTTTAGTGTCATAAGATGCCTTTCTAATGGCAGCATTTAAAGAGTTTGTATCTCATAAGCTGATGTTTCTAATTTCAGAGGAAAAAAACGACTGCTCATCTGAGCCTTTCAGATGCACATCAGCCAGCAAGTAATTGAAGACAAAGTGTTTTTCTGTAATAAACCTTCATAATGAAGCACCAGAGGAAAATCCTAAAGTTCAACTCAATACATCACGCTAATCTGCAGAATGGGATTTTCCTGCCACTAATCTCGTTAGAGCTGGGACACTGTGCAAATACATCTAAACACGTAATTACTGAAGAGATATTAAACGGATCGATTTATTTCAATAAAAAATGCAAACTTTGGGGAGAATTCATTAATACTCAAAATCCAGCCAGGCAATAAATAACACTAATGAACTGAGAAAAAGGAATAGATGAACAAGTACTGACATGTCTTATGGCTTATTGCTGTTAAAGAGGAGCTGACAATTACTCCACTTGAAATATAAATCCTGCAAGGGAAATGCTAGAAAGCGAGTGAAAGACTTGTTAAAAATACGTATGTACATATATACACACACATTTTAAGAAGGCATTAGGATGAAAAATAATTTAATTTCATCCTAAGGAGGCCACATTACCATTTTCATCACCCTTAGGCTGTGTTTACCTTACCAAACAGTGCTGTGCAACAGGAGCATGAAACAGCTGTTGCTGAGATGCTGCCAGCACAGCAACTCTAAATGTGTTGGTGCGCTGCTGCCAGCCAGCTCCAGGGTGGTCCTGCAGCCTGACTGCCTCACAGAGAGCAGGGTATCCCGGCCACAGGGCTGCAGGATCTCCCTGGTCCAGTTTTGTCCCAAGGGAACTCCAGAGTGAGTGCTCTGTAGCGTGAATCAGATCACAGCGATTGTGGGTGTGGCAGCAAACACAGCATTTTCTTCAAAAGCAGCCTCCTGACTGGCACTAAAATGTTTCCTGCAGCAGAAGCACTCAGGGCACTGTAAAGGGCTCTCTCTAGGACAAAACTGCCAGACACAGCAGAAACCTCAGTGCAAACACTCACTCACACAACCCAAATGACCCAGTGACAGCCAGGGGTATCTAAAATAGTCTTTTCAGTCAGGGCTGGGACAGCTGTCAAGACAGAACCCAAGAACATGTTCCTCCTTGTGCTTGGGAGGTTCTGGAATTTGCCAAGAGGAAAAATCAAAGCATTTGGTTTGGTACTTTGAAATTATAACATGGAATTCAAGCAGCACACTTGGAGTTATCCAGGACACTAGCAGTGATTTTCTTTAGGCTTCTGAAACAAAAGAAAGACATTGAGGGGCTGAGGTGTGTCCAGAGAAGGGAACAGAGTTGGGAACGGTCTGGAGCACAAGTTTGATGTGGATCAACTGAGGGAACTGGGGTTGTTTAGCCTGGAGAAGGCTCAGGGGGACATTATCACTCTCTACATCTCCCTGAAAGGAGGGTGTGGTGAGGTCGGGGATCATTCTCTTCTCCCAGGTAAGAGACAGGAAGGGAGGAAATGGTCTCAAGTTGTGCCAGGGGAGGTTTAGATTAGGTATTATGAAGAATTTCCTCACTGCAAGGATGGTCAGGCATTGAAACAGGCTGCTCAGGGAACTGGTGCAATCGCCAGCCCTAGAAGTGTTCAACAAGGTGTGGGTATGGTACCTGCTAGTTTTACTCATTTCCAGAGTTCTTAGAGCAAAGCCACCTCTCCTGGTGGAGAATCCCCAGTTGGTTCACTCATTCCTTACCTGAAAGCTGCTCCTGTCCACTATTAGGGACAACAGACTTCAGCAGCTGAGGAGGAAGAAAGCTCAGCTATCAAAGATGAGCCTCTGTTTTGTTAAATCACAGTCAAATTACTGAAAATCACCATTTCCTTTCAATAGTCTTATGTGGGAAAATGCTGGCAAGGCACCCAAACTTCATCTAGACAAGGAGCTCTGGCTCTTACTGGTTATAAAATGATTGCTTTATGGCAGCATGTATGACATGATGTTATTTCCCTTGCAATTTATGCTCTCAGAGGGCAGAGAAGAGGTGGCTGGGCAGGAATGACACATCCCTCGCTCCTGTGCAGATGCCTCTTTGCACAAACACCACTTTCACAAAAATCTCTGCTTTGTTCTAACCCCTGTCTCTAAAGAGCTTCTGTAAGGGCAACTACTACTGACAACAAGCCCAATAAATGTTGTATTTTTGTTCTTTCTGGAAGTTTATGCAAGAAAGATCGGAAATTTCTCAGTTTTCATTCTGCTCTATACAAAATGTTACAGGTTGGGCATGTCCAGCTGCTCTGTTCAAACACGATTTCTCATGTATTTTATTTGGCTGTTTCCTTGGCATTTTCAGTAAGAACCGGGGAAGAAAAAGAATGTACACTGGGAACACAGCATGATGCACCTCTGAAGGAAGGCAATCCTCCTCTCCTTGGGCCTGTGATTAAGATTTGCAGTTACAAGCAACATTTAGAAAAAGCAGCTATGCTGCCTTAACAATCCCAGTCACTAGAGCAGGGTATATAGTAGAAATAAAAACAAAACAAAACAAAAAAAAAACAAGTAAGGGAAGCAGATGCCAAAAGAAATGTATTTGTTAACAAGGCAGCTGGGATTTTATCACCAGGAAGCCTCCTTATCATCATTCCTCTACAACCCTAGAACAACAGATATCCTGAAAATCCCAGCTTGATGTCTCAGATGGGTTGAAATCCTCAAACATCCTTTCAGATGCTTCTCAAGGGCTGAGGGATTTCCTTCAAGCTTTCCTTTAGATCAAGGCACGGGGGAACCTGGCAATTTTAGGGTCTTTTGTGGCCAGCAAGGAGTGCGATAAAGCAGCCTGTTCTACACAGTCTCATCGGGACTGCGGCTCCAGGCAAGTGATGAATCTGCCACCAGATGTCACCCAGAGGCCACTCCTGCCACCTGCTGAGACTCGAGCAAGCCCCTGGATTTCCGGCAGGCAGCAGGGATGGCCACAGCACTGTCATCACTCCCGCAGTTACACCCACACTTAACTTCAGATTTCTACTTTGTGCCCTGAAAAAGAAACTTTCAAAGTGCAGTAAGTCTTCAAAATGCTTTGAAAAGGGAAGTACATTGCATGAGCTAAAAGCAAAATGCTATGGTTGTTGATATCTTTACCGAAGGCCTGCACTTCTCTTTTTACAGAATTTGATCACCTTGCAGAGTTTACCCTTATCCAACTCTTAGGGGAAAAAGAACAAGCTATCAAGATAGATAATGGATTGCAAGAAAACAGCAAGCAATGCAGAAAGAAGCAGAAGCACCTTGTGACAAGGAAACATAAGAGATTTCCTGTCATAATGAAGACAATTATAAGAGGGGAAAAATTCAGCAGAATAAAAAATGACAAAGTCTAAACAGATTAAGACTATTAGACACCTTTTACAAATTCCTGAATACACTTAAAAACTTCATTTCATCGGGAGCATCCAAAGAAAGCACACAGGGACACGATTTCCACTGTTTAATATTCAGAAAGTTCCACATGCTTTGCTGCAAATCAGAATTTTGCTTTATATCAAATTATTCACCAGAGAGAGATCTAGAAAGCACAAATTTAGCATTGCAGCTTAAGTGGTAGTGATGGACATAAGAAACTGTTATTGAAAATATTTGTAGTGATAGGAAACAGAGGAAAATGGATGAGAACAGTTTTGAAGAAATTCTACTTAATTTTTTTCAATCTCCTAAATACAACTAAAATGTCCAGTTCTTCCAAGGGTAAATCAACAATTAATTACTTCAGCTCTGAACAGCAGCATCTAGAAAGAGGAATGAAATCACTCCTCTAAATATTTCAGCTTTCTGAAACAAGTCCAGCTCCATTCAAACAAGTCCAGAAACAATTTCAGCTCCATTTAAACAAGTCCTAACTTTTTCCTTAAAGTCAAGCTAGAAGTACCTTCTCACATTTGCCCCACAGTCAATGTTTTTCTACTCTTAAAAAATTCTGCTTGTGACAAAGATTTGAAAATTGAATTTGGAACCCTCGGTAAGGATATTTACTCTAAACAACAGAAAAATTGGAAAAATATCCAAGATAGCCTGTGAAGAAAGCAGTTATCATGCAGCAGCTAATGAGCACAGGCAGGTTGTGAACAGCCTGATCAGCTGCACAACAGGTCAGCACTACATCACAGAGCACCCACTCCACTGCCACAGAACAGGGATTTACAGGGGTCACAAGGCTGGGACAATTTAACATTTTCCTGTGCACTCTGTGTAACTGAAGGAGTCAGGACAAGTCCATGAGGTACCAGCCTCCGTAAAAAGCTGATTTTCCACACCGCTCCTTGTATTCTGCACTCTGAACTTATCAAGCATAAAGAATTGGAATGACTTTATATTTAACACACTGACTAAAGGAACAGCTCTGCTGCCAGTTACAAATCAAAACAACAAAATATTTAGTGGAATTCCAGGCAGCAAATTTCAACATGGATGAGGAAACTCTTCTTCTGAATTTTAAATTTTGGTTGTTTTTTAATTATTAAGCATCAGTAGCTGAAGAAGCCATGACTCAGCTGTTTATTGAGAAAGAACATTCCAACACAGCATTTCAACTTTTGCTTAGGAAAGAAATTATTTTAGAAAACTTTAAGAAGAAAGCAAAATCAGTTCATAAAAATCAGTTCTGTGCATATCTGAAACTTCTTGTTTCCACTCACCCAGCCATACTTTACCATGAAAAACCTGGGAACAGTTCTTTTGGTTTTGATACATTATGAGGAATGGTTATGGTTTCAGAACTTGAAATGGTGAAGCTAGAAAATTAAAACAGAACTCCCAGACCATCCAAACAAGATGCAAGACAAGAAGTTTTCACCTCATTTCACCCCTAATCCCCTATAAATAAATAGAGTAAAAAAAAACCCCAAGTTTTACACCGGCAAAAATTTCAGTTATTAAGTTGTAATTGGATACTTTTCTTAGTGTGACCTATCATTGTAACCACCCAGTGGTAATAAACTGACTTTCAGTACCTGTAATAGAGCAGCTCAGAGTAAACAAAATAGTTATTTTGAGAAAACATACAAAACTCACAACTATTATATCAAGAACTCTGTTCTTAATATAACAGTTCTATACTCTTGTTGTATACTCTGCTGTATACTCTGTTTTGTATAATTATATACAAAATAACTGTCAGAGCATTTGGTTCATACAGTGTTGCTGCAAGTTTTGAAATTCACTTCTTGATCCAAGACAGTCAGTGCTAGAAATGGGCAACCATCTCAATCTTGTCTGCTTGGGGACACAGACAGAACAATTTGTGTGTAACCATGACAAAGTCGGAACTGTAAGGCAAAAGGACAGGAAGCAATTAATGCAAAAAGTTAACAAAAAGACTTCCACAATGCCAAGTCCCCTGCACCATCCCATTAAACCACGTTTAGAACATCCACAGCAGCTGCCTCCACTCACAGTGTTTTGTTCTGGGTTTTGCATTGGTCTTCTTGGGACTCAGAGGTCCATTTAGACACCTGCCCTCCCAAGTTCCAAAAGCAATGACCTCCTGCTATAGCTCAGGTAAGAGTTAAAACTGGTGTCCTGAAGAGCATTTGCAATTTGTGAACCCTCATTACACACTGCTGCCAATCCATATTTAAATGTAAGCATGAATAACCACACTCCACTCTAATGACCGTGCAAAACCTGAAGTAATACCCTTGAAATATTTGAGAGCTCTTGGAAAGTGCCCACAAGCATCACCCGTGTTAATACCCTGTATCTCAGCTTGCCTCCCAGCAAATCTTACTCAGACAAGAGAAAATGCAAGGCAGCAACAACCCAGCCCCTCACCCAGCTGTGGCAAAATGCTCAGAACTTCTGAGGCTCAAACACAGTCAGCTCGTTCCCATCGTAGAACTCTCGCAGCTGGTTTGACTCGTATTTTATGGAAGGTTCTGCAATTTGCATCCCAGGCTCCAGAGCGTTCTGTCCCACTATTTTAAGGTTCACCACTTTTATTTTCCAGGTGTTATTCCTCGTGGGGCAGCTGATGAGCCCAAAGATTTGCTCAAAGACACCCAAACAAGCGTTGTCTCTGTGCACTGTACCAGCCACTGCCACCAGCACCAGTCCATGAGGGGACATGGCACATTTCAGGCCATTGGAGTGCAGATTGGGGTTGAAGAGGAGATATTCTTCCTTAACCAAGGACAGCAGGCGCAGGCTCACCATGTCTGCCCCCACATATTGCTCCACATTTTTTTCCAACGTGTTGTAGCAGAACTTCAGCTTGGCGTCCTCCCAAAAATGCTGTGGTCCCCATGTGGCTTCGGATTTTATCCTCAAAGGATGCTGAGAATTCAAGAGTTCGAAGTACCACTGGCAGAATTCTCCTCCTAGACCACCAATGTCATCTTGTGGTGACTTCTGTCCATTTCCATGACTCTGCAATCAAGCAAATTTTATTCTTAGAACTATTTAGCAAGATTATCGCTTAGAAAAACATCAAATCATGCACAGACTTATACTGAACCTTTTAAGTGTTCTGAGCAAGAGTACCTGAAGAGAAACACCAAAATAAAATCTCATTTATTTTTGCAAACATGATTATCTTATCTAGAGAACCAGGACAAGTTCCTTGAATTACACCTAGAACGTGCTTCAGTGTCTTGGGCTCTTTATAAACAATGAGGAAAATCCTGGTTCTACTGAAAAAGGGCAAGGGAAGGATGTAAACTGTCATTTTTTGGAACTAAATGTACAATTACTTTGTAGGACTTCTCAGTATTTGTGACTTGACAGCAAGACTTTTTTTTAGAAGTAAATCAAATGTCAAGTTTGCTAAGACCGAAGTCTAGTAAGTATTAAATTGTGTTACAAATATTAAGTAATTAAGCATGGAAAGTTTGGAGATTTCTATAAAGAAATGCTGTATTTGGTTCACCACAATTAATTTCCAATTCTGTTACACAGGTTCAGGTTTCCCATTTCTTCAAAGTGGTGAGGGTCACAAGAATTGAGAGAAAACAAACTCAAAGAAAGATGTATGAGACAAATAAATTAATTTACTTTCTTTTAATCTGTGAATGAGTTTTAAGTACTTCATTTATGTACCATCAACCACAGAACTTTGCTAAGAGAAACCTTTTTTTCCCCGAATTATGCACATACAGAAAATTGTTTTGAAAACAATTCTCAGCTAAATCCTAACTGTCATCAGTTAATCCCTGAGAGAAAGCTCAGTGCAGCAGGTTCTCAACAGGGACGGAGCTCTCACAGCCCAGGAGGTGGGGCTGTTGCCCACGAGGGCTCTGAACCACAGCAAGGTGGCCAATTAGAACTACAAATAAAACCCTGCAAGGCCATTACACCACGAGGCTTTGCTACACGGCAAAGCTTTGAACTTCAAAATAACGCATTATTGCCAAAACACATTTGCTGACACTGTATTAATTGTTACAAATACCACGGGAAAACAAACGGCACCAACCTGGCGCGGCTGGAAACAGCACGTTTTAACAATATATAAACTCACTAAAATCACAAGGGTCTCTGCAGGGTTTCTGGGCCATTCATACTGTTTTCAGCTGTCCCTGAACCCACAAAACTATTTGTGAATATCCTCTGTTTTAGCTTATAGGACAATTTAAAAATTCAAAGCATGGAGAAGACCCCACACGTTAGAGTTCAAATAATGTGGAAAACAGAGCAGACACCTTTAGATGTTGTCATTTCAAAAACAAATAAACCCAAAATACCAAACCGACCCAGAGTCAAAAAGATTTGGGACCTTCCTACAGGTGCAGAGCCACATTTCCACTGGTCATGCTGAAAGCAATGCTGAGCACCCTGAGGATTTCCAGCAGCAGCACTCACCTGTGCAGGAGGTTTTCTGTGCCCTGGCTCCAAGGCTCGTGCTGTGAGCTGCCCACTCCAGAGCTGCTTCACACGCTCGATGAGGAGGTGTTTCTCTGAGGAAGGAGGCACTGCAACTCCCTGCGCTGCCAGATACTTAAAGATGATTTCTCTGTAGACTTTCCTGCGCCTCAGAAGCTCTTCCACATTCTGGCTGTACACCAGAATGGCATGAATGGCCTCTGCAAGGAAAGAAATTGAAGTTAGTGGTAGCTTCTTTCAAAATAAAACCCCAAGCCTGTGCCATTTCTTAAACTCCTGACCTCCAAACACAGTACAAGACAAGGTGGCACGACATGAAGAGACTGAAAATTTATTTGTAAACTGAAATCTGCCCTCATCATATCAGACACAGAATACACCCAAAGGCTTGCAAACATATTTCTTGAACAAGAGTTCTAGTAAAGTGTTTCAGCAATGTACAGTAGTTTGTGGAAGCGAGGTTCCACCTCCTTTCTCAAGGCTGCTGGAAATGGAATGAAATCTGTTTTATTTCCACACTAATGTGATTACAACTCCTATGTTCATAAAAAAATGCAACCTAACACAACAACAGTGCATTGAAAGGAAACAATAAAAAAATTCAGCTAAAAGGCTCTGTGTCAGAATCGGGAAACCTGACAAACTTAAATTCACTTTTAAAGCAGTTCCAGCAAACAGTTCCCACCTGAACTGAGGCTGGTACTTAACGTGGGACCTATAAAAACCCTAAATCTAACCAGAAAGAAATAGCTAAAGTAAAACACAAAAATCTTTTAATGTAACCTACAACCACTGCAAAAAAGTAGATTAGAAAAGTAAGGGAAAACTACAGGCAAAAGACCTTCTAAAGAAATGTGCTGGGCAAATCTTATAGGTCTTAGTTCCATCACATGAAACATACTCAAGGCTTTGGGATGAGTGTATTTCAGGGCAACTGAGTGGCTTCAGGTAACTCACATAAAAAATTAAGTTTTATGAAACAAATCTCAACAAAGTGATGGGGGTTAGTCACAACTGCAAGTGTTCTGCAAAAAATAAGTTCACTCTTAAATTTGTGTTTTACCCTTTCAAAACCTGAAAGCAAATGTGATTGACGCCAAAAGCGAGAGACTCTTGAGCTTTCGGTATTTTTAACCATTAACAGGGCACAGCTCGCTGCAGGGCTCTAAGAGAGGGAAAAGATGCGCTTGAGAGCTGAAGATCTGCCACGAACCCCTCACCACCGCAACCTCCTCGGTCTGAACAAGCCCAAGCTCCGAGCAGCCAACCCCCGGAGCTGCTGGGCTGTGCAGGAGAAGGCTCCCGGCAGCGGCCCCCGCACCAGCGCAGCCCTGCGAGCCCCGGCCCCCCACTCCGGGCAGCCCCGACCGCCGCAGCCGCCGGGCCCGGGCAAGCGGGCGCGGGGCTCGGGCAGGGCCCGGAGCCCGTTCGGCAGGCCCCGGGCCGGCGGGGCCGGCGCTGCCCGCGCACCTTGGCGGCTCTCCGGGTGCACCAGGCGGTTGGTGACGGTGTCGGTGAGCGCCAGCAGCTCCTCGGTGTGCAGGAGCTCCAGCAGGTCCCGGCACCCCGCCCGCTCCCGCTCGCTCAGCCCCGGGCCCGCCATGACCGCCCCGCCGGGCCGCGCCCGGTGCAGCGCTGGGCGCCGGCTGGAAAGAGCGGCCGGCACCGAGGTTCCGCACGGAGGAACGGCCGCGGGGGGAGCAAAGCCGCGAGGAGGCGGGCTTAAAGGTATAGATTATGTATTACACACAGGGAGACTTTATAATTGAGTGTATCCTTCCCTTCCATCGCGTCGCGAAGTTGTCATGCTGAGCTCCAGGGAGATGCTGGAGAGCGACACCATGGAAAGGGATGTGTGGGTCCTGGTCCGTGGCCAGCTGGTTGTGAGCCAGCAGTGCCCTGGAGCCAGGGGCGACATTCCTGTCCTAGGGACATCAGGGACAGCATGGCCAGCCGGGACAGCGAGGGCACTGTCCTGCTCTGCTCTGCGCTGAGGCGGCCTCACCTCCAGTGCTGGGGCACCTTTGGGCACCACAATACCAGAAGGTTATAAAGCCATTAGAGAGCGTCCAAAGGAGGGCAACAAAGAAGGGCCTTGAGGAGAAGCTGTACGAGGAGGGTTTGGTCTCTTCAGCGGGACAAGAGGAGACCTCACTGCAGTTACAACATCCTCGTGAGGGGAAGAGGAGGGACAGGCACTGACCTCCTCTCCATGGTGACAGTGACAGGACACGAGAGAATGGCCTGAAGTTGTATCGGGGCAGCTTTAAGTTGGATATTAGAAAAAGGTTCTTCTCTCCAGCACTAGCCTGGCAGAGTTCAAGCAGCGTCTAGACAATGCTGTTAGCACCGGGTGTGACTCTCAGGCTGTCCTGTGCAGGGCCAGGAGTTGGACTCGATGATCCTTGTGGGTCCTGTCCAGCTCACAATATTCCCTGATGTCATTCTGTGATTCCTACCGCCGGTCACTTCATCTGGACCAAGCCATCTCTGAACATCTGAGATGCAGCCCCCATGGGGAGCAAGCAAGTCATCCACTTGTGACTGAGGCAAGACCTGCATGCTCCCAAGTGATGCATGTCCCCAGGACTGGGAAATCCAACAGCACAGCACCTGCTCAAGGAAATGAAGTGCTATTAGACAAAGATTCTTTTTTACTAAATGCAAGGTCTCAACCTCGTGTTGCTCTTCCACTTGGCACTATTTTCTCTGTCAGGGGCAGAACAACCAGTGATGGACACTTCATAAAAGAGAGAGAAAATAGAAAGGAGGAAAGATGAACAAAAAAAGGAATAGAAGACAGCAGAAACTTCGGCTGAGCTAAACATCATAAGCTACATGCCAAGAAACATAAAGGTGCAACGAGTGCTTGACCTCTCTGTGGCAAAAAAAGCCAACACTCCTCCGCCCCATGCTTTAACATGGATGTGTAAGGAGGCCACATTTTCGTGCTAAAGCTGCCTGGAATTCAAAACCAGGAAGACCCAGATTCCGTAGAGACACACAGAAGATGTTAGAATTACTGATGGTGCTTCTTTTGCACAAGCAACTGGACTCATCATTACGGGTGGGCTCTGCTCAGAGCTGTAGTAAGGAATGCCTGCCCTCAAGACCTTGTAAACTTACGAGGGAACACAGATGGGAGAAGAGAACATGTTCCTGTATTTTAGACGATGGTTTCTTCTTTGAGATCTAAAAGAAGTCTATGCAGATCTCCCAGGTTGACCAGAAGGAAAACCAACAGACATTCAGCTTGGGTAACAGCTGTTCTCGAGCTGGAGCAATGAATTCCATATAAGCCAGAAACAGCGGAAACAATTTTGCCCATGAATTTTAAGTTCAACATTCAAATAAAAATTTAGTCTTGAAGGATCTGGAAGGCTTTAACATAATAATGCTTATTGTCTGCAGTGCCAAACTTCCCCTCATGTGTACATTGATTTAATATTTTTGATTACTATCAATCCTGCAAACTACAAATTAGACAATGCATCTGAGAAATATAAATTATCTTTGCTTCATTTTGCTTGTATTTCAATAAACCTTTATTTAGATTTACAGCCTTCAAGGGAGTCATACCTATCCAAAACTTCTGGAATTCAGGGGGAAAAACAAAAACAACCATCAAGATGCCATTTTAAAAATTAGATTGAGATGTTTGCTGTTTTCTGTAAGACTTGAGGGGATGGGAGGGGAAGGGAAGGGCAGGTTGCCTCAGAATGGTAACATTCCCATTAATCTTTAGAGAGGAAAAGTGCACTGGCATCAGGGCAATTGGAGAGACTTTTCAATATTCAGGACTGATGTCTCTCCACAGCCCGTTTCTTGTTCTAAACCAAGACCAGCCTTTTCAGCAGAATGATTTATAACTATTTATAATATATTTATATTTTACTTTGTAAGTGCTTCCCCTTTGGAGGTGGGTGGGGGGTGGGAAGGGGATAATCTCAGAAGTAGGTTTCATTTTTTTCCTCTCTTTCTCATAACTCAAAATTCCCTTTAGAGTTGTTATTCAAACTTTTAATTGACTTGAGCACTTGGCATTCCCAAAGGGGAAGAAACAGGAAAATTATTAGCCTATAGAAACCAAAAGGTGAATAGAACTCTTGTAACATTAAATTGCTGTTGTAATTCAAGGAGTCCCTACAAGAGCTTTTGTTGTATTTTCTGTCTCCTGTCCATCTGAGGAGGGGCATAGAAGTTTACATTTGGTGTTAATACAGTCAACAATGAGTTTCTTAAATGGCTAATGTACACACTGCCATTTTGAGAAATATTTTTGCCGGCAAAATGTACCTGAGGCCCCTTACCCTTACACCCACACTTAAATTCCTCAGGCAAGGACCTTGTCAAAATTATCCAAAGTAGAAAATAAAGGTAAGTTTCAAGTTACACATAAAAAAAAAAAAATCACCTTCCAAAACTTTGCAGAAAAAGTCAAAAATCTGCAATTAAAGAAAGTTAGGAATTTACAGGACTGTGAGTAATAAATCTAAATTATCCAGTAATTTTAGAGGGCAGTATTGAACTCTCCAAAGAAAAAAAAACCAGAAGAAGAAGCAACTACACTGTCTTTGTGTCTGGAGTTGACAGCCAACCAGAAGCAGAGGTACCTTAAAACAGCTGCACCCAGACTTGGCTGTGGCCCCAAATTTGGATTTTGAGCCCTAGGAATTAACTGCTGTCCCCATTTTGAAGCCTGGTCTATTCAAATCCAAATATCCACACACCCGGAGCATCAAGACCTGCCATCTTCACATAGGTGCCACACAACCCTCACGTACCAAATGTAACACAGTAGCACTGAACATCACAGCAGCATTTCCAGAGTGATTCTCCAAAACACAAAATCAGTTTCTATCAACAACAAAGACAATGTTTTATTGAACAAATCTATGTACAGTACAAAAGGTTTTTAAAATGAAACACTACTGTAGATTTATTGCAGTTTGATGGCTCAGTTTTAATTTGTACTCTTATATAAAATGCAAAGTAAAATAATTCAACATTCAACAAGGAAGCACAAATTTCCTTTCTTGCTGAACCTGTAACAGCTTTTACAAATTAAGAGTCCCAAAATGCATACACTGCATTTAATCAGAAAGGTGTTATACAGTACCAAATAAATTAAGAAAATAGTAACACTACCACCCCCTTTGGGTCTTTTGTCCATAGCACTGGTGTTAAACAATAAAAGAAATGAGTACAGCTGAACCTTCCATGTGATATTAAAATCACAAAGTTTAATGTTATAAATTATCCAAACTATACAATTCATATAATTTTAATGAATATGGCTAAATAACCAAAGTACCAGTGACCTTGCCCCACAGATATGACCACTTGCAACCTATTTTCAGTATTCCTTTTTTCATGAAAGGTGCCTACACCAAGCGGCAACTTTTTGAAATTAGAAATTACATGACCTTTCCAGTGAAACATGATGGGGTTAGAGGAGACAGTCTGAAAAAGAAAGTCCAAATCCAACTGGAGGAATGTTACTAAATACAATTATCAGCACTGAATTGCACGAATTTTGATCCAACAAAGCTCCTAAGCTCATGTATAACTTCAGGCCACTTTAGGGCGGCTGGAGGCTTACATTACACATGTACTTCAGGATTTATTGAATCAAAGAGATACATCTTGAAGGGTTTCCAATTATATCACACAATGCTTAATGCCTGGGGAAAAAAACCCAAAAAACCCCAACTTTCAAGATTTGTAACCTGTTTTCAGCCCTAGAAGCTGCAGGATTAGTATGAGGTAATACTCAAGATATTAAAGAATCCTTAAAAAGCATGGAGAATTATTCCACACATGACTAGAATTATTCCATATGTGATCCAAGTATCTTTTTGCTTCTGATTAAAGTTGCTCAATACTGCAACTATCTGAGAATACCAACAGGTTTCAGAGAGTAGCTTAAAGAAAATGCAATGTCTTTTGAAGCGAAAATAGTAATTTTAAAATGTTACCACCCACTTGCTACTTTAAGTCAATTTAACAGATTCCTGATAATTGTTAGGTGATGCTCATCTTCACCTACGTAAGAATTCCTATTTCCTGTTCTCCAGAGTGTACACACTGAATACATGATAGAAACAAATGGTGGTGTTCCAGAAAAGCATCTTTGAACAAAAATTACTTTAATGCAGGTACAAAAAATTATGGTCACAGTTTATGCATGTACACAGATGCATTTATCTACACACCTAAACCAAAGATAATACAAGTCTCAGTCATGTTTTTAAAGCATCTTCAAACACATGGAGCTCCAGGGAAAAGGCAAAAAAGCACCAAAGATTAAAAGGTACATTAAAAAGATTTACACAAACATCTTTGTTGTATCTTTGTTGACTCAGTTTTCCGATTTTCAGAACTGTAATACTTTAAAATGAACCTTTTTTTTTCCCAAATATATTTAAGCAATGTCAAGCAAAGAAGGGGGAGCCTGGGAACATTCAACACAGTAACTGGGTCCTTAAAAATTAGTTGGTATCTTGAAAGTAAAAAAATGTGAAAGTGCATTTGTCTGATAAGGACCCCATTAACTTTATGTTTAAAACTTTTAACGTATTTATACATGTAAATATATATAAAGTGTGTATATATGTATATATAATGAATGATGCATTTAAACATTTAAATCAGGTTTTTTGCAACTGCAAAAAAAAAATTCTTTGGTGCCTCAAACGTCGTACAAATCTCTGGAAGTGGGCCATAATTGGGATTCCTGTAATGCACACATACCTGTGATCATAATTTTATAACCTTTTATGTTAATCAAACTCAAAGTTAAGGCAAAATCTTCTAGAATTCAAGAGCATGATTTTGAATTTGCATTCTTTCTACCTCACAGGAAGGGGAAAGAAAGCAGAACTAATGCAAGTATCTGTTTACTTCCACAGACGATTATTAGCAGAGGCATTGCTGAACTACTGAGTTTATGTTCCAGAACTGCTTCACAGGCTGTCTTACAGAGGAACCCTTGGGTATGCAAGGGTGAGCCACTCCTACAATGAACAGGGGGCTTTATGCACCCCCTGATTTTTATTCATTAATTTTCACCCACCTGTTGATTCAAGCCCTACACACACTGGGATGAACTCCTCAGTGACAGCTGAGCAGGAACAGTTACTCTGTGCTGTCCTACATTTCTGGGATGACTCTGGATGAACACCAGTTTTCACCACTGTGCCTTCCCTGCCTACAGTCCCATTACAAATTTCATAGAACAGGATCCCAAAAAAAAAAAAATATGATGTGGCAAGACAGTGTAAGATAAATTAGAGGACAAATTAGCACAATAATTGGACAATGTGCATGTTTGCCACACCTCTGCTTTAGGGTAGGAAGACCAAAAATTACAACGGCATCTTTTTGGTTTCAAAATCTGTACTTCAGTTTTCCATATAGAGCTGAAGGACTCCTACTTCCTGTCTTCACATTCTCATTGTTCCTATGAGCAGTGAATCGTGAATAAAGTGCTTAACATTGAAATAACTCCTTCACCAGCCTCTGGGAAAGGCTCTCCTTTCAAGGGATGCTACTAAACAGGGTTGCAGTGTGTCTTCAAGGTTGAGAGGATCCCTGTTTTCTCCTTTCTAGACAGTAAGTAAGCAGTGACAGCACTGAGTTGTGGCCCACCACCATTAAGCAACACCACAAATGTGAAACAGGCCCTTCCTGACCTTTTTGTTCACCCCAACCTGATGTGCTCTGCTTTTATTTGCCTTCTCAAGTTCTTGTCAGTCCTACCAACAGCTGAGGGACCTTCTTCTGCCAAGTACAAGATTCTGTACTTGCAGAATATCAATTTAACTCTGCTCTGTCATGCAAGTTTAACCCCTTAATATTCTGGATTTTTTTCCATCAGCTGCTGTTAGCATGCACACAATCTGTGCATGTATCACTTGTGTTGCTCTTCCCACACCTACAGCAGATGTTTTACAGGACACCTTGCAAAGGGCTTCTCTTGCATGGATCTGATTTCCACTGTGTGTAAGACTCACACAATACCACAACAACTCACTTTTTCCTGCTTGTTCTGTATTTCAAGTTTTTGGCTATTCCAGCATTCCATCTATCTCAATATTTCTTTCCACATTCCTCTTTGGATTCTGAGTAGAAGTTTATGAAATGAGCTCCATGCTTTTGAGCAGATAATGGACTCACACACTCTGACTTTGAATAAAACGAATGCGTGGTTTCTTTATGTATTTATCCATAGGGTAAGAATGTAACACCTCCTTGAATGATTCCTTCCCAGCTGTGTGGATAGATACACTTGAACCACACAAACTAAAGCAGCTTTCAGAACTGGCAGGTTGTACTTCCACAAGGCAATGAACACCTCTGCTTTCTCTGCCTGCTCACCTCTATGCCTTATTGTCCTTCAACTTTCATGCTAGAAAAGCTACGCCACTGAGCTTCAATCATACATTTGGAATGAACATGGCTTTTTGGATAACTGGTACTTTGGGGATTTTGTAGCAACTTTTCTGGACTCAAGACCTGCAGAGCTCCTATTACTCCTCTCTGAGTTTTTTTTTCTAGAAAATGTGCTTTGTCTTTATCAAGGTCATGTTTTTCTATAGGAATTTGAGACTGCTTCATGATTAAGGCCAACTGGGAAACAAACTGATGCTTCTTCATGTAGTGTTTCCTTACACCACTCCTCCCTCATCTGATACTTTCTCCACAACATTGAATCAGGCACCTGTAAAAGAGAAAAGACCCAAACGTAAATGGTTCCTTAATCTAGAACGTTGCTTATGTTTTTCACCATATTTAGTTTCAAACATGCAAGGAAAGACTGATTGATTGAATTTCCCCACTCTGTTTTATCAGAAGTCTTTTCCATTAGTTGCCTACAAATTCTGACCACCTCTTTCTTATTCTGAACAGCACATCTAATTTAAACCTCCAATTTAGCAGAGTACTGTGATTTAATTAGTGTCTGTCTTATCTATTCCTGTTTTCAAAGACCATTTCCCAATTGGTATTTACTGCCAAAGAGACCAACACAGAAGGACTGCAGGACTTACTTTCATCATCTGAATCGAATCCAAAGAGCGTCTGACACTTCTTTTGTGCAAGGTGAGCCTCAAGTGCTTCTGAATTACAGTAGATGGTCAAGCAGTTGCCACATCTAAATCTTTCTGTTGATTTGCTACAAATTTTATCTTGTTCAGAACAAGCATCTACTTCATCAGCCAAAATTTTTCTCCGTTTTGGCATGCTAATGTAACGTTCATCAAGGTAACTTGGAGGCAATGGTCTGACATAGGGTTTTGTTAAGATGACACCATATGAAGTAGTCTCTGTTGTCTGATTTGGTTTAGAAGGTACTTGTGAGGCAGCAGGAGCATTATTTTGTGGTGCATCGTGACAGTTCTGTAAAACTGGTAACACTGACCCATTTTCTGTCCTTGTTTCATCTGCTACTCTGTCCAAAGGTATCTGGGATGCCTTGGATGATGTCTGATCTAGGTCACTGTGCCCATTGACCAGTTGGTCACTAACAACATTACAGTTTTCAGGATTTGGCTGCAACACAGGTGTCTTTTGGTCTATCAAACTTAAAACTGGAGCACTACTCTCAGATGAACTTTCATTTCCATTGTGAATTACATTATTTGCTTTCTTCTCCACGCTTTGAATATATGTCTTTGGTTCTGCAGAATCCTTCCTTGACTTCCAGGTTGGAATTGGTAAATCTACAGTTTCTTTTTCATTCACGGATTCATCTTCATCTTGGTAACTACAAAGTTCTGAAGGATCATCTGAAGAATCTTTTTCACTTGCATCTTCTGAACATTCCGGAGTTTTATTTAAATAATGCTGAGCCTCGTGTTCATACAGCAAAGGGAGCTCCTCAAATAGTTCACAGCAGTCTGAGAAATTGCACTGAGCTTTAAACACACTGTGACTTTTTGTATGTTCTGCAAGCTCAGTCGACAGCTTAAATCTCTGATTACAATTAAAGTGTAAACAAAAGTAAACATTTGGATACACATGTCTCTTCAGGTGGTCTATAAAATGTTGGGAATCAGCGAATTTCCTCTGGCAGAAGCGGCATTTTCCTTTATTCCATTTCATTATATGCTGCTGCACCTTCAGATCAGTTGGATGAGTTTTTCTGGCATGTTTGTTGAGGAATCTTATTTTTTTAAACACTCTAGCACAACCATTCGCAGGGCACTTAAATGTTCCTTCCTCGTCCAAGGCATCAATGTCTTTTTGAGGGCAAAACACTCCATTCACTTTATGCAGAATGGGTGACTCTTTACTGGAGCTCTCATCGTCCTCAGGCAAACTCTCTGTACTTAAAGCATCAGGAACATTATTAAAACAGCTGTCACTACTGTTTTCAGTGGCATCATCCTGGTCACTTAGATGGTTTTCCACTGCATCAAAAACCTGTTCTGCATTCTCAGCCTCCTCTTGGACCTGGTCAGAACTTGGGGCTACTGCAGCCTCTGGTTCAGTATCTTTGGAACCCTCAGAATTCCCATTTTCAAGAGACACAGAAACACTAGAACATTGCACTTCATGAAGCGCAGGAGCCTCCTGACCAGCCTCAAGAGCTGCAGCAAGATGTTGCCTTTCTATCTTCCTGACATGATTCCTTAAGTGCTTCAGCATGAGTCCTTTCTGCCTGAACTTCCTGGTGCAAAGCACACAGGAGAAGCTGCCCTTTTTTTGGTGAGCTTGTGCGTGTTTCACTATGTGATCCCCAAGGAACTCCTTGTTGCAGATCACACAGCGGTGCCTTGGTTCAGTCTGATCCAACGTTTTGGATGCCTCAAGAGCCTGGTGGTTCTTTTTGGCACTCCCTTTGGACCGGGCTCCGGAGCAGTTTCCAGGGTCGAGCTCCCCATTGCTGACATCTGTTAGACAGCCACGTTCCTCACCCAGAGCCCTGCACTCTGCTGTTTTCTCGGTGTTTGCAGGAGAGTTTTCCAGTGTACTTTCACTCAAGCCATCCAAGGCTTTATCGCCCAACAACGCTAAACAATTCTGCTTGATCATCAAGAAATTCCAGAACTCAGGATCGAAAAACAATCCTTTCTTCAAGATGGGAAGCAGCTCAAACCGCACACGGTTTTGAACAGAACTAGTGCACTCATTGTATTCTTCATCTGCACATTTATACAAATGTTCAACAGTGTAGTACGATTCCAAGGTGCGCTCCAGGAAAAAGATGGAGAGAGCACAAATTCTGAGGATCTCCAAGTCATTTGGCAGAAAATGAGCGATTGCTTTATAAATAAGACTTTTCATGTTGGGATCTTCACGGAGGTCCAGCTGTAGGGCACATCCACATATCTCAACACAGATCTGAAGGCCATCCTCGCCAACCTGCAGGAAGGAAATGACAGAGTACATAAACAACTCCCAAACATCCCAGTATTTATATTCATCTATTGCAAAGCAGGAGTTCAGAAAGCATCCTCCTAACTAAACTTCACCCAAGGGCATGAACATCTTTAAATATTGCTCAAACAAGGCTATAAATACAGATACAAAAATGGTTTGCGCCGAAAGCTGTACAGCTACTGTCAACAAAGCTTCAGCTCCGCTCCATGCAGTTCTATAGTTAAAGGTAATTATTTGGGGATATAAACCAAGACTGCAAGAGATCATATCTGATCTGTCAGTATCTTCTGCCTGCTTCTTCATTGCCTTGGCTGTTTCACACCATAATTGAATGATTCTTCTCTATTTTAGCCCTGTTCTAACTTTTTTAGCGTGAATTACATAAAAACCATGGTAATATTGCTCACAGTTTTGAACAACCACCAGGGGAACCGTAACAACCCATGGCCAAGAATTCTAACAGGCCTCATTTGCCAAAAGTGATGACCCATCCTTCCAATGAGCAGAATTCCTATTCCACACTTCAAGCTGCAGGCCCTGTCATGAACATGGAACTCAGAGGGATGATCAGAAATACACTGCCCAACAGGCAGCAGATTACAGTCAAAAGAGGTATAGGAAATTTAGAAATAATTAATACCTCCTATATTTAAATGTGTTTTAACAAATACAGACAATATTCAAGAAGTAGGGGGTTATTAAAAAAATAAGACTACTCAGATGCAAATAGAATTATTAATAACACCACAAGCATTTTAGAACACATACCCTTGAACAGCAGCAAATTATTGCATTTAGATCTGACAAAATAATTTAGAATTCCTTAAGGGCATAAAATATGGAGGAGCTCTGTTAAGTCAGGTCAATGATAAATAACATTTGTTGGGAAACAACTCACAGGCCTGTGTGCAAAGCATTGCACGTGACATCTTTTGCAGATGGGACAGAACAAGCCTAAGACCTGAAGCAAGAAATACAGCACAATCTTCTGAAGCAAAATCATGTCTTCTCCTGTAGTATTCTGCCTTTTCCTTTATGTTATATTAAACACTTTTTTCAGATTTGATTAGAACTGGTAAAAGGATTCAGAATTTAACAAGGATGAAGGCTGCATACAATTACACGAGGTCTATTTCCTTAAGAGATCAGGCTGAAAAAGAAACCCCAAGCAATAAATCATTCACATTTATTCCATGGACTTATTCCTCAAACTTGCTGCAGAAACAGAACAACCCACCATTCCAAAAAAAACCCAAAAAACAAACTTAAAACCACAAAAGCAATCATAATATTGAAGCCCATTCTAGAACCTGACAAAAATTTCAAGATAATACTGGGTCCTTCCCTACTCCCTCTTTTTTAACTTTCCACAAAAAGTGGTGATTACACAACACAAACATCACTTCTCTTTACTTTAACTGGTTACCAAAAGAATGGTGGATGAGGTAAAAACAAACAGAACTTACTTCATCCTTAATGACTTTCATGAAAGGGAAAATTACTCTGACATTTGTAGCAATCCTTAGAAGCTGGTAGCACTGGTCCACAAATACTTGTTTTGATGGGTTAGATTTGAGCTGCAGTTTACTCCAAATGAAGATCAGGTCCCTATTAGGTAGAGAAGAAAACATTCCAATTAGGTTGAGTTTTAGAACTCTACCACTAAGCATGATCCATTCCTAAAGACAATTATTTGCATGTTCTGTGACTAAAATCATATTTGAGGGTGTAATACTGACCTAATTAACACCACAACTGCACACAACGTGCACAATGGAAAATGCAACTTAATTACTTGGTTAAAGTATTCAGGGTATCTCCTATCACTCAGCCAATGAAATATTCAACAAAACATTCATGTATTCAGCTTAGTTTCAGAGAAGTGCACAATAAAATCAGATGGAACAGCACCTAGCCCTCAACACCACAGGCAATAAACATCTGTGTGCTCTTGGGATTAAGTCACTTCCAGTGCAACAATGAAGAGTCCTTCAGGAAAAGAAGCTTTTGAACATGGAAAATGGAAGCAGCATAGGAAACTTCTGATGTGGCAGGAAATAGTGATGTTCTCCAGTTAGCACAATTTTCTGCCCACAGCAGTTATACCACAGTTTCAGGCTCTACAGCTATCCTACATCTCCATGATCTGCAGTCAAATACATTTCTGCCTGAGACAAGGAAATGTAAGATCAGATTAGGGCTGAACTCTGCACAAGTGATGTGCTTAGCCTATAAAATAGAGCTAATTGAAGTTTTAAAGCATAGAAGTGCTGTGCACTTTAATTCAGAGACTCAGGAAAGCAACTGGATTAACTTTTAGTCAAAAGAAGATTTGCCAGCACAAAGATTTCACACAGGGGTAGCTCTGGCTAGGAATCAGGAGAAATCCCACCATAACATTACAATGAAAGCAGAACCCACTGACTTTCATTTTCTGAAGGAAGACACTTTTTTATTCCAGCAGCCTCCTCCCTCAGAAAACAAACCTGGTTACTGACAAAAATATTTGGCTGATTTTCCAGAGCCAGACAAACCTTTTGAGATTAAGCTTCCCTTAGTGAGCTCAGAGCCTGAATGAAGGGAAGCGACAGAACTGCCCATGACAAAACCAACACCACTTTTGAATTCAGGACAGCTCTACAATTGAATTCAGCTCTACAACTCTGCTTGACATTGAGACCTTGATTGTTTTCTTTCATACAGAACCCAAGAGAACTAAAGTTGAAAGGAAGATCAAACTTACGGAGGAAACTGTGAAAAGGGAGACCCATAGGCAGCTCTACACACGAAAAATTAGTCTTACTGGTTTTCCAAAGATATGAACTGTTCACCTCTGCCTTTACCAGGCTGGAAATCTGAACTACACATATTTGCAAACTTCATCTACAAGTTTGAAATTAGTGTCGTCATGCACTAAACCATTCACAACAACTCAGTAGAAGTCTCAACATGAAGTACAGAAGTAAGAACTGAGTATTTTTGCTGTTATGTGTTACAATTCAATAAGCCATCTTATTCTCTGCTTTGCCTCACACCATTTCGGAACAAGCCACTTCAATACTAATCCCAGAGAACGTGAGAAAAATTAAATTATTCTTCTGAGAGATTAGTGATTAAAGGGGCTTGCTATGTGTTCAGACAAGTGCTAGGCTGGCACAAGGAAAGAGCTGAAAAAGGAATGCAGAAAACTGGAAGCAGAAGGAAGAGCTCCATGGGTGAAGAACAAGGTGTTACCCATCATTTGCCTAGACCCTGACATGAAACAGTATTTTAGTCTTTTAGTTTTATTTTTCTGTGTTGATATGGCAGCTTCTTCAAGTCCATCTCTGACTTTTTTGGGACAATTTAGATTGTTACTGGGAGATCACAGAACTCAGCACCTCTTGACCAGAGGCAACCATGCATTCCAGACTCTTAACTACCTCCAAAATACCAAAACCACTGTGTGCCTCCACCAGCAATATAAGATGATGGCTAAACCCTCCCTAACTTAGCTGGATCTAATCCCTTTGCTACTCTTAATAAGTAGGTCTAAGGAACACACTTGCCAAAAGACTGACCAAACCTGTGGTGAAAATTCCTTGACTTACTGAATTTACTGCATAGGAATCATCTGAAAACAGCCAAAATACTACTAAAAAAATCATCTGGCAGAAAAGGAAAGCCATTTATGCCTGCTGCATCAAAATATTGTGTGTCTTCCTGAAGAGACAACACTTTGTATCGAAGTGTTCTGAATTGATTTCTTACCAATACTTTGTGCAAAATTTTTTTTAGTATGACCAACCACAGCTTGCTTGATTTCATTTCAGAAAAATAATTCTGTTCATCAGAATCTAGAATTTATTCTTAACATCACTGAAAATTAAGAGTTTTGTGACAAAGCTGCTTGAAGTTCATGATCCTCCAAGATGACAGCTAATGGTTTTAGCTTGAAGATTTCATATAGGCTGTAGCAAATATCTGCTATTTACAGCTTTCTAATCTATTTCGTTGTCTTATCTTTGCTAGTAGGGTTAGCTGCTAGATCTCTGTAAGATCTGCAAGGCCCTCAGTTCCAGACAAGGTGAGATGATTTATACTGTGCTGGAGACATTAAAATCTTCCCTGGGGAGAAGAACACTCTGTGGGTTAATTTAACCCAGCTCCTACTTCTTCAAAAAATTGGATTACAGCACAGCCATGCCTTCACAAGCTTTGCTGCAGTTTACATGATCTATTAAGTATTACACAGAGCTCTTGTTGGGAACACAATTGTTAAGGCTCAGCATCTGTAAAGAATGAAACATCTGTCTGAGATGTACAGACGTAAGTGCTCTGAACTCTGTTTCAAAGATCCTCAAGTTCTATATTCTGAATAGATTAAAATACTGAGAGATGCCAAGATTATTTCCTAAAAACCAGGTATCAAACAGTCCTTGAGCCTCTTCTGGAGTTTCATCTTTGACATCTGCTTTGCCAGAACAAAAAGAGATAGATATCTTGCTTTGAACAGTAATTTCAAAATGGATGATGCAAAACTCAATGATCAGCTGATTAAGAGCAAGGTTAACATGTTACTACAGCAAAAGGAGGTTTAATTACAATATTCAAAATGCATTTCTTTAAAGACTGAATCCCCCAAACAGAAAGCACTAATCCATAGAGGCTACACCTGTAATTTCCTAGTAAGAAGCAGGGAGATGCAGCATTTAGGCAGGAATCAGCAAAGATGGATTCAATTCCCAGTGGGCTCACACAAACTCTACCTTTTTGGTTGAACTTCACCTGTCCTATGGGGACAGTCCAGTCCATCTTTTCCTGGACAGACTGGATGAAAAATGCCAATAGCTAATGCCAATACATTGTACTACAAATGGATGCCATAATCATAATCCCAATGCTTTCAATTGAACAATTACTCATCCAACAGTCCAATAGTTAAGGAAAAAAGTTAATAACAAACCAAACATTATCATATCTAACTTTCATTAGTGTCTCAAGACAACAAAGCTTTTTGATTTCCTGGAATCTGGGAACACAGAAATCCAAGGTAGCTTCTGAACTCCATATTAAAATTAGTTAGGCAGATTAATAATTTGATCTCTATCAAATCCTTGCTAAAATATTTTGCTTTAACTACATAACCAAACAAATAAAGCATATTTTATCAAGGAATGCAGATGTTCCTTGAGGTACAGAATACAAGCTCAACGGAAGTATTATATTCCTTGCCATCTTTCAGTCCCCAGAATGACAAAATTTGTTGACAACTCTCATCCAAGTATCAAGATGACTGAATGTGTGTGAAGACATCTTCAGTGTTTTCTAGAGAACCCCATCTAGGTGGTAGCTCTGTTTATGACATCAAAGTTTCCATAATTAGTAGCACATTTTCAGAACCCTACATTCTCTTTTTAGGCACTTTGGTGACACACTACAGTTACAGAGCAAAATATCTACATGGGTAAAGTCTACAGACTGCATTTTGCTAATAATAAATGCTACATTTCTAGGTATTTCTAGCCTGAGGAGTGTAAAGGGCTCACTTTTCTGTTACTTTGAAACATTAAAGAAGTGTTTTGCACTATGTAGGCTACCCCTGTACATGGCTGTGTGTAAAAAGGCAAACAGGCACAACAAAAGCACCAGGAACATTTCAAAATCGTTTTTATCTGGTATTTTAAAGTTAGGTGAGTTTCATTTTGGCAATAAGCATGTATTTTCTGCTCAGCTGCTTCCCCAGAAATAAAGTATTTACCATATACAATACATGTCCCCATTTTGGAGCTGTGGGACTAGGAAGGATTCACAAAGCTGTAAGGCTAAGGTAGTCTTCCCTTCTTTTTCAGTGTTGCAGATGATCTCAATTCCACTCTTGCAATCAGTCCTCAACAAGTGCTATACAATTAAAATAAAATCGATTTAGATCAATTGGCTAACATGAAATCAAAACCTATCAGACCTTGGTCTACTAAAAACTTCAGGAATTGATATTAACACAGGATGTCTTTGGAATGGCTTTTGTGTACATCTACAAATAAAGATTTTGGAGCTATTTTGAGCTCTTTCATATTTCTTAGAGAAATGACCATCAGAGTAATTGTCTGAGAAATTAAAATACTACACAAAATCACTTTTTTGCATGATGGTAGCTTGTTCTTAAAACAAGGTTAAGAAAAACACTGTAATCTAGTAAGTGCAATCAGTGGTAAAATAGGGCCACATTCAGCTCAAGTGTCATTTTACATACTGGGGCATCATTAAAAAACTTCAACAAAACTATATAATGTACGATTAACATCCATTAGGCTCAAGTGCTTTTACTAAAATAATAGTCAATAGTAAAATAATCAATACACTGAAGTTACAAAATATTTAGGGACTATATCTACAAGAACACTTGACCAAAAAATAACATTTAGGTCAACAAGATTTGTAGGCACTGCACATTTAACTTTTCAAAGCTTAAGTCAGCACTAAGTTAAGCAACATCAGGGTGGCTGCCTGATTTTATGACATTTGGTTCCACAAAATCAGAGTTCCACATGCTCCTCTTGACAACTCGTACAAAGCAAGTATAAAGCACCACTTCATTTTAAAAAAGAAATGTATACTGACAAACAATACCTCCTGGAATAGCTGATCTTCTAATGGTGACATATAAAGACAGGTGAAAAGAGCTTGATGGAAATACAGATCTTTACTGATATCTGGATGATTTATGCAAGATTTGATAAGAGCCATTGCCTCAGGGATGCGTTCACAGGCAATAAGGTATCTGGCACGGAGTTCAAAGAACAGTGGATTTTCAGAGCTTAAATATTTGTTAACTGCACAGAAAAGAAAGATTTAAAGGCAATTAGAATATGAAGTCCAAACAACAAATATATCTAAATGTAATGTTGTTTTTAATAACAAATAATATTAAGAAAAAATAAAGGCTCTGCTAAAATACCTATCAAATATTAAATTAAATACCATAAGAAATCTGTCCTTCTGCTTGCAAACAGAAATTGTTATTTTTCTTAAACCAGTAATCTAATTCAGTATTTTGTTTCTAACAAGTTAACACAAGGTGCTGCAAAGGATTAGTAAAATATATATTATATAGAAGCAGATGTGAACATTTTAGAGAAAGAAAATTCCCTCCTTTCTCAGCAGCGGAATCTGTGTGACTGCCAGAAGCACAAGACTGACATCACTTCCAAAGCCATAATTATAAATATTCAAAAAAACCCTCAAGATACTCATTATCCATTAAAATGTAAGACCTCAAAGTGGTGAAAAATGTTAACTACAATTCACATGCTGTTGCCTCAAGAAGCTTTGAATGCCTTGATTTTCCTTGCCAAATTGGAAAACACACCTTTTCTTCCTCTGAAAGTGCTACTGGGCACAACTCCTATCTATCTAAATACATTTAAATTCTAGCTCCTCATTTCTGGAAATCTGGTTTTTGGCTCTGAAAGACAATCTTAACACTAATATTTGAATGAAATCAGCTCAAGTGAGATACTGAAAATACTCAACATTGAAGTAACTGGAAATTCAGAAATACCTAGAACACGTGCTTTGTACCTCTATTATAAAAGTTCATACAGATTGTAGTATCTCTTTGGATTAAAAGTTAAAATATCACTCAAGGCTACAACTGCAGTACTCTAGTGTTTCATGTTTTAAAGAAAGAAAGAATGAGATTGTCAATTTAAAGTCAGTGAAGGCTGAAAGTTTATACCTTAGAAGGAATCAGTGTTAATTGCAAGCAACTTAAAGTGAAACTTAAGAAATGGTTACTGAAAACCACACTCTCAACAAAGAATTTTTCCCCCAAAATGAAGAGATTACTTGTACAACAAGCTTTCAGCTAAAACTTCATTGGTTGTTTTTTTTTTAAATCATTCCTTATACTCAAACCCAGGATTTCTCTAGCATCTTTATTTTTATGCAAGCTAGTAGTGTCCCATGCTAATGAACACTTAGGAATTGTTATTCAAGGTTATCAGGTTTCAGTTTGATTTGTTAACAGATGGCACTGTAAGAAAAAAAACATCTCATTCCCACTATCCATCAGCACTTTTGAGAACAAACTCTTAGAAAACAAGAGGACTAAAAGGAAAGCCAGTATCTAATGGTGGCAATGAACTGCAAGAAAAAGTGATTATACAGAAAAGTCCTTAACGCAAGTAAAGGCCTCTCCTTTTTTGAATTACCATCCTCAGGATAACAAACCACATCCTCTGTTTTGTATGCAAACATTACCCAACAGATTACTGAAAAATTAGGCTGGCAATACTCAGCTTTGGATAAGTGCTAACAGTAAGGAAATGCTGCCCATCTAACAAGTGGCTGTAACATCCTTTTCCCTTAAAGGAGGGAGAACTGCACTCCACAGCACAGCTCACCCTGTTCTACCATTCCCATTTGGTGCAGGGAACTCTTAGGTCCCTTCTGCTCCATAAATGAGACTCTGTCCTCTGCCAGCCTCCTCTCCCAGGGAAGGAGATCTCCCACACCCTACACCACTGCCAGCAGGAGCTCCCAAGGATGTGGGTTCCTATAGCCTCCACACGCTGTTTTCAGAGTTCCAGTGATGCTGCTAGCAGGGCAGTGCTCCCTTTCTGCCCTGGAATGTCCTGTTTTCCCAGGGCAGCACACAGAGCTCTTCTAGCCCCCAAGCCAAAGACAACTGCCAGCTACAGCAGCATTTGGCCGAGTCTGTGATACACTAACGAACAATGTTTAATCTTATCCAGGCAGTGATGCTTTGCTTTAGAGCAACAGACATCAACTCCCACCTCAGCAACTCATCACCTGCTCCATCTGACTGCACCTCCATACTGTTCTCTTCTAGATGCTCACCTTATCCTTCCTAGTCTATCACAAGTTCATTGCTCCTATGTTTCAACCCTACTATTTTTCTTTCAATGACTGCCTTTGTTTCCAGCCACCTCCAAACAGACTGTGACATCTCAAAGTTTACTACAACTCATGTAAAGGTAGGCACAGAGAGGTTTGTCTTGGCCTAAGCTTCTCCATGGAGTTAATGAACCCAAGACAGGATTATGTAGCTCACACAAACTGATTTTTGCAAGGAATGGTTGGTGATTCAGCAATAATAGGCAGTTTTTCCTATTTAAAATAACCCCTGAGGGAACTACATAGCCAAGTTTCAAAATATACACCAAACACTGCTAGCCTATAAAGCAGCACAGGATGTTTGCTTTGTGTTAAGACTCCACAAGAAGCAAATTTTAGAGGAAGTGAGAGGAAGAAAGAGTGAGCTTCCAAAATAAAATTATCTAAAATGAAACGTTTGTCAGCACAGATGAGATGTGTCAAGGGTGTGTGTGAGGATATCAGAAGATAAAAGGAGAAAAAACCTCTCAGCAGAGGGGAAGGAGATGCAGCTTGAAACAAAAGGGAACAAAGTGCTCATCTCATGACAACAGGCCTCATTCCTGCTCTGCCAGGTTAAAAACAAACAGCCTCAAACTGTTACCCATCCATAGAGAGGCTTCATGGTGATCAAGAGAATCACTATAGCAAAGGACTAAACCAATTCTTTGCTGGAGAGATGGAGATAGAGACCTAATTCCACATCATAATCACCAAAATCATGCAATGCAGAACAAAACAAGGTTCATCTTGGTTTTCATTTTGTTTCTGTAGGCATTTGACCAGCACTTTGAGATAGCTAATAAAAATCATGGGTAAATCTGTTGCTCAAGCAGTTGCTTCACAAAAGAGACAGAACAACAAAGACATAATGCTGTTAATTCGCTATCAAAACCCTTGTTCTGGTTAAGGAGGCAGCTCACTGAGCTCTCCTGACTTCAGTGCTCTTCCTCTCTCTCCAGAATGAGCACATTGTCACAAACACAATGATGAGTTTGTATCATGCACTTCACCATAATAACTAGAGAAGAACTGGCATTTCCATCACTATCAAACAAAAACAACTTTTAAGAGCTCCCCTGTGAACACTGCTGGTCAATAAGTTGCTTAAGATGCTAGTAAAGACTTTACTGCAGCTTGAGTATTTTTCCTCTTAGGAACTTTCATTAACATTCCAGTGATTTTGTTCCCATGCACTGCACCTTTCCCAGCTCCAGGAATTACATATCCATAAACAGAAAGCAGCTGTCACATGTAGCCATGGGCATCATTGGAAACAGAACCAAGGAAAGCCACAAGACCAAGTATTTACAACTGAAGAGAAAAATTAAATGAGTCAGAGTGCCAGGAGACAAATACACATCAGATCCTCTCCAGTCATGTTATTTCAGGAGTCTAACTGAAGCCAAGTTGGTCTCCATGCTCTAAGTGTACAGATCTGGTAAACCCACCCTATGAATTTTATTAACTATTTAGGAGCTGCCTGTGTCTGACCAATCTGATCTCTACATTATAAAAGCAGACTTAAATCAGCAAAGAAATTCAGCTTTCTGTCAAACAAAAAAGGGACCAGCACATTTTACTACAGAAAAATAGTTAAAACTCTGTGCAATGCCAGCTACAACACCTCACCCTATATATTAAAAAAAAACGTATTTGAACACATTTTTCAGTACTCTAGAAAACTACTGTGATAAAGGAAGTACCTAATTCCTGTGACACAGGCTTTGCTTTAAGAATTGCTTGTAATACTGGATCCTCCCATGGTCCACCATCTCGAATGATTCGAGTCACTAGCTCCAGGTTCAGATTTCTGTATTTATTTAGAAGGTTCTGACATTCCTACGTGTAAAAAGAGAAACAATTAGAAAGAAGAAGATGTTGTCTAAAAATAGTTAGGCTCTCCCAAAAATACAAACCAAGAAACCCATGCATGGCTATTTCCTCAGTCAGTAATTTGAGCTACTAAGTCTTTCATTGACCATACAGAAAGTCCTAAAGCAACAACTGATATTATCTAAAAACAGCAATACAGAACTGTTGAAGGCCAAATTCATGACTTCTACAGCACTGAGAAAGAGCCTTCCATGTGCATAACAAAGCAAAAACACCTTTCCTTGGATTGAGAACATTACTGGCACACACTGAGACAAGTCTTCACCTCATAGCAGCCTGCACAGATTTAGACATGTTGAGCTGGATTTGTGATTTCTGAGGGAAAAACTGAATTAAGCCATGAGTCACCAGCCCTCAAGCAACCATTTTTCTCCAGATTTCTACATAACAGGAATTACGTTTGCCTGTAATATCATGGAATGATTTAGCCAGCCATGATTTTCACATGTCAAGTTCCCTCTAATCCCTGTACCTTATTTGTTGTAAAAGTGTCAACAACACCATTAATCAACAGAAAATTTTAGTAGCGAGGAAGTTATCCAATATTGAAACAAAAAATGCAGCAGAAGAATGGCTTCCATCTACATTCAATTACCTGCTTTTCACTGCCAGTTCGATTACACAACTGATGCAGAAACAGTGCTGGCACATCAATTTGTAGAAGCAATAATAGGTATCACCATAAAAATAACAAGGGAAGAACCATTTCTCATATGGTAGTTCCATGAGCAGTATTAATAGAGACACAACCCTGGTTTTCATCCTTTTCATCCCTTCTTTCCCTGCAAAGTTTCCTCTCATGGTGGCACAACCCTAAAAATCAATTTGGGTATTAAAAAAACCCAAACAAACCAAACCCCACACTTACCTGGCAAAACAAGTTTTTAATCCAGGGTCATTCATCTTATGCGGCTGTACATAGATACATAAAACTCTGTCCCAATCTACCCAAGAATAGAAAAATTTAAACTATCCATGTTTGTGCTGACTTGAAGACTTCATTGAGATGAAGCTTCAATTTCAAATTTACTGTTTAAAACCAGAGGGGAAACATGAGATGCCATGTCATGAACTGAATGTCATTAAGCCCTAAATAGACATAAACAAGCCGAGTTTCTTTCACTATAATGGCATGATTCCTCCAGGTCATATATTCACAAAAACTGTCTTTACATCTACTGAAATAATATTAAAAGTTTATATGAAAGTAGGCAACACTACCTGGATTGAACCTAAAATATCTTTCAAAGGATCTTCATAGAACTCATCCTTTCCAAAGAACAGCAGCAATTCAAAAAAACTCCTAAAAAACAGAAGTAGTGACAAGTCAAACTAAAAACATTTATTCAAAAACATGAAACTACTGTAAGTCTCTTACTTTTCACAGCACTCAAATCAAAATTAGGAATTTTGTGTATTCTAGACTTGTGTCCATGTGAAGTCACTCAAAGGTTTTTGGTGCCCGCCAATTCATGTTTTCAAGCACTTTCTACAAACACACTTTATTTTATTTCAGCCTGTCTTGCTGTAACTGAAATCCCTCTATGAAGATGGTGGTTTAAAGGTGTTAATTATTTTATCTTTTCAAAAAAATGCTTTTGAAGATTATTTGGAAAGGGACAGCTTTGGTGCAAACATGCAAACAAAACTACATTCACCTTCCGTGTGGCATTCAAATTCATACAACTTGAATTTTACCATCACCAAGTTTTTAAGCAGATCAGGTCTATGTCCAGCAAGATGAATTCACAGGTGTTACCCCGAAATGCAGAAATGCATTTCTGCAGAAATGGCAGAAGAAAGGACTGATACTTTCAACACCTGCTTAGATTCAACCTGGCTTGTGGCCTCCATGGTTTTTATCATCTTAAAATCCTGGTCTAGCATTTCATTTCTTTTAAATCCTGGTGGCAGAATCAGAGAGGTTGGTAAAAAGCAGCTTTCAATTCAGGCTTTCATTTGCAAAAGCCTCCCTCCAGATAATGCAGTTGAGTCAATTCAATCAAAAACTTGGCAGTCGGAGTTCGTGGATCCGCAGTGCAACTGTTACTGTTCTGCCTGAAGATTCTGAGAAATTCCATTTCTACTTGGAAAAAGTACCAAGCAGGAATTGGACTAATGAGCTGCAATTGCTGATTGAGAAAGACATGAGCAGCAGACAAGAACTGAGCAACTCTCAGAGGGACACGCAAGACTTCAAGAAATACTGTGCAAATTAAAGGCAGTTTTTTCACCTCAGTAACATTTTCAGAAACACTGTGCATTAAAAAGGTCTTAATACTCACATAGGCATAATTAAATGTTCTATAGGAATAATTGACAAGTACCATAAAATCAAGATTTCCAATAGATTACACTGAATCAATTTTTTTTTTAACCAGTGATTAACTATGCCAAAAACAGGCCTAGAGAAATAAAGATACAAATTCATTATGTTCAGTGACAAAATTTCTCTCAAGGCTAGGTCTTTGAATCTCAACTCGAATACGCAATGAAAAAACAATCCCAACCCAAATAAGTACTTGGTTCTGAAAAAACATTATCTCTTTTCACATTAAACAAAATTTTGCAGCATACTTGACTCTCAGGAAAGGTCAGCCATGAGTCATGTCATGATGTGGCAAGCAGACAAACTGGAACTTAAATAGTAAGACAAAACTAGTTAGAGCAAGTGATGCATGCATTTAAATTTGCTTTGACTGATTTAAAAAAAGGAGGATCTTGCAAAAAAAATCTGGAAATCAACAGTGAACAAGAGTAAACTATGATCTTCTGCTTCATCAATGCACTTGCTCATGGTCTAATAAAGGAAGCCATCAAAATATTTTTGTTTCCTCATCACCAGTCTCCAGTTAAAATTACTAGAGTCAGTTCCAACTCTGTTTATCTCAAAACTGTCTGCAGCATTGCACATCCACATTTATATCCATGTAGATTGATCACATCACTGCTTTGGCATCAGAAGATTGCCTAAAAACACCAGCATGGCACCATTATTAAGACTTCCTGATATTAATGCAAATGCTGCTTGATTTGATATGAATAGCAATGTTATTAAGCATAGGAAATAAACCAGTTGTTCCTGTTAACAGTTTATTGTCTGGTTACCAAGGAAGTCTTACTCGAGGATGACAATACAGTCAGGCAGAGTTTTGCTCTCCAAGAACTAAGATTTAATATACACTGAATTTTCAAAAGAGATTCAAGCAAGGTTGCCCAGGTAACTGCAGCTACTAAGCCCTGGGATCCCTTTATATCACATCACATGCAAAACTGTGCCAGCCAGGCAGAAGAATAAATAATCTGACCTCCTAGAATGGAAGCAAATCTCATGGAGTAAACCCAGTTCCAAAAATCAAAACAGACAAGGGTGACAGGAACTCAGTGACCAATTTACTTAATTATCAGAATGCATCCATCCAAAAAAATACCTCAATTTCCACCTTTTAATCACCCAAGCTTTGCTATTTAAAAAGTACATACGAGCATGGTTTGAATTTTGAGGTTTTTTCCTTAAAACTAGTGAAAAAACTCACAGCAACAGATGTCACCATGTTTTGATGCAGCTGCTCCAATATTCTCCAATACCTGAGAATTTTGGTTTTGGAAAGTGTGGTCTTATGAGGCCATAAATAATTCTCTGTCAAACAGTTTCACATAAACAAACCAGGAAATGTCTACAGTGAAGTTTGACCAACATTTAAAGACAGCTTTTATTTTTCCTTATGTCCAGTCTTCATGTGGGAAAATGACCAATGCATTAAAAAAATCAAAATTAGAGCAAGATTTAGGTCACAACATTCTGCAATTCTTGAAGCTGAATGTGACTTTGGGTCAGTTAACTGCATAACAAATAATTCCCGTAAGCATTTTGATGACTCAAACATACAAATCCATGCAATTTTAAAGTAATTGACTTCTTTCTTAAGAAATTTCTCTTAAGAAGTACTTAGCTTATGACATCACTAGAGGTACAGAAGTAAAAATGTGAGATAAATCATTTTAAATGATCTACTGGCACAGGTTGGTCTTCAAATACTCCAAAATAAGTTTATGGTGATCACTCATTTCCTAGATAATTCATTTTGCCAGACATCCCTTATGACAAAACACTGTCATAGCCAACCTGAATATTTGACAAGGATGCAAGAAAAACTAAATTCTACTTAGCAATTCCTGGTTCTGTATAGCTACAGCACCTGCAAAACCTCTTTTGGGAGCTGTGAGGATCTGAAACCCTTTTGCTGTGATATTGTAAAGGAAGGAACAATAAAAATGAAGAAGTACTCACAAAGCAAGGCTACTCAGTACATATTGTACGTGCTCACATTCAGCTGGGAATGACACACAGGCAGACGTGAAACAGCACAGCGCCGTCTGCAGCACCTGGAGCTGAGGCAAAGGGACCTGCCACCTTCCAGCATAGTCTTCAACAACCTAGACAAAAACATGGAAATACAGATTATTATCCAAGACATTCTCTTCAGCCAGAAAGAGGAAGTAGTTAGCACTGTACCTGCTTTATCTCCCCTCCCTCTCCCTCAGGACCAGAATTTGTAACCTAAAAAATGTGACTGTTTTCTGGTTTATGACCTACATCATAAAAGGAATATCACAAGGGACATTCAACTGTTCTTTTCAGAGGGTAAGACAGGAAATACTTTCTCCTTATGCTGTACCACAGTAGACACTGCACTCTGCATTTAAAAACACAAGTTTTCGTTTTGCAAAGGGATGCAAATTAGAGAGTCTGTAACAACATCCAGAAGTTCTAGCCTAAAAACTTTCCAAGAGGTGAAAGAGTAGCCTGCACTCTTCCAGCCTTTGTGTCAGCAGAGAAAGTCACAAACATTCCAGCCACTCTTCCTTATCTGATCAAATGAGTAAATTTGGCTTTTTTTAACCATAGGATGAATCTAAGGCAACAGCAGCTGAGCTGGACTCGTATTTGTATGTCCATTATAACTTTTCCATCAAACTTACTTTATTAATTTGTTTGAAAAACTGCTAGCTTAATGCAGCAAATATCTAGGTCAACTGAAGAAGAATTAGCAGACTTGTAGATAAATACTTTTCTGCTTAAGAAGACTAAACATTTTGCCTCACAGACCTATCAAGAGTTCCCCAAAATAGTTTTAGCCAAGTCCCTTTTATAGAAAACCACAAAAGCCTGAGAAGAAACAAAGTAGACAGAAAGAACAAACATCCTTTAGAGGTGTGAGCCTCCAAAAAGTGAAGCAAAGGTAGAGATAAAGCATCACTTCCCACCACGATGTCACACAATGCTTGCACCTGATGGGCACAGTATAGAGACGTTCAAAACTGATTTCAAGCAATAAAAACAAAACTTTGGGTCCTACTGTACACCCTCACTGCACCTTCAGCACTCATCTGAACCCAGTATAAGCTCAATAGGAATTTAAGGACAGGGAACATCCTCTCCCCCAAAAAAGCCATCAGTTCCAGTCGGCACCAGCTCCCCTGTCACACAAATATCAGAGCCAGCAGAGAAAGGAACACAACAGCAACACCACCTTGGCCAGCTGGTCTGCAACTCAAATGTACCAAAAAAAATTCACAGCAACAGTCCCCCCCATCCCAAACTGCTCAGGAAGAATAGGAATAGCAAACTTTTTCCTGAATGTACCTGAAACCATGAATTCATCAGGAAAAGAGAAGTCCAACTGATCAATTCTCAGAAGATTTGCAACAACCAGGAAAAGATGGGGGCTTGGGGAACGTGTGGGCAAAAAGATAAACTAAGTATAAAATAAATTCCAAACCACGCTTCACACACATTCTATACAGACGGAGGGGCAGGGAATAATGTATGTTTGTTTTACAATTCCATGTATCCTTCAGTGTCTGTTTTTAAATAATCTCATGGAATAACTTTTTCTGTAACAGAAAGCAAGCTCTTTTTTTGTACAAAATACTCAAGATGCCATGCTTTGAAACAGGACTGCAAAGCAGAGGACAAGTAGAAGTTTATCAGCACATTTTGAACAGGCACACTAATTTCAGTATAATGAACTCAGCCAAACAAGAACATAACCTTTTAGGTGGCCTGCTCCTTGTCCAATACACAGGAGAGAAAACCAGAAGGGAAGCAACCTTTTTAATGTGACTTTCTGCAACACCTGCTTTCAAAGCCTCTGTTAGGGTACAATCTTGAATATCCTTAAAGCATCACCCCCCAGTCGGTCTGTACCTGCCATTGCTAATAACCATGAAGGGACTGGGCCTTTTTGTTTCCCCTTCATCATTCGGAGCAGATAAAGGCACTGAAAGGGAGGCTGAAGCACCTCCCTGACACCAACCCCCCCATTCAGCTCCACCTTTCTCCCACACCAATACACTACTTCCCCTTCTATAATGTGTTCTAATAACTCAGAGGAAAATACAAGACTCAGATGTGTCCTATTAAAACAAAATCAAGACCAGACTTATAAAAAATTTCTGAGCACACAGCTAAGGCAGCTAACCCCAAAAATAACAAGGTAGTAATTAAAAACCTGGACCAGTGAAACAATAGCTTTTCCTGGAATATTATGTTTTAACTGATTAAATATACACATATAAAGTTATTTGGCTATATTCCAAAGAGTTAAGAGAAACAGTATTGCAAACAATTAGACTTGCAAATGCACAGGACACAAAACCCAAATGTTTTATGCGGTGCTAGGCCTGAAGTTGCTACAGCTTTTCCTGTTCCTCCACACAACAAAAATAGAAACTACAAATCCCACCAATTTTAGAAGTTTATCATTACTAGGATTTCAAACAAAGTTACTCCCATAGCTTCTTGTGAGATTTAACAGTAAAGGAAGTCACCGTAGGATTAAAACTACAACAGTTCTGTGAGTTTTTCTGCTTACAGTTCTCAGGCAAGGAAAGCCTGTTGGCAAATATAGTGGTTGTTATTCATCATAACAAACATATGTAGGGGTTGTCACAGAAGAGGACAAACCAAAAAGGGACAAGCTTAGAAAAACCAAAGTTTCCTGAAAATTAAAATCCGTAATTAAAGTAACACCCACCACAGTTGCCTGATCAGCAGAAATACCAGAGCAGCTCAGATACCAAAGTTCAGCTCTAGAAGAGAACTTGAGTAATGGCAAATTTACTCTACCTGGAAACACCATAAAAAATAATCACAGCTTTTTTACTGTCTTTTGGACCTGTTCAGTGGATGAAGAGCATTTTGTTCTGTTTCCAAATACAAACAAGCAAACATGTACATACAAATAAGGATTTTATTAACCAAATAGAGAGTAGGAAAAGCCTTATGATTTATCGGTAATATGAAATATTATTTAACATGTAAAAGTTGAAAATGGCTTTATATTAAAAAATGTAAGCAACGGCTTTACTGCAATTCATGTGTAAATATTACATAAGGAGCAACCAAACATAATCACACTTCTGGCAAAAGAAAACACATCACCCAGCAACAGCATGACACATCCTATGAGACAAGTTTCTACCCTTAAAGCTAAATGCTTCCCCCTACTCTTAATCACCAAAATCTCATCCATCTCCTCAGCCTGCTTGAGGCAAGAACAATTCCCAAGACTGGCTTCCATACGCCCATTACATTTAGCAGCCCAAAAAGTCATGTATATTTACAATCTGTCACTTGCACAACAGTGAAAACTATACACTAATTCTAGAAAAGCAGTTTGGGCTGATTGGAGCACTGTAGAAAATGTTCCTATATATGATTTATGACTGAGAGATAAACACACACATTGAAAATTAGAAATATTCCTCCTCATCTTTTGATTAGCACCTCACACCCCAAATGAAAGTCAGCTAAAGAAAGGAATTGTTTTTATTACACATCAAAGCAAGAACTGCCAATCTTCTGAACAACCACACGCTTACATCCACATCACTGGCAACCAGTAAAACACAATTTACTACATGTTTCAGTGAAGAAGTACCAATATTTCTTCTTCTCATCTAAACAAAAGGACATAACTTTTGGATTTTTGCATTACCTACTGCACTAAGTGTGCCTTCTCTAACTTGAACAAGCCTGGGTAGCAAGGCCATCAAACAGACAAGCATCACTCAATGGAGATCCTTCCTTTAGGTATAAAAACCTGCAACTCCTTTACAAGTTATAATCCTGATACATTTTTCCAAGGAAAAATCATGAGCTTATTTTCATACAAAAGGTATACTTAATGAAAAGCCATTAAAACCTGGAGAAGTAGCAATACCAAGAATTTTGAAAGTGCCAAACAGGAAAATTTCAGAGAAGTAAAAAGATGCAACAAAGATCAAGAAAAGTCTACAATACATTGTACAAATGGGTTTTTTTGGAAAATAGTAACTCCTTAATTCCACCTGTAAAACAGGGAAATTATTTCCCTGGGTAAAGCTAGGCACAGCAAGCACAAAAGCTGATGAGAACCACCATGAATAAGAAAAGATTTTATCATGTTAATGAAAGAGCACTGAGGATTGGAAGCCTGGAGGAGTCAATCTTCAGATAAAGGGGCTGCAAATCAACTGCTATTGTGAATTGTCATAAGCTGACTGAGAAGCCAAGTGCACTTCATTCACCACAGCCCAGTTGTGCATGATAGACCCTTATCAGTTTTCCCATCAAGTGTCAGAGGAAGGAGTGACACCACCTAATCCACGCCAAGGACACCCTTCTCCACACACAGGCATATCCTCACCACAAATGGAAGCTCACTCTTGGCATCCAACTTGGAAGCAAACAAAATGTGGGTTTGCCACATCTGTTTTGTAAAGATTTCCATTTAAACATGAATTCACTTGAATCTCCAGCAGCACAATACTAAACTACTACTAAGTAAATTGAACACACTGGTTTCCACCAGTCCCACATGTAAAAAACACCATAACAGGTTCATTTTTAAATTTAAAGGGTTTCAAGTAGTTATGGTACTCTTTGAAATTTAGTTACTGCAATGTATGATTGGCCCTTTGCAAGCTTTCATGTAACAAGCAATATCACCATTCAAAAACATGAAAAAGTCCAATATAACTTACAACAGTGCTCTTAAAATTTGAGCCATGAACAAGGATAAAGCATATTTATTCAGGAAGGTACAGAAACCCCAAAATATCAACATCACAAATTATTACATGAGAAAATGGGTGGTGACAAATTACAGATTCCGCCTTCCCAGAGAAATAAGCTTCAAGGATGCTGAAGAAATCACTATTCACTACTAGTATTCATGTGAGCAACATTTTTATAGCTGAGCCTTAAAATGGTGTATGTAGATCAAATCTGAATCCCAGAGGTCCAAAATTTAACAAAATAAAAGCATGGCATAACCTAAAGGTTTGGAATGGGTTTGTTTGCAGTAGCTTTGGCTGTTTTTTGGGTTTTTCTTAATATAAAACCAACAAACCGCTATTGATTTGAAGTCCAAAGTAAGAGCCAAAAGCAAATACTTTCGAATTTAAGCCCAATAAGTGTGAAAATATATTAAGCCCAAAATCAGAAGAACAAACATCCGAAGCTGTGTATTTTTTTTACTTCCAGCACCACAAAGCAAGACAAAAAACAGTTGAGTCATACACCCCTTTTTTCTGCCTGCTCAAATAAATCCAGGAAACGCTGTCTTCTCTAGCGTGTTACTATATTTTACTACTTAACTTTTTTATAAACCCAAGAATTGGTTTTCCACCAATTAATGTAAGCAAAGGAGGTAATCTTCCTTTCAGGAGTGGGATCATCCTGGAAGGCTGTAAGCTGATGCTACAGGAAGAACAGATCAAGGAGTGCTTACCCCTCACAGCATCACCTTGTTACTTGAGATGAACTCACCTTGTGTTTATCCCAGTCAGTACCAACAACATAAAATAACATCAAGTACAGTTATGCAGCCCTGTGGACAATTACAGAAATGCTGGAAGCAACTTGTAATGTTTTGATAGCATTTAATGTTATGAGAACATACCTTGAAAGAGAAATGAATTTCTTTTTCTAGTTAGTAAAATTGTACCCACTTCCAGTGCAATGAAGGAAGCTATATCCATTTTCCAGCTTGTTTTTAAATCAAGTAAACTTGGAAATTCATCCTTCTAATTAAAAAATATTCCCTTTCATTCTCAGACCAAAAAAGTCACCATCTCCTCTATTTCGGCTGCCCACCCCCATTTGTATTTCAGTGTCACAGGGACCTCTCAATGGCTCTGGTTCCTGAGAAACCTCACAGAAAAAATTCAAATTCTGCACACAAACACAAGCTGAAACTCTTCCAAATGTTTAGGCTGAGGGAGTTTCTTCAAGGTACCACCTTTCAAATTTCTTTAACTTACAAAGTAGTTACAGATGCACTGTTCTTTTGCCTGCCAAAGCTGGGAACAGTAGATTTGCTTTTCCCAACATCCAAGTGGGTTTGGAACTTCACAAATAAGAAGAAAAGCCACATCAGCAAATTGTAGTAAGTAACACAGAAACAGCTGGTGAGATGTATAAGCTGGGCACTTGACTCATCTTCCAACTGTCTTTTTTCCCTTCCAGGCACAGACATCTTGATTTTTGCTTCGCCCATGTCATCAATCTCAAACAACATTCCAAGAAAACATTTCATTCCATTTTGCCTTGAAAGATTCAGGCTGTAACAACTCTCTATGACCCTGAACACCTACAAGACACAGATCCCAAAACTACACACGGGCTTCAAGATGGCACATTCCAACTTCATCTTGTATCACTGAATTGTGACTACCCATAAATTTATGGAAAATGCCCTCATAATCCTGAAATCTCATCTTTTTTAACTGGTACTTAATCGATCCAAAAGTGAAGTTGAGCTACAATACTCCAGGCCTCAAGAGAACTGGATCTGGCTGTTTACAGCAGTTTTTTTACCTTTCTAACATAATTCAAGGATTAAAGATGTGCACACCAATGCTTTTCAAGGTCCCAGCCACTCTCTTAAAGATCAGTAAGATTTTTCTGTCTACAGAAAACTGATCTACAGACTGAAAAAGGCTTTATTTACACCTTGCTTCATTTCTCCTGTAGTTCTTACTGAGAGATGCTCACAGACTTCACCAGCTTAACTACAAGCAATCCAAAAAGTGTTATTTTCAGGAGACAGCAAGCTTCAGCACCATGTCTGAAGCACGGCCATGTGTTTTGATAAGCTGTTATTCTGAAAATAACAATGTTTCTTTTGGGCAGTCCAAACTCCAGGCACCATCGCTACGCAACTATTTCTACAACTCCTACTGCACTTCTGACAAAAAGACAGGAGAGCAGGAGGCGAAGTAGGACTTTTGGAAAGTCCAAATGAGTATTAAGACAAGCAAAACTGTGTTATCAGAGCAAAGTGGAGTGAGGCAGAAAGGCTCAGTCTGCACAGCAGCCAAATACATCCTTCAGAAGATCTGGATAGAAAACTACAAATATGTATTATGTGTATAATTACACACTGTCAATCCCATGAGGGAAAATGAGCTCATGTGAAGCACATACAACTTCATTTGTTGTCAATCCATAAATGTCACACAGCAACAGGCTTTTCACACCAGTACACCCCCCTAAAGATCTTGTGTTTGTGTAGTTAAAACAGTAGAAAAACCCATTACTAAAAAACATGCTTAAACAAAACACTGATTACATTGAGTGAGCACATGACTGCTGTTCACACCAGGCCAAATTTACACAAAACAAGCAAAAAAAAAAATCCCTGGAGACAAATAGTTAATATATTAACTTACTCTCATCAGGATTATTTATGTTGCACATTGTTAAAAAGAAAGTTGAAGAGAAAAGGAGCAGAGCCCTTTACACACTCAGAACATTGGCTGCTTATGTGGAGAGTTCATCAACTCAAAGTAGGGGAGAGGACTTGGCAACCTTTCTGCACAAAAGAAACTGCAGGAGAAGTCAATACTAGATACATACCACATAAAATAGTTGTATCACAACTGTTTTCACAGGAAAATTCTTCCCCTGCTCTTACCATCTTCTGTTTCCTACTAATTCCTACCTTCCATGGCATTGGCATCAGTATATGAAGCTATCATCCTGCCTGCACTCCCTCCTTAACACAGTAAATTCAACATACAGTAAGCACAGAGAAAAAAATTTAAGACAAAGCCCTCAGTGTTGAGCAGAAGTAAACGTCTTGCCAACCAGTCAATGTAACCAAACATGATTGTCATTCCTGACAGTAGTAGAAAATGCCATACTTTCAAAAACATTCTTTTCTCCTTTTACTGGCTCCACAATTTTTTTCAAGTATCTAAGTCTTGAGAAATCATGAAACAGAAGAAAATAGAAATGGATCAACAGCCTCAAGAAGCAACCTATGGGCTTAGTGAACACAACACCCCCCGAGATTACTATAAGCACGTACAACAGTAAATAATATTTCAAACAGAGTGTTTGACTGAATATTAAAACAGGAACAAAGTGACAACATGGCAGCACATTTCTTTGGATGGCAGAAGACAATCGTAGTGGTGAGGTAAGTCAAAAAGTTGATAAAATGAAGCAATTCTATATAAAATGACCTCTGGGCTGTGTTTCGGGAAGCAGCAAGTGGCGTGGCTGGGATACACCAAAGGTAACTAACGTTCCATCCACACCTGCTGATGGAAGCAACCAGGAAAAGCAACCTGTTGGTGCTTGTTACGTTGCAAGACACACCTAAAGGGCTTGCGAGGAGCACAACAATTCCGGACCCACATCAAGAAAACACTGCTTTTCAAAGGAAAAAAAAAAAAATTATAAAACACCCTGGTCTAATTCGGTCAGCGAAACGGGAACTGTTCCCGAGGCCCTTCTTCTCTCTCTGCCTCCCTCCGCCACCCAGGCGAAGCCACCCGGAATTGTTCTGTCCGCAGCACCGGCCGCACCACGCGTGTTCCCGCAGCCGCCCCCAGCTCTCCCTGCCCGCTCCGGCCTCGCACCGGGAGCCGCCTTCCCCTCCCTTCTCTCCCCTCCGGGAGCCTCCCTGCGCGCCCGGCCCGGCCCCCGCTCCCCCGGCAGCGCCGCGGCCCGGGCCGCGCCCCGC